>NC_143026.1:52670833-52991944 GCF_057628025.1 Oncorhynchus mykiss
TCACAACATGATTTAGAACTTTGTTAATGGAAAAGTGTAATATTATTTCCGTATTACAATGCAACTTGCAAAAATTCATCGATTCATCGATTCATGAATGAAACAGACAGCAAAAAAATGTAATCCAGAGTGGAATCACAACAGGATTTAGAACTTTGTTAATGGAAAAGTGTAATATTATTTTTCCGTAATGCAACTTGCAAAAAATTCATCGATTCATCGATTCATGAATGAAACAGACAGCAAAAAAATTTAATCCAGAGTGGAATCAAAACATGATTTATAACTTTGTTAATGGAAAAGTGTAATATTATTTCCTTATTGCAATGCAACTTGCAAAAATTCATCCAGAGTGAGTGAATCACAACATGATTTAGAACTTTGTTAATGGAAAAGTGTAATATTATTTCCGTATTACAATGCAACTTGCAAAAATTCATCGATTCATCGATTCATGAATGAAACAGACAGCAAAAAAATGTAATCCAGAGTGGAATCACAACAGGATTTAGAACTTTGTTAATGGAAAAGTGTAATATTATTTTTCCGTAATGCAACTTGCAAAAAATTCATCGATTCATCGATTCATGAATGAAACAGACAGCAAAAAAATGTAATCCAGAGTGGAATCACAACAGGATTTAGAACTTTGTTAATGGAAAAGTGTAATATTATTTTTCCGTAATGCAACTTGCAAAAATTCATCGATTCAGCGATTCATGAATGAAACAGTGAAAGTCAATATATATAAAAACATATTTAAAAAAATAAAAAGAGTTCTTAACAGGGCGTGTTTTTTTTTTACCCTCGCAGGTGTCGTCTCCTTCAGACATGAGCTCGTCGTCAGAGCAGATGTTGAGCAGTCAGTACTTTTTAATTGTCTTAGTTTTAATGAAATGAAGTATATACACTGAGTGTACAAAACATTATGTTCATGGAACATTTTGTTAATGGAAAAGTGTAATATTATTTTTCCGTAATGCAACTTGCAAAAATTCATCGATTCATCGATTCATGAATGAAACAGACAGCAAAAAAATGTAATCCAGAGTGGAATCACAACAGGATTTAGAACTTTGTTAATGGAAAAGTGTAATATTATTTTTCCGTAATGCAACTTGCAAAAAATTCATCGATTCATCGATTCATGAATGAAACAGACAGCAAAAAAATTTAATCCAGAGTGGAATCAAAACATGATTTATAACTTTGTTAATGGAAAAGTGTAATATTATTTCCTTATTGCAATGCAACTTGCAAAAATTCATCCAGAGTGAGTGAATCACAACATGATTTAGAACTTTGTTAATGGAAAAGTGTAATATTATTTCCGTATTACAATGCAACTTGCAAAAATTCATCGATTCATCGATTCATGAATGAAACAGACAGCAAAAAAATGTAATCCAGAGTGGAATCACAACAGGATTTAGAACTTTGTTAATGGAAAAGTGTAATATTATTTTTCCGTAATGCAACTTGCAAAAAATTCATCGATTCATCGATTCATGAATGAAACAGACAGCAAAAAAATGTAATCCAGAGTGGAATCACAACAGGATTTAGAACTTTGTTAATGGAAAAGTGTAATATTATTTTTCCGTAATGCAACTTGCAAAAATTCATTGATTCAGCGATTCATGAATGAAACAGTGAAAGTCAATATATATAAAAACATATTTTAAAAAATAAAAAGAGTTCTTAACAGGGCGTGTTTTTTTTTTACCCTCGCAGGTGTCGTCTCCTTCAGACATGAGCTCGTCGTCAGAGCAGATGTTGAGCAGTCAGTACTTTTTAATTGTCTTAGTTTTAATGAAATGAAGTATATACACTGAGTGTACAAAACATTATGTTCATGGAACATTTTGTTAATGGAAAAGTGTAATATTATTTTTCCGTAATGCAACTTGCAAAAATTCATCGATTCATCGATTCATGAATGAAACAGTGAAAGTCAATATATATAAAAACATATTTAAAAAATAAAAAGAGTTCTTAACAGGGCGTGTTTTTTTTTTTACCCTCGCAGGTGTCGTCTCCTTCAGACATGAGCTCGTCGTCAGAGCAGATGTTGAGCAGTCAGTACTTTTTAATTGTCTTAGTTTTAATGAAATGAAGTATATACACTGAGTGTACAAAACATTATGTTCAATTTAAAAAAAAATAATCCAATCAAAACATGATTTATAACTTTGTTAATGGAAAAGTGTAATATTATTTCCTTATTGCAATGCAACTTGCAAAAATTCATCCAGAGTGAGTGAATCACAACATGATTTAGAACTTTGTTAATGGAAAAGTGTAATATTATTTTTCCGTAATGCAACTTGCAAAAATTCATCGATTCATCGATTCATGAATGAAACAGTACAGCAAAAAAATTTAATCCAGAGTGGAATCAAAACATGATTTATAACTTTGTTAATGGAAAAGTGTAATATTATTTTTCCGTAATGCAACTTGCAAAAATTCATCGATTCATCGATTCATGAATGAAACAGAACAGCAAAAAAATGTAATCCAGAGTCAAAACATGATTTAGAACTTTGTTAATGGAAAAGTGTAATATTATTTTTCCGTAATGCAACTTGCAAAAATTCATTGATTCATCGATTCATGAATGAAACAGAACAGCAAAAAAATTTAATCCAGAGGGGAATAAAAACATGATTTAGAACTTTGTTAATGGAAAAGTGTAATATTATTTCCGTATTGCAATGCAACTTGCAAAAATTCATCCAGAGTGAGTGAATCACAACATGATTTAGAACTTTGTTAATGGAAAAGTGTAATATTATTTTTCCGTAATGCAACTTGCAAAAATTCATCGATTCATCGATTCATGAATGAAACAGAACAGCAAAAAAATGTAATCCAGAGTGAGTGAATCACAACATGATTTAGAACTTTGTTAATGGAAAAGTGTAATATTATTTCCGTATTACAATGCAACTTGCAAAAATTCATCGATTCATCGATTCATGAATGAAACAGACAGCAAAAAAATGTAATCCAGAGTGGAATCACAACAGGATTTAGAACTTTGTTAATGGAAAAGTGTAATATTATTTTTCCGTAATGCAACTTGCAAAAAATTCATCGATTCATCGATTCATGAATGAAACAGACAGCAAAAAAATTTAATCCAGAGTGGAATCAAAACATGATTTATAACTTTGTTAATGGAAAAGTGTAATATTATTTCCTTATTGCAATGCAACTTGCAAAAATTCATCCAGAGTGAGTGAATCACAACATGATTTAGAACTTTGTTAATGGAAAAGTGTAATATTATTTCCGTATTACAATGCAACTTGCAAAAATTCATCGATTCATCGATTCATGAATGAAACAGACAGCAAAAAAATGTAATCCAGAGTGGAATCACAACAGGATTTAGAACTTTGTTAATGGAAAAGTGTAATATTATTTTTCCGTAATGCAACTTGCAAAAAATTCATCGATTCATCGATTCATGAATGAAACAGACAGCAAAAAAATGTAATCCAGAGTGGAATCACAACAGGATTTAGAACTTTGTTAATGGAAAAGTGTAATATTATTTTTCCGTAATGCAACTTGCAAAAATTCATCGATTCAGCGATTCATGAATGAAACAGTGAAAGTCAATATATATAAAAACATATTTAAAAAAATAAAAAGAGTTCTTAACAGGGCGTGTTTTTTTTTTACCCTCGCAGGTGTCGTCTCCTTCAGACATGAGCTCGTCGTCAGAGCAGATGTTGAGCAGTCAGTACTTTTTAATTGTCTTAGTTTTAATGAAATGAAGTATATACACTGAGTGTACAAAACATTATGTTCATGGAACATTTTGTTAATGGAAAAGTGTAATATTATTTTTCCGTAATGCAACTTGCAAAAATTCATCGATTCATCGATTCATGAATGAAACAGTGAAAGTCAATATATATAAAAACATATTTTAAAAAATAAAAAGAGTTCTTAACAGGGCGTGTTTTTTTTTTTACCCTCGCAGGTGTCGTCTCCTTCAGACATGAGCTCGTCGTCAGAGCAGATGTTGAGCAGTCAGTACTTTTTAATTGTCTTAGTTTTAATGAAATTAAGTATATACACTGAGTGTACAAAACATTATGTTCAATTTAAAAAATTTTAATCCAGAGTGGAATCAAAACATGATTTAGAACTTTGTTAATGGAAAAGTGTAATATTATTTTTCCGTAATGCAACTTGCAAAAATTCATCGATTCATCGATTCATGAATGAAACAGTGAAAGTCAATATATATAAAAACATATTTTAAAAAATAAAAAGAGTTCTTAACAGGGCGTGTTTTTTTTTTTACCCTCGCAGGTGTCGTCTCCTTCAGACATGAGCTCGTCGTCAGAGCAGATGTTGAGCAGTCAGTACTTTTTAATTGTCTTAGTTTTAATGAAATGAAGTATATACACTGAGTGTACAAAACATTATGTTCAATTTAAAAAAATTTAATCCAATCAAAACATGATTTATAACTTTGTTAATGGAAAAGTGTAATATTATTTCCTTATTGCAATGCAACTTGCAAAAATTCATCCAGAGTGAGTGAATCGCAACATGATTTAGAACTTTGTTAATGGAAAAGTGTAATATTATTTTTCCGTAATGCAACTTGCAAAAATTCATCGATTCATCGATTCATGAATGAAACAGTACAGCAAAAAAATTTAATCCAGAGTGGAATCAAAACATGATTTATAACTTTGTTAATGGAAAAGTGTAATATTATTTTTCCGTAATGCAACTTGCAAAAATTCATCGATTCATCGATTCATGAATGAAACAGAACAGCAAAAAAATGTAATCCAGAGTCAAAACATGATTTAGAACTTTGTTAATGGAAAAGTGTAATATTATTTCCGTATTGCAATGCAACTTGCAAAAATTCATCCAGAGTGAGTGAATCACAACATGATTTAGAACTTTGTTAATGGAAAAGTGTAATATTATTTTTCCGTAATGCAACTTGCAAAAATTCATCGATTCATCGATTCATGAATGAAACAGAACAGCAAAAAAATGTAATCCAGAGTGAGTGAATCACAACATGATTTAGAACTTTGTTAATGGAAAAGTGTAATATTATTTCCGTATTACAATGCAACTTGCAAAAATTCATCGATTCATCGATTCATGAATGAAACAGACAGCAAAAAAATGTAATCCAGAGTGGAATCACAACAGGATTTAGAACTTTGTTAATGGAAAAGTGTAATATTATTTTTCCGTAATGCAACTTGCAAAAAATTCATCGATTCATCGATTCATGAATGAAACAGACAGCAAAAAAATTTAATCCAGAGTGGAATCAAAACATGATTTATAACTTTGTTAATGGAAAAGTGTAATATTATTTCCTTATTGCAATGCAACTTGCAAAAATTCATCCAGAGTGAGTGAATCACAACATGATTTAGAACTTTGTTAATGGAAAAGTGTAATATTATTTCCGTATTACAATGCAACTTGCAAAAATTCATCGATTCATCGATTCATGAATGAAACAGACAGCAAAAAAATGTAATCCAGAGTGGAATCACAACAGGATTTAGAACTTTGTTAATGGAAAAGTGTAATATTATTTTTCCGTAATGCAACTTGCAAAAAATTCATCGATTCATCGATTCATGAATGAAACAGACAGCAAAAAAATGTAATCCAGAGTGGAATCACAACAGGATTTAGAACTTTGTTAATGGAAAAGTGTAATATTATTTTTCCGTAATGCAACTTGCAAAAATTCATCGATTCAGCGATTCATGAATGAAACAGTGAAAGTCAATATATATAAAAACATATTTAAAAAAATAAAAAGAGTTCTTAACAGGGCGTGTTTTTTTTTTACCCTCGCAGGTGTCGTCTCCTTCAGACATGAGCTCGTCGTCAGAGCAGATGTTGAGCAGTCAGTACTTTTTAATTGTCTTAGTTTTAATGAAATGAAGTATATACACTGAGTGTACAAAACATTATGTTCATGGAACATTTTGTTAATGGAAAAGTGTAATATTATTTTTCCGTAATGCAACTTGCAAAAATTCATCGATTCATCGATTCATGAATGAAACAGTGAAAGTCAATATATATAAAAACATATTTTAAAAAATAAAAAGAGTTCTTAACAGGGCGTGTTTTTTTTTTTACCCTCGCAGGTGTCGTCTCCTTCAGACATGAGCTCGTCGTCAGAGCAGATGTTGAGCAGTCAGTACTTTTTAATTGTCTTAGTTTTAATGAAATTAAGTATATACACTGAGTGTACAAAACATTATGTTCAATTTAAAAAATTTTAATCCAGAGTGGAATCAAAACATGATTTCGAACTTTGTTAATGGAAAAGTGTAATATTATTTTTCCGTAATGCAACTTGCAAAAATTCATCGATTCATCGATTCATGAATGAAACAGTACAGCAAAAAAATTTAATCCAGAGTGGAATCAAAACATGATTTATAACTTTGTTAATGGAAAAGTGTAATATTATTTTTCCGTAATGCAACTTGCAAAAATTCATCGATTCATCGATTCATGAATGAAACAGAACAGCAAAAAAATGTAATCCAGAGTCAAAACATGATTTAGAACTTTGTTAATGGAAAAGTGTAATATTATTTCCGTATTGCAATGCAACTTGCAAAAATTCATCCAGAGTGAGTGAATCACAACATGATTTAGAACTTTGTTAATGGAAAAGTGTAATATTATTTTTCCGTAATGCAACTTGCAAAAATTCATCGATTCATCGATTCATGAATGAAACAGAACAGCAAAAAAATTTAATCCAGAGGGGAATAAAAACATGATTTAGAACTTTGTTAATGGAAAAGTGTAATATTATTTCCGTATTGCAATGCAACTTGCAAAAATTCATCCAGAGTGAGTGAATCACAACATGATTTAGAACTTTGTTAATGGAAAAGTGTAATATTATTTTTCCGTAATGCAACTTGCAAAAATTCATCGATTCATCGATTCATGAATGAAACAGAACAGCAAAAAAATGTAATCCAGAGTGAGTGAATCACAACATGATTTAGAACTTTGTTAATGGAAAAGTGTAATATTATTTCCGTATTACAATGCAACTTGCAAAAATTCATCGATTTTTCGATTCATGAATGAAACAGACAGCAAAAAAATGTAATCCAGAGTGGAATCACAACAGGATTTAGAACTTTGTTAATGGAAAAGTGTAATATTATTTTTCCGTAATGCAACTTGCAAAAAATTCATCGATTCATCGATTCATGAATGAAACAGACAGCAAAAAAATTTAATCCAGAGTGGAATCAAAACATGATTTATAACTTTGTTAATGGAAAAGTGTAATATTATTTCCTTATTGCAATGCAACTTGCAAAAATTCATCCAGAGTGAGTGAATCACAACATGATTTAGAACTTTGTTAATGGAAAAGTGTAATATTATTTCCGTATTACAATGCAACTTGCAAAAATTCATCGATTCATCGATTCATGAATGAAACAGACAGCAAAAAAATGTAATCCAGAGTGGAATCACAACAGGATTTAGAACTTTGTTAATGGAAAAGTGTAATATTATTTTTCCGTAATGCAACTTGCAAAAAATTCATCGATTCATCGATTCATGAATGAAACAGACAGCAAAAAAATGTAATCCAGAGTGGAATCACAACAGGATTTAGAACTTCGTTAATGGAAAAGTGTAATATTATTTTTCCGTAATGCAACTTGCAAAAATTCATCGATTCATCGATTCATGAATGAAACAGTGAAAGTCAATATATATAAAAACATATTTAAAAAAATAAAAAGAGTTCTTAACAGGGCGTGTTTTTTTTTTTACCCTCGCAGGTGTCGTCTCCTTCAGACATGAGCTCGTCGTCAGAGCAGATGTTGAGCAGTCAGTACTTTTTAATTGTCTTAGTTTTAATGAAATTAAGTATATACACTGAGTGTACAAAACATTATGTTCAATTTAAATTTTTTTAATCCAGAGTGGAATCAAAACATGATTTAGAACTTTGTTAATGGAAAAGTGTAATATTATTTTTCCGTAATGCAACTTGCAAAAATTCATCGATTCATCGATTCATGAATGAAACAGTACAGCAAAAAAATTTAATCCAGAGTGGAATCAAAACATGATTTATAACTTTGTTAATGGAAAAGTGTAATATTATTTTTCCGTAATGCAACTTGCAAAAATTCATCGATTCATCGATTCATGAATGAAACAGAACAGCAAAAAAATGTAATCCAGAGTCAAAACATGATTTAGAACTTTGTTAATGGAAAAGTGTAATATTATTTCCGTATTGCAATGCAACTTGCAAAAATTCATCCAGAGTGAGTGAATCACAACATGATTTAGAACTTTGTTAATGGAAAAGTGTAATATTATTTTTCCGTAATGCAACTTGCAAAAATTCATCGATTCATCGATTCATGAATGAAACAGAACAGCAAAAAAATTTAATCCAGAGGGGAATAAAAACATGATTTAGAACTTTGTTAATGGAAAAGTGTAATATTATTTCCGTATTGCAATGCAACTTGCAAAAATTCATCCAGAGTGAGTGAATCACAACATGATTTAGAACTTTGTTAATGGAAAAGTGTAATATTATTTTTCCGTAATGCAACTTGCAAAAATTCATCGATTCATCGATTCATGAATGAAACAGAACAGCAAAAAAATGTAATCCAGAGTGAGTGAATCACAACATGATTTAGAACTTTGTTAATGGAAAAGTGTAATATTATTTCCGTATTACAATGCAACTTGCAAAAATTCATCGATTTTTCGATTCATGAATGAAACAGACAGCAAAAAAATGTAATCCAGAGTGGAATCACAACAGGATTTAGAACTTTGTTAATGGAAAAGTGTAATATTATTTTTCCGTAATGCAACTTGCAAAAAATTCATCGATTCATCGATTCATGAATGAAACAGACAGCAAAAAAATTTAATCCAGAGTGGAATCAAAACATGATTTATAACTTTGTTAATGGAAAAGTGTAATATTATTTCCTTATTGCAATGCAACTTGCAAAAATTCATCCAGAGTGAGTGAATCACAACATGATTTAGAACTTTGTTAATGGAAAAGTGTAATATTATTTCCGTATTACAATGCAACTTGCAAAAATTCATCGATTCATCGATTCATGAATGAAACAGACAGCAAAAAAATGTAATCCAGAGTGGAATCACAACAGGATTTAGAACTTTGTTAATGGAAAAGTGTAATATTATTTTTCCGTAATGCAACTTGCAAAAAATTCATCGATTCATCGATTCATGAATGAAACAGACAGCAAAAAAATGTAATCCAGAGTGGAATCACAACAGGATTTAGAACTTCGTTAATGGAAAAGTGTAATATTATTTTTCCGTAATGCAACTTGCAAAAATTCATCGATTCATCGATTCATGAATGAAACAGAACAGCAAAAAAATGTAATCCAGAGTGAGTGAATCACAACATGATTTAGAACTTTGTTAATGGAAAAGTGTAATATTATTTCCGTATTACAATGCAACTTGCAAAAATTCATCGATTCATCGATTCATGAATGAAACAGACAGCAAAAAAATGTAATCCAGAGTGGAATCACAACAGGATTTAGAACTTTGTTAATGGAAAAGTGTAATATTATTTTTCCGTAATGCAACTTGCAAAAAATTCATCGATTCATCGATTCATGAATGAAACAGACAGCAAAAAAATTTAATCCAGAGTGGAATCAAAACATGATTTATAACTTTGTTAATGGAAAAGTGTAATATTATTTCCTTATTGCAATGCAACTTGCAAAAATTCATCCAGAGTGAGTGAATCACAACATGATTTAGAACTTTGTTAATGGAAAAGTGTAATATTATTTCCGTATTACAATGCAACTTGCAAAAATTCATCGATTCATCGATTCATGAATGAAACAGACAGCAAAAAAATGTAATCCAGAGTGGAATCACAACAGGATTTAGAACTTTGTTAATGGAAAAGTGTAATATTATTTTTCCGTAATGCAACTTGCAAAAAATTAATCGATTCATCGATTCATGAATGAAACAGACAGCAAAAAAATGTAATCCAGAGTGGAATCACAACAGGATTTAGAACTTTGTTAATGGAAAAGTGTAATATTATTTTTCCGTAATGCAACTTGCAAAAATTCATCGATTCATCGATTCATGAATGAAACAGAACAGCAAAAAAATGTAATCCAGAGTGAGTGAATCACAACATGATTTAGAACTTTGTTAATGGAAAAGTGTAATATTATTTCCGTATTACAATGCAACTTGCAAAAATTCATCGATTTTTCGATTCATGAATGAAACAGACAGCAAAAAAATGTAATCCAGAGTGGAATCACAACAGGATTTAGAACTTTGTTAATGGAAAAGTGTAATATTATTTTTCCATAATGCAACTTGCAAAAAATTCATCGATTCATCGATTCATGAATGAAACAGACAGCAAAAAAATTTAATCCAGAGTGGAATCAAAACATGATTTATAACTTTGTTAATGGAAAAGTGTAATATTATTTCCTTATTGCAATGCAACTTGCAAAAATTCATCCAGAGTGAGTGAATCACAACATGATTTAGAACTTTGTTAATGGAAAAGTGTAATATTATTTCCGTATTACAATGCAACTTGCAAAAATTCATCGATTCATCGATTCATGAATGAAACAGACAGCAAAAAAATGTAATCCAGAGTGGAATCACAACAGGATTTAGAACTTTGTTAATGGAAAAGTGTAATATTATTTTTCCGTAATGCAACTTGCAAAAAATTAATCGATTCATCGATTCATGAATGAAACAGACAGCAAAAAAATGTAATCCAGAGTGGAATCACAACAGGATTTAGAACTTTGTTAATGGAAAAGTGTAATATTATTTTTCCGTAATGCAACTTGCAAAAATTCATCGATTCATCGATTCATGAATGAAACAGAACAGCAAAAAAATGTAATCCAGAGTGAGTGAATCACAACATGATTTAGAACTTTGTTAATGGAAAAGTGTAATATTATTTCCGTATTACAATGCAACTTGCAAAAATTCATTGATTCATCGATTCATGAATGAAACAGACAGCAAAAAAATGTAATCCAGAGTGGAATCACAACAGGATTTAGAACTTTGTTAATGGAAAAGTGTAATATTATTTTTCCGTAATGCAACTTGCAAAAAATTCATCGATTCATCGATTCATGAATGAAACAGACAGCAAAAAAATTTAATCCAGAGTGGAATCAAAACATGATTTATAACTTTGTTAATGGAAAAGTGTAATATTATTTCCTTATTGCAATGCAACTTGCAAAAATTCATCCAGAGTGAGTGAATCACAACATGATTTAGAACTTTGTTAATGGAAAAGTGTAATATTATTTCCGTATTACAATGCAACTTGCAAAAATTCATCGATTCATCGATTCATGAATGAAACAGACAGCAAAAAAATGTAATCCAGAGTGGAATCACAACAGGATTTAGAACTTTGTTAATGGAAAAGTGTAATATTATTTTTCCGTAATGCAACTTGCAAAAATTCATCGATTCAGCGATTCATGAATGAAACAGTGAAAGTCAATATATATAAAAACATATTTTAAAAAATAAAAAGAGTTCTTAACAGGGCGTGGTTTTTTTTTTACCCTCGCAGGTGTCGTCTCCTTCAGACATGAGCTCGTCGTCAGAGCAGATGTTGAGCAGTCAGTACTTTTTAATTGTCTTAGTTTTAATGAAATGAAGTATATACACTGAGTGTACAAAACATTATGTTCAATTTAAAATTTTTTAATCCAGAGTGGAATCAAAACATGATTTAGAACTTTGTTAATGGAAAAGTGTAATATTATTTTTCCGTAATGCAACTTGCAAAAATTCATCGATTCAGCGATTCATGAATGAAACAGAACAGCAAAAAAATGTAATCCAGAGTGAGTGAATCAAAACATGATTTAGAACTTTGTTAATGGAAAAGTGTAATATTATTTTTCCGTAATGCAACTTGCAAAAATTCATCGATTCATCGATTCATGAATGAAACAGTGAAAGTCAATATATATAAAAACATATTTTAAAAAATAAAAAGAGTTCTTAACAGGGCGTGTTTTTTTTTTTACCCTCGCAGGTGTCGTCTCCTTCAGACATGAGCTCGTCGTCAGAGCAGATGTTGAGCAGTCAGTACTTTTTAATTGTCTTAGTTTTAATGAAATGAAGTATATACACTGAGTGTACAAAACATTATGTTCAATTTAAAAAAATTTAATCCAATCAAAACATGATTTATAACTTTGTTAATGGAAAAGTGTAATATTATTTCCTTATTGCAATGCAACTTGCAAAAATTCATCCAGAGTGAGTGAATCACAACATGATTTAGAACTTTGTTAATGGAAAAGTGTAATATTATTTTTCCGTAATGCAACTTGCAAAAATTCATCGATTCATCGATTCATGAATGAAACAGTACAGCAAAAAAATTTAATCCAGAGTGGAATCAAAACATGATTTATAACTTTGTTAATGGAAAAGTGTAATATTATTTTTCCGTAATGCAGCTTGCAAAAATTCATCGATTCATCGATTCATGAATGAAACAGAACAGCAAAAAAATGTAATCCAGAGTCAAAACATGATTTAGAACTTTGTTAATGGAAAAGTGTAATATTATTTCCGTATTGCAATGCAACTTGCAAAAATTCATCCAGAGTGAGTGAATCACAACATGATTTAGAACTTTGTTAATGGAAAAGTGTAATATTATTTTTCCGTAATGCAACTTGCAAAAATTCATCGATTCATCGATTCATGAATGAAACAGAACAGCAAAAAAATTTAATCCAGAGGGGAATAAAAACATGATTTAGAACTTTGTTAATGGAAAAGTGTAATATTATTTCCGTATTGCAATGCAACTTGCAAAAATTCATCCAGAGTGAGTGAATCACAACATGATTTAGAACTTTGTTAATGGAAAAGTGTAATATTATTTTTCCGTAATGCAACTTGCAAAAATTCATCGATTCATCGATTCATGAATGAAACAGAACAGCAAAAAAATGTAATCCAGAGTGAGTGAATCACAACATGATTTAGAACTTTGTTAATGGAAAAGTGTAATATTATTTCCGTATTACAATGCAACTTGCAAAAATTCATCGATTCATCGATTCATGAATGAAACAGACAGCAAAAAAATGTAATCCAGAGTGGAATCACAACAGGATTTAGAACTTTGTTAATGGAAAAGTGTAATATTATTTTTCCGTAATGCAACTTGCAAAAAATTCATCGATTCATCGATTCATGAATGAAACAGACAGCAAAAAAATGTAATCCAGAGTGGAATCACAACAGGATTTAGAACTTTGTTAATGGAAAAGTGTAATATTATTTTTCCGTAATGCAACTTGCAAAAATTCATCGATTCAGCGATTCATGAATGAAACAGTGAAAGTCAATATATATAAAAACATATTTTAAAAAATAAAACGAGTTCTTAACAGGGCGTGTTTTTTTTTTTACCCTCGCAGGTGTCGTCTCCTTCAGACATGAGCTCGTCGTCAGAGCAGATGTTGAGCAGTCAGTACTTTTTAATTGTCTTAGTTTTAATGAAATGAAGTATATACACTGAGTGTACAAAACATTATGTTCAATTTAAAAAATTTTAATCCAGAGTGGAATCAAAACATGATTTAGAACTTTGTTAATGGAAAAGTGTAATATTATTTTTCCGTAATGCAACTTGCAAAAATTCATCGATTCATCGATTCATGAATGAAACAGTGAAAGTCAATATATATAAAAACATATTTTAAAAAATAAAAAGAGTTCCTTAACAGGGCGTGTTTTTTTTTTTACCCTCGCAGGTGTCGTCTCCTTCAGACATGAGCTCGTCGTCAGAGCAGATGTTGAGCAGTCAGTACTTTTTAATTGTCTTAGTTTTAATGAAATGAAGTATATACACTGAGTGTACAAAACATTATGTTCATGGAACATTTTGTTAATGGAGAAGTGTAATATTATTTTTCCGTAATGCAACTTGCAAAAATTCATCGATTCATCGATTCATGAATGAAACAGTGAAAATCAATATATATAAAAACATATTTTAAAAAATAAAAAGAGTTCTTAACAGGGCGTGTTTTTTTTTTTACCCTCGCAGGTGTCGTCTCCTTCAGACATGAGCTCGTCGTCAGAGCAGATGTTGAGCAGTCAGTACTTTATAATTGTCTTAGTTTTAATGAAATGAAGTATATACACTGAGTGTACAAAACATTATGATCAATTTAAAACAATTTAATCCAGAGTGGAATCAAAACATGATTTATAACTTTGTTAATGGAAAAGTGTAATATTATTTCCGTATTGCAATGCAACTTGCAAAAATTCATCCAGAGTGAGTGAATCACAACATGATTTAGAACTTTGTTAATGGAAAAGTGTAATATTATTTCCGTATTACAATGCAACTTGCAAAAATTCATCGATTCATCGATTCATGAATGAAACAGTACAGCAAAAATTTTTAATCCAGAGTGGAATCAAAACATGATTTAGAACTTTGTTAATGGAAAAGTGTAATATTATTTTTCCGTAATGCAACTTGCAAAAATTCATCGATTCATCGATTCATGAATGAAACAGTGAAAGTCAATATATATAAAAACATATTTTAAAAAATAAAAAGAGTTCTTAACAGGGCGTGTTTTTTGTTTTACCCTCGCAGGTGTCGTCTCCTTCAGACATGAGCTCGTCGTCAGAGCAGATGTTGAGCAGTCAGTACTTTTTAATTGTCTTAGTTTTAATGAAATGAAGTATATACACTGAGTGTACAAAACATTATGTTCATGGAACATTTTGTTAATGGAAAAGTGTAATATTATTTTTCCGTAATGCAACTTGCAAAAATTCATCGATTCAGCGATTCATGAATGAAACAGTGAAAGTCAATATATATAAAAACATATTTTAAAAAATAAAAAGAGTTCTTAACAGGGCGTGTTTTTTTTTTTACCCTCGCAGGTGTCGTCTCCTTCAGACATGAGCTCGTCGTCAGAGCAGATGTTGAGCAGTCAGTACTTTTTAATTGTCTTAGTTTTAATGAAATGAAGTATATACACTGAGTGTACAAAACATTATGTTCATGGAACATTTTGTTAATGGAAAAGTGTAATATTATTTTTCCGTAATGCAACTTGCAAAAATTCATCGATTCAGCGATTCATGAATGAAACAGTGAAAGTCAATATATATAAAAACATATTTTAAAAAATAAAAAGAGTTCTTAACAGGGCGTGTTTTTTTTTTTACCCTCGCAGGTGTCGTCTCCTTCAGACATGAGCTCGTCGTCAGAGCAGATGTTGAGCAGTCAGTACTTTTTAATTGTCTTAGTTTTAATGAAATGAAGTATATACACTGAGTGTACAAAACATTATGTCCAATTTAAAAAAATTTAATCCAGAGTGGAATCAAAACATGATTTAGAACTTTGTTAATGGAAAAGTGTAATATTATTTTTCCGTAATGCAACTTGCAAAAATTCATCGATTCATCGATTCATGAATGAAACAGTGAAAGTCAATATATATAAAAACATATTTTAAAAAATAAAAAGAGTTCCTTAACAGGGCGTGTTTTTTTTTTTACCCTCGCAGGTGTCGTCTCCTTCAGACATGAGCTCGTCGTCAGAGCAGATGTTGAGCAGTCAGTACTTTTTAATTGTCTTAGTTTTAATGAAATGAAGTATATACACTGAGTGTACAAAACATTATGTTCATGGAACATTTTGTTAATGGAGAAGTGTAATATTATTTTTCCGTAATGCAACTTGCAAAAATTCATCGATTCATCGATTCATGAATGAAACAGTGAAAGTCAATATATATAAAAACATATTTTAAAAAATAAAAAGAGTTCTTAACAGGGCGTGTTTTTTTTTTTACCCTCGCAGGTGTCGTCTCCTTCAGACATGAGCTCGTCGTCAGAGCAGATGTTGAGCAGTCAGTACTTTATAATTGTCTTAGTTTTAATGAAATGAAGTATATACACTGAGTGTACAAAACATTATGTTCAATTTAAAACAATTTAATCCAGAGTGGAATCAAAACATGATTTATAACTTTGTTAATGGAAAAGTGTAATATTATTTCCGTATTGCAATGCAACTTGCAAAAATTCATCCAGAGTGAGTGAATCACAACATGATTTAGATCTTTGTTAATGGAAAAGTGTAATATTATTTCCGTATTACAATGCAACTTGCAAAAATTCATCGATTCATCGATTCATGAATGAAACAGTACAGCAAAATTTTTTAATCCAGAGTGGAATCAAAACATGATTTAGAACTTTGTTAATGGAAAAGTGTAATATTATTTTTCCGTAATGCAACTTGCAAAAATTCATCGATTCATCGATTCATGAATGAAACAGTGAAAATCAATATATATAAAAACATATTTTAAAAAATAAAAAGAGTTCTTAACAGGGCGTGTTTTTTTTTTTACCCTCGCAGGTGTCGTCTCCTTCAGACATGAGCTCGTCGTCAGAGCAGATGTTGAGCAGTCAGTACTTTATAATTGTCTTAGTTTTAATGAAATGAAGTATATACACTGAGTGTACAAAACATTATGTTCAATTTAAAACAATTTAATCCAGAGTGGAATCAAAACATGATTTATAACTTTGTTAATGGAAAAGTGTAATATTATTTCCGTATTGCAATGCAACTTGCAAAAATTCATCCAGAGTGAGTGAATCACAACATGATTTAGAACTTTGTTAATGGAAAAGTGTAATATTATTTCCGTATTACAATGCAACTTGCAAAAATTCATTGATTCATCGATTCATGAATGAAACAGTACAGCAAAAAATTTTAATCCAGAGTGGAATCAAAACATGATTTAGAACTTTGTTAATGGAAAAGTGTAATATTATTTTTCCGTAATGCAACTTGCAAAAATTCATCGATTCATCGATTCATGAATGAAACAGTGAAAGTCAATATATATAAAAACATATTTAAAAAAATAAAAAGAGTTCTTAACAGGGCGTGTTTTTTGTTTTACCCTCGCAGGTGTCGTCTCCTTCAGACATGAGCTCGTCGTCAGAGCAGATGTTGAGCAGTCAGTACTTTTTAATTGTCTTAGTTTTAATGAAATGAAGTATATACACTGAGTGTACAAAACATTATGTTCATGGAACATTTTGTTAATGGAAAAGTGTAATATTATTTTTCCGTAATGCAACTTGCAAAAATTCATCGATTCAGCGATTCATGAATGAAACAGTGAAAGTCAATATATATAAAAACATATTTTAAAAAATAAAAAGAGTTCTTAACAGGGCGTGTTTTTTTTTTTACCCTCGCAGGTGTCGTCTCCTTCAGACATGAGCTCGTCGTCAGAGCAGATGTTGAGCAGTCAGTACTTTTTAATTGTCTTAGTTTTAATGAAATGAAGTATATACACTGAGTGTACAAAACATTATGTTCATGGAACATTTTGTTAATGGAAAAGTGTAATATTATTTTTCCGTAATGCAACTTGCAAAAATTCATCGATTCAGCGATTCATGAATGAAACAGTGAAAGTCAATATATATAAAAACATATTTTAAAAAATAAAAAGAGTTCTTAACAGGGCGTGTTTTTTTTTTTACCCTCGCAGGTGTCGTCTCCTTCAGACATGAGCTCGTCGTCAGAGCAGATGTTGAGCAGTCAGTACTTTTTAATTGTCTTAGTTTTAATGAAATGAAGTATATACACTGAGTGTACAAAACATTATGTCCAATTTAAAAAAATTTAATCCAGAGTGGAATCAAAACATGATTTAGAACTTTGTTAATGGAAAAGTGTAATATTATTTTTCCGTAATGCAACTTGCAAAAATTCATCGATTCATCGATTCATGAATGAAACAGTGAAAGTCAATATATATAAAAACATATTTTAAAAAATAAAAAGAGTTCCTTAACAGGGCGTGTTTTTTTTTTTACCCTCGCAGGTGTCGTCTCCTTCAGACATGAGCTCGTCGTCAGAGCAGATGTTGAGCAGTCAGTACTTTTTAATTGTCTTAGTTTTAATGAAATGAAGTATATACACTGAGTGTACAAAACATTATGTTCATGGAACATTTTGTTAATGGAGAAGTGTAATATTATTTTTCCGTAATGCAACTTGCAAAAATTCATCGATTCATCGATTCATGAATGAAACAGTGAAAGTCAATATATATAAAAACATATTTTAAAAAATAAAAAGAGTTCTTAACAGGGCGTGTTTTTTTTTTTACCCTCGCAGGTGTCGTCTCCTTCAGACATGAGCTCGTCGTCAGAGCAGATGTTGAGCAGTCAGTACTTTATAATTGTCTTAGTTTTAATGAAATGAAGTATATACACTGAGTGTACAAAACATTATGTTCAATTTAAAACAATTTAATCCAGAGTGGAATCAAAACATGATTTATAACTTTGTTAATGGAAAAGTGTAATATTATTTCCGTATTGCAATGCAACTTGCAAAAATTCATCCAGAGTGAGTGAATCACAACATGATTTAGAACTTTGTTAATGGAAAAGTGTAATATTATTTCCGTATTACAATGCAACTTGCAAAAATTCATCGATTCATCGATTCATGAATGAAACAGTACAGCAAAATTTTTTAATCCAGAGTGGAATCAAAACATGATTTAGAACTTTGTTAATGGAAAAGTGTAATATTATTTTTCCGTAATGCAACTTGCAAAAATTCATCGATTCATCGATTCATGAATGAAACAGTGAAAGTCAATATATATAAAAACATATTTTAAAAAATAAAAAGAGTTCTTAACAGGGCGTGTTTTTTTTTTTACCCTCGCAGGTGTCGTCTCCTTCAGACATGAGCTCGTCGTCAGAGCAGATGTTGAGCAGTCAGTACTTTTTAATTGTCTTAGTTTTAATGAAATGAAGTATATATACTGAGTGTACAAAACATTATGTTCAATTTAAAAAAATTTAATCCAGAGTGGAATCAAAACATGATTTAGAACTTTGTTAATGGAAAAGTGTAATATTATTTTTCCGTAATGCAACTTGCAAAAATTCATCGATTCATCGATTCATGAATGAAACAGTGAAAGTCAATATATATAAAAACATATTTTAAAAAATAAAAAGAGTTCCTTAACAGGGCGTGTTTTTTGTTTTACCCTCGCAGGTGTCGTCTCCTTCAGACATGAGCTCGTCGTCAGAGCAGATGTTGAGCAGTCAGTACTTTTTAATTGTCTTAGTTTTAATGAAATGAAGTATATACACTGAGTGTACAAAACATTATGTTCATGGAACATTTTGTTAATGGAAAAGTGTAATATTATTTTTCCGTAATGCAACTTGCAAAAATTCATCGATTCAGCGATTCATGAATGAAACAGTGAAAGTCAATATATATAAAAACATATTTTAAAAAATAAAAAGAGTTCTTAACAGGGCGTGTTTTTTTTTTTACCCTCGCAGGTGTCGTCTCCTTCAGACATGAGCTCGTCGTCAGAGCAGATGTTGAGCAGTCAGTACTTTTTAATTGTCTTAGTTTTAATGAAATGAAGTATATACACTGAGTGTACAAAACATTATGTTCATGGAACATTTTGTTAATGGAAAAGTGTAATATTATTTTTCCGTAATGCAACTTGCAAAAATTCATCGATTCAGCGATTCATGAATGAAACAGTGAAAGTCAATATATATAAAAACATATTTTAAAAAATAAAAAGAGTTCTTAACAGGGCGTGTTTTTTTTTTTACCCTCGCAGGTGTCGTCTCCTTCAGACATGAGCTCGTCGTCAGAGCAGATGTTGAGCAGTCAGTACTTTTTAATTGTCTTAGTTTTAATGAAATGAAGTATATACACTGAGTGTACAAAACATTATGTCCAATTTAAAAAAATTTAATCCAGAGTGGAATCAAAACATGATTTAGAACTTTGTTAATGGAAAAGTGTAATATTATTTTTCCGTAATGCAACTTGCAAAAATTCATCGATTCATCGATTCATGAATGAAACAGTGAAAGTCAATATATATAAAAACATATTTTAAAAAATAAAAAGAGTTCCTTAACAGGGCGTGTTTTTTTTTTTACCCTCGCAGGTGTCGTCTCCTTCAGACATGAGCTCGTCGTCAGAGCAGATGTTGAGCAGTCAGTACTTTTTAATTGTCTTAGTTTTAATGAAATGAAGTATATACACTGAGTGTACAAAACATTATGTTCATGGAACATTTTGTTAATGGAGAAGTGTAATATTATTTTTCCGTAATGCAACTTGCAAAAATTCATCGATTCATCGATTCATGAATGAAACAGTGAAAGTCAATATATATAAAAACATATTTTAAAAAATAAAAAGAGTTCTTAACAGGGCGTGTTTTTTTTTTTACCCTCGCAGGTGTCGTCTCCTTCAGACATGAGCTCGTCGTCAGAGCAGATGTTGAGCAGTCAGTACTTTATAATTGTCTTAGTTTTAATGAAATGAAGTATATACACTGAGTGTACAAAACATTATGTTCAATTTAAAACAATTTAATCCAGAGTGGAATCAAAACATGATTTATAACTTTGTTAATGGAAAAGTGTAATATTATTTCCGTATTGCAATGCAACTTGCAAAAATTCATCCAGAGTGAGTGAATCACAACATGATTTAGAACTTTGTTAATGGAAAAGTGTAATATTATTTCCGTATTACAATGCAACTTGCAAAAATTCATCGATTCATCGATTCATGAATGAAACAGTACAGCAAAATTTTTTAATCCAGAGTGGAATCAAAACATGATTTAGAACTTTGTTAATGGAAAAGTGTAATATTATTTTTCCGTAATGCAACTTGCAAAAATTCATCGATTCATCGATTCATGAATGAAACAGTGAAAGTCAATATATATAAAAACATATTTTAAAAAATAAAAAGAGTTCTTAACAGGGCGTGTTTTTTTTTTTACCCTCGCAGGTGTCGTCTCCTTCAGACATGAGCTCGTCGTCAGAGCAGATGTTGAGCAGTCAGTACTTTTTAATTGTCTTAGTTTTAATGAAATGAAGTATATATACTGAGTGTACAAAACATTATGTTCAATTTAAAAAATTTTAATCCAGAGTGGAATCAAAACATGATTTAGAACTTTGTTAATGGAAAAGTGTAATATTATTTTTCCGTAATGCAACTTGCAAAAATTCATCGATTCATCGATTCATGAATGAAACAGTGAAAGTCAATATATATAAAAACATATTTTAAAAAATAAAAAGAGTTCCTTAACAGGGCGTGTTTTTTTTTTTACCCTCGCAGGTGTCGTCTCCTTCAGACATGAGCTCGTCGTCAGAGCAGATGTTGAGCAGTCAGTACTTTTTAATTGTCTTAGTTTTAATGAAATGAAGTATATACACTGAGTGTACAAAACATTATGTTCATGGAACATTTTGTTAATGGAGAAGTGTAATATAATTTTTCCGTAATGCAACTTGCAAAAATTCATCGATTCATCGATTCATGAATGAAACAGTGAAAGTCAATATATATAAAAACATATTTTAAAAAATAAAAAGAGTTCTTAACAGGGCGTGTTTTTTTTTTTACCCTCGCAGGTGTCGTCTCCTTCAGACATGAGCTCGTCGTCAGAGCAGATGTTGAGCAGTCAGTACTTTATAATTGTCTTAGTTTTAATGAAATGAAGTATATACACTGAGTGTACAAAACATTATGTTCAATTTAAAACAATTTAATCCAGAGTGGAATCAAAACATGATTTATAACTTTGTTAATGGAAAAGTGTAATATTATTTCCGTATTGCAATGCAACTTGCAAAAATTCATCCAGAGTGAGTGAATCACAACATGATTTAGAACTTTGTTAATGGAAAAGTGTAATATTATTTCCGTATTACAATGCAACTTGCAAAAATTCATCGATTCATCGATTCATGAATGAAACAGTACAGCAAAAAATTTTAATCCAGAGTGGAATCAAAACATGATTTAGAACTTTGTTAATGGAAAAGTGTAATATTATTTTTCCGTAATGCAACTTGCAAAAATTCATCGATTCATCGATTCATGAATGAAACAGTGAAAGTCAATATATATAAAAACATATTTTAAAAAATAAAAAGAGTTCTTAACAGGGCGTGTTTTTTGTTTTACCCTCGCAGGTGTCGTCTCCTTCAGACATGAGCTCGTCGTCAGAGCAGATGTTGAGCAGTCAGTACTTTTTAATTGTTTTAGTTTTAATGAAATGAAGTATATACACTGAGTGTACAAAACATTATGTTCATGGAACATTTTGTTAATGGAAAAGTGTAATATTATTTTTCCGTAATGCAACTTGCAAAAATTCATCGATTCAGCGATTCATGAATGAAACAGTGAAAGTCAATATATATAAAAACATATTTTAAAAAATAAAAAGAGTTCTTAACAGGGCGTGTTTTTTTTTTTACCCTCGCAGGTGTCGTCTCCTTCAGACATGAGCTCGTCGTCAGAGCAGATGTTGAGCAGTCAGTACTTTTTAATTGTCTTAGTTTTAATGAAATGAAGTATATACACTGAGTGTACAAAATATTATGTTCAATTAAAATTTTTTTAATCCAGAGTGGAATCAAAACATGATTTAGAACTTTGTTAATGGAAAAGTGTAATATTATTTTTCCGTAATGCAACTTGCAAAAATTCATCGATTCATCGATTCATGAATGAAACAGTGAAAGTCAATATATATAAAAACATATTTTAAAAAATAAAAAGAGTTCCTTAACAGGGCGTGTTTTTTTTTTTACCCTCGCAGGTGTCGTCTCCTTCAGACATGAGCTCGTCGTCAGAGCAGATGTTGAGCAGTCAGTACTTTTTAATTGTCTTAGTTTTAATGAAATGAAGTATATACACTGAGTGTACAAAACATTATGTTCATGGAACATTTTGTTAATGGAGAAGTGTAATATTATTTTTCCGTAATGCAACTTGCAAAAATTCATCGATTCATCGATTCATGAATGAAACAGTGAAAGTCAATATATATAAAAACATATTTTAAAAAATAAAAAGAGTTCTTAACAGGGCGTGTTTTTTTTTTTACCCTCGCAGGTGTCGTCTCCTTCAGACATGAGCTCGTCGTCAGAGCAGATGTTGAGCAGTCAGTACTTTATAATTGTCTTAGTTTTAATGAAATGAAGTATATACACTGAGTGTACAAAACATTATGTTCAATTTAAAACAATTTAATCCAGAGTGGAATCAAAACATGATTTATAACTTTGTTAATGGAAAAGTGTAATATTATTTCCGTATTGCAATGCAACTTGCAAAAATTCATCCAGAGTGAGTGAATCACAACATGATTTAGAACTTTGTTAATGGAAAAGTGTAATATTATTTCCGTATTACAATGCAACTTGCAAAAATTCATCGATTCATCGATTCATGAATGAAACAGTACAGCAAAATTTTTTAATCCAGAGTGGAATCAAAACATGATTTAGAACTTTGTTAATGGAAAAGTGTAATATTATTTTTCCGTAATGCAACTTGCAAAAATTCATCGATTCATCGATTCATGAATGAAACAGTGAAAGTCAATATATATAAAAACATATTTTAAAAAATAAAAAGAGTTCTTAACAGGGCGTGTTTTTTTTTTTACCCTCGCAGGTGTCGTCTCCTTCAGACATGAGCTCGTCGTCAGAGCAGATGTTGAGCAGTCAGTACTTTTTAATTGTCTTAGTTTTAATGAAATGAAGTATATATACTGAGTGTACAAAACATTATGTTCAATTTAAAAATTTTTAATCCAGAGTGGAATCAAAACATGATTTAGAACTTTGTTAATGGAAAAGTGTAATATTATTTTTCCGTAATGCAACTTGCAAAAATTCATCGATTCATCGATTCATGAATGAAACAGTGAAAGTCAATATATATAAAAACATATTTTAAAAAATAAAAAGAGTTCCTTAACAGGGCGTGTTTTTTTTTTTACCCTCGCAGGTGTCGTCTCCTTCAGACATGAGCTCGTCGTCAGAGCAGATGTTGAGCAGTCAGTACTTTTTAATTGTCTTAGTTTTAATGAAATGAAGTATATACACTGAGTGTACAAAACATTATGTTCATGGAACATTTTGTTAATGGAGAAGTGTAATATTATTTTTCCGTAATGCAACTTGCAAAAATTCATCGATTCATCGATTCATGAATGAAACAGTGAAAGTCAATATATATAAAAACATATTTTAAAAAATAAAAAGAGTTCTTAACAGGGCGTGTTTTTTTTTTTACCCTCGCAGGTGTCGTCTCCTTCAGACATGAGCTCGTCGTCAGAGCAGATGTTGAGCAGTCAGTACTTTATAATTGTCTTAGTTTTAATGAAATGAAGTATATACACTGAGTGTACAAAACATTATGTTCAATTTAAAACAATTTAATCCAGAGTGGAATCAAAACATGATTTATAACTTTGTTAATGGAAAAGTGTAATATTATTTCCGTATTGCAATGCAACTTGCAAAAATTCATCCAGAGTGAGTGAATCACAACATGATTTAGAACTTTGTTAATGGAAAAGTGTAATATTATTTCCGTATTACAATGCAACTTGCAAAAATTCATCGATTCATCGATTCATGAATGAAACAGTACAGCAAAAAATTTTAATCCAGAGTGGAATCAAAACATGATTTAGAACTTTGTTAATGGAAAAGTGTAATATTATTTTTCCGTAATGCAACTTGCAAAAATTCATCGATTCATCGATTCATGAATGAAACAGTGAAAGTCAATATATATAAAAACATATTTTAAAAAATAAAAAGAGTTCTTAACAGGGCGTGTTTTTTGTTTTACCCTCGCAGGTGTCGTCTCCTTCAGACATGAGCTCGTCGTCAGAGCAGATGTTGAGCAGTCAGTACTTTTTAATTGTTTTAGTTTTAATGAAATGAAGTATATACACTGAGTGTACAAAACATTATGTTCATGGAACATTTTGTTAATGGAAAAGTGTAATATTATTTTTCCGTAATGCAACTTGCAAAAATTCATCGATTCAGCGATTCATGAATGAAACAGTGAAAGTCAATATATATAAAAACATATTTTAAAAAATAAAAAGAGTTCTTAACAGGGCGTGTTTTTTTTTTTACCCTCGCAGGTGTCGTCTCCTTCAGACATGAGCTCGTCGTCAGAGCAGATGTTGAGCAGTCAGTACTTTTTAATTGTCTTAGTTTTAATGAAATGAAGTATATACACTGAGTGTACAAAATATTATGTTCAATTTAAAATTTTTTAATCCAGAGTGGAATCAAAACATGATTTAGAACTTTGTTAATGGAAAAGTGTAATATTATTTTTCCGTAATGCAACTTGCAAAAATTCATCGATTCATCGATTCATGAATGAAACAGTGAAAGTCAATATATATAAAAACATATTTTAAAAAATAAAAAGAGTTCCTTAACAGGGCGTGTTTTTTTTTTTACCCTCGCAGGTGTCGTCTCCTTCAGACATGAGCTCGTCGTCAGAGCAGATGTTGAGCAGTCAGTACTTTTTAATTGTCTTAGTTTTAATGAAATGAAGTATATACACTGAGTGTACAAAACATTATGTTCATGGAACATTTTGTTAATGGAGAAGTGTAATATTATTTTTCCGTAATGCAACTTGCAAAAATTCATCGATTCATCGATTCATGAATGAAACAGTGAAAGTCAATATATATAAAAACATATTTTAAAAAATAAAAAGAGTTCTTAACAGGGCGTGTTTTTTTTTTTACCCTCGCAGGTGTCGTCTCCTTCAGACATGAGCTCGTCGTCAGAGCAGATGTTGAGCAGTCAGTACTTTATAATTGTCTTAGTTTTAATGAAATGAAGTATATACACTGAGTGTACAAAACATTATGTTCAATTTAAAACAATTTAATCCAGAGTGGAATCAAAACATGATTTATAACTTTGTTAATGGAAAAGTGTAATATTATTTCCGTATTGCAATGCAACTTGCAAAAATTCATCCAGAGTGAGTGAATCACAACATGATTTAGAACTTTGTTAATGGAAAAGTGTAATATTATTTCCGTATTACAATGCAACTTGCAAAAATTCATCGATTCATCGATTCATGAATGAAACAGTACAGCAAAAAATTTTAATCCAGAGTGGAATCAAAACATGATTTAGAACTTTGTTAATGGAAAAGTGTAATATTATTTTTCCGTAATGCAACTTGCAAAAATTCATCGATTCATCGATTCATGAATGAAACAGTGAAAGTCAATATATATAAAAACATATTTTAAAAAATAAAAAGAGTTCTTAACAGGGCGTGTTTTTTGTTTTACCCTCGCAGGTGTCGTCTCCTTCAGACATGAGCTCGTCGTCAGAGCAGATGTTGAGCAGTCAGTACTTTTTAATTGTTTTAGTTTTAATGAAATGAAGTATATACACTGAGTGTACAAAACATTATGTTCATGGAACATTTTGTTAATGGAAAAGTGTAATATTATTTTTCCGTAATGCAACTTGCAAAAATTCATCGATTCAGCGATTCATGAATGAAACAGTGAAAGTCAATATATATAAAAACATATTTTAAAAAATAAAAAGAGTTCTTAACAGGGCGTGTTTTTTTTTTTACCCTCGCAGGTGTCGTCTCCTTCAGACATGAGCTCGTCGTCAGAGCAGATGTTGAGCAGTCAGTACTTTTTAATTGTCTTAGTTTTAATGAAATGAAGTATATACACTGAGTGTACAAAATATTATGTTCAATTTAAAAAATTTTAATCCAGAGTGGAATCAAAACATGATTTAGAACTTTGTTAATGGAAAAGTGTAATATTATTTTTCCGTAATGCAACTTGCAAAAATTCATCGATTCATCGATTCATGAATGAAACAGTGAAAGTCAATATATATAAAAACATATTTTAAAAAATAAAAAGAGTTCCTTAACAGGGCGTGTTTTTTTTTTTACCCTCGCAGGTGTCGTCTCCTTCAGACATGAGCTCGTCGTCAGAGCAGATGTTGAGCAGTCAGTACTTTTTAATTGTCTTAGTTTTAATGAAATGAAGTATATACACTGAGTGTACAAAACATTATGTTCATGGAACATTTTGTTAATGGAGAAGTGTAATATTATTTTTCCGTAATGCAACTTGCAAAAATTCATCGATTCATCGATTCATGAATGAAACAGTGAAAGTCAATATATATAAAAACATATTTTAAAAAATAAAAAGAGTTCTTAACAGGGCGTGTTTTTTTTTTTACCCTCGCAGGTGTCGTCTCCTTCAGACATGAGCTCGTCGTCAGAGCAGATGTTGAGCAGTCAGTACTTTATAATTGTCTTAGTTTTAATGAAATGAAGTATATACACTGAGTGTACAAAACATTATGTTCAATTTAAAACAATTTAATCCAGAGTGGAATCAAAACATGATTTATAACTTTGTTAATGGAAAAGTGTAATATTATTTCCGTATTGCAATGCAACTTGCAAAAATTCATCCAGAGTGAGTGAATCACAACATGATTTAGAACTTTGTTAATGGAAAAGTGTAATATTATTTCCGTATTACAATGCAACTTGCAAAAATTCATCGATTCATCGATTCATGAATGAAACAGTACAGCAAAAAATTTTAATCCAGAGTGGAATCAAAACATGATTTAGAACTTTGTTAATGGAAAAGTGTAATATTATTTTTCCGTAATGCAACTTGCAAAAATTCATCGATTCATCGATTCATGAATGAAACAGTGAAAGTCAATATATATAAAAACATATTTTAAAAAATAAAAAGAGTTCTTAACAGGGCGTGTTTTTTGTTTTACCCTCGCAGGTGTCGTCTCCTTCAGACATGAGCTCGTCGTCAGAGCAGATGTTGAGCAGTCAGTACTTTTTAATTGTCTTAGTTTTAATGAAATGAAGTATATACACTGAGTGTACAAAACATTATGTTCATGGAACATTTTGTTAATGGAAAAGTGTAATATTATTTTTCCGTAATGCAACTTGCAAAAATTCATCGATTCAGCGATTCATGAATGAAACAGTGAAAGTCAATATATATAAAAACATATTTTAAAAAATAAAAAGAGTTCTTAACAGGGCGTGTTTTTTTTTTTACCCTCGCAGGTGTCGTCTCCTTCAGACATGAGCTCGTCGTCAGAGCAGATGTTGAGCAGTCAGTACTTTTTAATTGTCTTAGTTTTAATGAAATGAAGTATATACACTGAGTGTACAAAACATTATGTTCAATTTAAAAAAATTTAATCCAGAGTGGAATCAAAACATGATTTAGAACTTTGTTAATGGAAAAGTGTAATATTATTTTTCCGTAATGCAACTTGCAAAAATTCATCGATTCATCGATTCATGAATGAAACAGTGAAAGTCAATATATATAAAAACATATTTTAAAAAATAAAAAGAGTTCTTAACAGGGCGTGTTTTTTGTTTTACCCTCGCAGGTGTCGTCTCCTTCAGACATGAGCTCGTCGTCAGAGCAGATGTTGAGCAGTCAGTACTTTTTAATTGTCTTAGTTTTAATGAAATGAAGTATATACACTGAGTGTACAAAACATTATGTTCAATTTAAAAAAATTTAATCCAGAGTGGAATCAAAACATGATTTAGAACTTTGTTAATGGAAAAGTGTAATATTATTTTTCCGTAATGCAACTTGCAAAAATTCATCGATTCATCGATTCATGAATGAAACAGTGAAAGTCAATATATATAAAAACATATTTTAAAAAATAAAAAGAGTTCCTTAACAGGGCGTGTTTTTTTTTTTACCCTCGCAGGTGTCGTCTCCTTCAGACATGAGCTCGTCGTCAGAGCAGATGTTGAGCAGTCAGTACTTTTTAATTGTCTTAGTTTTAATGAAATGAAGTATATACACTGAGTGTACAAAACATTATGTTCATGGAACATTTTGTTAATGGAGAAGTGTAATATTATTTTTCCGTAATGCAACTTGCAAAAATTCATCGATTCATCGATTCATGAATGAAACAGTGAAAGTCAATATATATAAAAACATATTTTAAAAAATAAAAAGAGTTCTTAACAGGGCGTGTTTTTTTTTTTACCCTCGCAGGTGTCGTCTCCTTCAGACATGAGCTCGTCGTCAGAGCAGATGTTGAGCAGTCAGTACTTTATAATTGTCTTAGTTTTAATGAAATGAAGTATATACACTGAGTGTACAAAACATTATGTTCAATTTAAAACAATTTAATCCAGAGTGGAATCAAAACATGATTTATAACTTTGTTAATGGAAAAGTGTAATATTATTTCCGTATTGCAATGCAACTTGCAAAAATTCATCCAGAGTGAGTGAATCACAACATGATTTAGAACTTTGTTAATGGAAAAGTGTAATATTATTTCCGTATTACAATGCAACTTGCAAAAATTCATCGATTCATCGATTCATGAATGAAACAGTACAGCAAAAAATTTTAATCCAGAGTGGAATCAAAACATGATTTAGAACTTTGTTAATGGAAAAGTGTAATATTATTTTTCCGTAATGCAACTTGCAAAAATTCATCGATTCAGCGATTCATGAATGAAACAGTGAAAGTCAATATATATAAAAACATATTTTAAAAAATAAAAAGAGTTCTTAACAGGGCGTGTTTTTTTTTTTACCCTCGCAGGTGTCGTCTCCTTCAGACATGAGCTCGTCGTCAGAGCAGATGTTGAGCAGTCAGTACTTTTTAATTGTCTTAGTTTTAATGAAATGAAGTATATACACTGAGTGTACAAAATATTATGTTCAATTTAAATTTTTTTAATCCAGAGTGGAATCAAAACATGATTTAGAACTTTGTTAATGGAAAAGTGTAATATTATTTTTCCGTAATGCAACTTGCAAAAATTCATCGATTCATCGATTCATGAATGAAACAGTGAAAGTCAATATATATAAAAACATATTTTAAAAAATAAAAAGAGTTCCTTAACAGGGCGTGTTTTTTTTTTTACCCTCGCAGGTGTCGTCTCCTTCAGACATGAGCTCGTCGTCAGAGCAGATGTTGAGCAGTCAGTACTTTTTAATTGTCTTAGTTTTAATGAAATGAAGTATATACACTGAGTGTACAAAACATTATGTTCATGGAACATTTTGTTAATGGAGAAGTGTAATATTATTTTTCCGTAATGCAACTTGCAAAAATTCATCGATTCATCGATTCATGAATGAAACAGTGAAAGTCAATATATATAAAAACATATTTTAAAAAATAAAAAGAGTTCTTAACAGGGCGTGTTTTTTTTTTTACCCTCGCAGGTGTCGTCTCCTTCAGACATGAGCTCGTCGTCAGAGCAGATGTTGAGCAGTCAGTACTTTATAATTGTCTTAGTTTTAATGAAATGAAGTATATACACTGAGTGTACAAAACATTATGTTCAATTTAAAACAATTTAATCCAGAGTGGAATCAAAACATGATTTATAACTTTGTTAATGGAAAAGTGTAATATTATTTCCGTATTGCAATGCAACTTGCAAAAATTCATCCAGAGTGAGTGAATCACAACATGATTTAGAACTTTGTTAATGGAAAAGTGTAATATTATTTCCGTATTACAATGCAACTTGCAAAAATGCATCGATTCATCGATTCATGAATGAAACAGTACAGCAAAAAATTTTAATCCAGAGTGGAATCAAAACATGATTTAGAACTTTGTTAATGGAAAAGTGTAATATTATTTTTCCGTAATGCAACTTGCAAAAATTCATCGATTCATCGATTCATGAATGAAACAGTGAAAGTCAATATATATAAAAACATATTTTAAAAAATAAAAAGAGTTCTTAACAGGGCGTGTTTTTTGTTTTACCCTCGCAGGTGTCGTCTCCTTCAGACATGAGCTCGTCGTCAGAGCAGATGTTGAGCAGTCAGTACTTTTTAATTGTCTTAGTTTTAATGAAATGAAGTATATACACTGAGTGTACAAAACATTATGTTCATGGAACATTTTGTTAATGGAAAAGTGTAATATTATTTTTCCGTAATGCAACTTGCAAAAATTCATCGATTCAGCGATTCATGAATGAAACAGTGAAAGTCAATATATATAAAAACATATTTTAAAAAATAAAAAGAGTTCTTAACAGGGCGTGTTTTTTTTTTTACCCTCGCAGGTGTCGTCTCCTTCAGACATGAGCTCGTCGTCAGAGCAGATGTTGAGCAGTCAGTACTTTTTAATTGTCTTAGTTTTAATGAAATGAAGTATATACACTGAGTGTACAAAACATTATGTTCAATTTAAAAAAAATTAATCCAGAGTGGAATCAAAACATGATTTAGAACTTTGTTAATGGAAAAGTGTAATATTATTTTTCCGTAATGCAACTTGCAAAAATTCATCGATTCATCGATTCATGAATGAAACAGTGAAAGTCAATATATATAAAAACATATTTTAAAAAATAAAAAGAGTTCCTTAACAGGGCGTGTTTTTTTTTATACCCTCGCAGGTGTCGTCTCCTTCAGACATGAGCTCGTCGTCAGAGCAGATGTTGAGCAGTCAGTACTTTTTAATTGTCTTAGTTTTAATGAAATGAAGTATATACACTGAGTGTACAAAACATTATGTTCATGGAACATTTGTTAATGGAAAAGTGTAATATTATTTTTCCGTAATGCAACTTGCAAAAATTCATCGATTCATCGATTCATGAATGAAACAGTGAAAGTCAATATATATAAAAACATATTTTAAAAAATAAAAAGAGTTCTTAACAGGGCGTGTTTTTTTTTTTACCCTCGCAGGTGTCGTCTCCTTCAGACATGAGCTCGTCGTCAGAGCAGATGTTGAGCAGTCAGTACTTTTTAATTGTCTTAGTTTTAATGAAATGAAGTATATACACTGAGTGTACAAAATATTATGTTCAATTTAAAAAATTTAATCCAGAGTGGAATCAAAACATGATTTAGAACTTTGTTAATGGAAAAGTGTAATATTATTTTTCCGTAATGCAACTTGCAAAAATTCATCGATTCATCGATTCATGAATGAAACAGTGAAAGTCAATATATATAAAAACATATTTTAAAAAATAAAAAGAGTTCCTTAACAGGGCGTGTTTTTTTTTTTACCCTCGCAGGTGTCGTCTCCTTCAGACATGAGCTCGTCGTCAGAGCAGATGTTGAGCAGTCAGTACTTTTTAATTGTCTTAGTTTTAATGAAATGAAGTATATACACTGAGTGTACAAAACATTATGTTCATGGAACATTTTGTTAATGGAGAAGTGTAATATTATTTTTCCGTAATGCAACTTGCAAAAATTCATCGATTCATCGATTCATGAATGAAACAGTGAAAGTCAATATATATAAAAACATATTTTAAAAAATAAAAAGAGTTCTTAACAGGGCGTGTTTTTTTTTTTACCCTCGCAGGTGTCGTCTCCTTCAGACATGAGCTCGTCGTCAGAGCAGATGTTGAGCAGTCAGTACTTTATAATTGTCTTAGTTTTAATGAAATGAAGTATATACACTGAGTGTACAAAACATTATGTTCAATTTAAAACAATTTAATCCAGAGTGGAATCAAAACATGATTTATAACTTTGTTAATGGAAAAGTGTAATATTATTTCCGTATTGCAATGCAACTTGCAAAAATTCATCCAGAGTGAGTGAATCACAACATGATTTAGAACTTTGTTAATGGAAAAGTGTAATATTATTTCCGTATTACAATGCAACTTGCAAAAATTCATCGATTCATCGATTCATGAATGAAACAGTACAGCAAAAAATTTTAATCCAGAGTGGAATCAAAACATGATTTAGAACTTTGTTAATGGAAAAGTGTAATATTATTTTTCCGTAATGCAACTTGCAAAAATTCATCGATTCATCGATTCATGAATGAAACAGTGAAAGTCAATATATATAAAAACATATTTTAAAAAATAAAAAGAGTTCTTAACAGGGCGTGTTTTTTGTTTTACCCTCGCAGGTGTCGTCTCCTTCAGACATGAGCTCGTCGTCAGAGCAGATGTTGAGCAGTCAGTACTTTTTAATTGTTTTAGTTTTAATGAAATGAAGTATATACACTGAGTGTACAAAACATTATGTTCATGGAACATTTTGTTAATGGAAAAGTGTAATATTATTTTTCCGTAATGCAACTTGCAAAAATTCATCGATTCAGCGATTCATGAATGAAACAGTGAAAGTCAATATATATAAAAACATATTTTAAAAAATAAAAAGAGTTCTTAACAGGGCGTGTTTTTTTTTTTACCCTCGCAGGTGTCGTCTCCTTCAGACATGAGCTCGTCGTCAGAGCAGATGTTGAGCAGTCAGTACTTTTTAATTGTCTTAGTTTTAATGAAATGAAGTATATACACTGAGTGTACAAAATATTATGTTCAATTTAAAAAATTTTAATCCAGAGTGGAATCAAAACATGATTTAGAACTTTGTTAATGGAAAAGTGTAATATTATTTTTCCGTAATGCAACTTGCAAAAATTCATCGATTCATCGATTCATGAATGAAACAGTGAAAGTCAATATATATAAAAACATATTTTAAAAAATAAAAAGAGTTCCTTAACAGGGCGTGTTTTTTTTTTTACCCTCGCAGGTGTCGTCTCCTTCAGACATGAGCTCGTCGTCAGAGCAGATGTTGAGCAGTCAGTACTTTTTAATTGTCTTAGTTTTAATGAAATGAAGTATATACACTGAGTGTACAAAACATTATGTTCATGGAACATTTTGTTAATGGAGAAGTGTAATATTATTTTTCCGTAATGCAACTTGCAAAAATTCATCGATTCATCGATTCATGAATGAAACAGTGAAAGTCAATATATATAAAAACATATTTTAAAAAATAAAAAGAGTTCTTAACAGGGCGTGTTTTTTTTTTTACCCTCGCAGGTGTCGTCTCCTTCAGACATGAGCTCGTCGTCAGAGCAGATGTTGAGCAGTCAGTACTTTATAATTGTCTTAGTTTTAATGAAATGAAGTATATACACTGAGTGTACAAAACATTATGTTCAATTTAAAACAATTTAATCCAGAGTGGAATCAAAACATGATTTATAACTTTGTTAATGGAAAAGTGTAATATTATTTCCGTATTGCAATGCAACTTGCAAAAATTCATCCAGAGTGAGTGAATCACAACATGATTTAGAACTTTGTTAATGGAAAAGTGTAATATTATTTCCGTATTACAATGCAACTTGCAAAAATTCATCGATTCATCGATTCATGAATGAAACAGTACAGCAAAAATTTTTAATCCAGAGTGGAATCAAAACATGATTTAGAACTTTGTTAATGGAAAAGTGTAATATTATTTTTCCGTAATGCAACTTGCAAAAATTCATCGATTCATCGATTCATGAATGAAACAGTGAAAGTCAATATATATAAAAACATATTTTAAAAAATAAAAAGAGTTCTTAACAGGGCGTGTTTTTTGTTTTACCCTCGCAGGTGTCGTCTCCTTCAGACATGAGCTCGTCGTCAGAGCAGATGTTGAGCAGTCAGTACTTTTTAATTGTCTTAGTTTTAATGAAATGAAGTATATACACTGAGTGTACAAAACATTATGTTCATGGAACATTTTGTTAATGGAAAAGTGTAATATTATTTTTCCGTAATGCAACTTGCAAAAATTCATCGATTCAGCGATTCATGAATGAAACAGTGAAAGTCAATATATATAAAAACATATTTTAAAAAATAAAAAGAGTTCTTAACAGGGCGTGTTTTTTTTTTTACCCTCGCAGGTGTCGTCTCCTTCAGACATGAGCTCGTCGTCAGAGCAGATGTTGAGCAGTCAGTACTTTATAATTGTCTTAGTTTTAATGAAATGAAGTATATACACTGAGTGTACAAAACATTATGTTCAATTTAAAACAATTTAATCCAGAGTGGAATCAAAACATGATTTATAACTTTGTTAATGGAAAAGTGTAATATTATTTCCGTATTGCAATGCAACTTGCAAAAATTCATCCAGAGTGAGTGAATCACAACATGATTTAGAACTTTGTTAATGGAAAAGTGTAATATTATTTCCGTATTACAATGCAACTTGCAAAAATTCATCGATTCATCGATTCATGAATGAAACAGTACAGCAAAAATTTTTAATCCAGAGTGGAATCAAAACATGATTTAGAACTTTGTTAATGGAAAAGTGTAATATTATTTTTCCGTAATGCAACTTGCAAAAATTCATCGATTCATCGATTCATGAATGAAACAGTGAAAGTCAATATATATAAAAACATATTTTAAAAAATAAAAAGAGTTCTTAACAGGGCGTGTTTTTTGTTTTACCCTCGCAGGTGTCGTCTCCTTCAGACATGAGCTCGTCGTCAGAGCAGATGTTGAGCAGTCAGTACTTTTTAATTGTTTTAGTTTTAATGAAATGAAGTATATACACTGAGTGTACAAAACATTATGTTCATGGAACATTTTGTTAATGGAAAAGTGTAATATTATTTTTCCGTAATGCAACTTGCAAAAATTCATCGATTCAGCGATTCATGAATGAAACAGTGAAAGTCAATATATATAAAAACATATTTTAAAAAATAAAAAGAGTTCTTAACAGGGCGTGTTTTTTTTTTTACCCTCGCAGGTGTCGTCTCCTTCAGACATGAGCTCGTCGTCAGAGCAGATGTTGAGCAGTCAGTACTTTTTAATTGTCTTAGTTTTAATGAAATGAAGTATATACACTGAGTGTACAAAATATTATGTTCAATTTAAAAATTTTTAATCCAGAGTGGAATCAAAACATGATTTAGAACTTTGTTAATGGAAAAGTGTAATATTATTTTTCCGTAATGCAACTTGCAAAAATTCATCGATTCATCGATTCATGAATGAAACAGTGAAAGTCAATATATATAAAAACATATTTTAAAAAATAAAAAGAGTTCCTTAACAGGGCGTGTTTTTTTTTTTACCCTCGCAGGTGTCGTCTCCTTCAGACATGAGCTCGTCGTCAGAGCAGATGTTGAGCAGTCAGTACTTTTTAATTGTCTTAGTTTTAATGAAATGAAGTATATACACTGAGTGTACAAAACATTATGTTCATGGAACATTTTGTTAATGGAGAAGTGTAATATTATTTTTCCGTAATGCAACTTGCAAAAATTCATCGATTCATCGATTCATGAATGAAACAGTGAAAGTCAATATATATAAAAACATATTTTAAAAAATAAAAAGAGTTCTTAACAGGGCGTGTTTTTTTTTTTACCCTCGCAGGTGTCGTCTCCTTCAGACATGAGCTCGTCGTCAGAGCAGATGTTGAGCAGTCAGTACTTTATAATTGTCTTAGTTTTAATGAAATGAAGTATATACACTGAGTGTACAAAACATTATGTTCAATTTAAAACAATTTAATCCAGAGTGGAATCAAAACATGATTTATAACTTTGTTAATGGAAAAGTGTAATATTATTTCCGTATTGCAATGCAACTTGCAAAAATTCATCCAGAGTGAGTGAATCACAACATGATTTAGAACTTTGTTAATGGAAAAGTGTAATATTATTTCCGTATTACAATGCAACTTGCAAAAATTCATCGATTCATCGATTCATGAATGAAACAGTACAGCAAAAAATTTTAATCCAGAGTGGAATCAAAACATGATTTAGAACTTTGTTAATGGAAAAGTGTAATATTATTTTTCCGTAATGCAACTTGCAAAAATTCATCGATTCATCGATTCATGAATGAAACAGTGAAAGTCAATATATATAAAAACATATTTTAAAAAATAAAAAGAGTTCTTAACAGGGCGTGTTTTTTGTTTTACCCTCGCAGGTGTCGTCTCCTTCAGACATGAGCTCGTCGTCAGAGCAGATGTTGAGCAGTCAGTACTTTTTAATTGTCTTAGTTTTAATGAAATGAAGTATATACACTGAGTGTACAAAACATTATGTTCATGGAACATTTTGTTAATGGAAAAGTGTAATATTATTTTTCCGTAATGCAACTTGCAAAAATTCATCGATTCAGCGATTCATGAATGAAACAGTGAAAGTCAATATATATAAAAACATATTTTAAAAAATAAAAAGAGTTCTTAACAGGGCGTGTTTTTTTTTTTACCCTCGCAGGTGTCGTCTCCTTCAGACATAAGCTCGTCGTCAGAGCAGATGTTGAGCAGTCAGTACTTTTTAATTGTCTTAGTTTTAATGAAATGAAGTATATACACTGAGTGTACAAAACATTATGTTCAATTTAAAAAAATTTAATCCAGAGTGGAATCAAAACATGATTTAGAACTTTGTTAATGGAAAAGTGTAATATTATTTTTCCGTAATGCAACTTGCAAAAATTCATCGATTCATCGATTCATGAATGAAACAGTGAAAGTCAATATATATAAAAACATATTTTAAAAAATAAAAAGAGTTCCTTAACAGGGCGTGTTTTTTTTTTTACCCTCGCAGGTGTCGTCTCCTTCAGACATGAGCTCGTCGTCAGAGCAGATGTTGAGCAGTCAGTACTTTTTAATTGTCTTAGTTTTAATGAAATGAAGTATATACACTGAGTGTACAAAACATTATGTTCATGGAACATTTGTTAATGGAAAAGTGTAATATTATTTTTCCGTAATGCAACTTGCAAAAATTCATCGATTCATCGATTCATGAATGAAACAGTGAAAGTCAATATATATAAAAACATATTTTAAAAAATAAAAAGAGTTCTTAACAGGGCGTGTTTTTTTTTTTACCCTCGCAGGTGTCGTCTCCTTCAGACATGAGCTCGTCGTCAGAGCAGATGTTGAGCAGTCAGTACTTTTTAATTGTCTTAGTTTTAATGAAATGAAGTATATACACTGAGTGTACAAAACATTATGTTCATTGAACATTTTGTTAATGGAAAAGTGTAATATTATTTTTCCGTAATGCAACTTGCAAAAATTCATCGATTCATCGATTCATGAATGAAACAGTGAAAGTCAATATATATAAAAACATATTTTAAAAAATAAAAAGAGTTCTTAACAGGGCGTGTTTTTTTTTTTACCCTCGCAGGTGTCGTCTCCTTCAGACATGAGCTCGTCGTCAGAGCAGATGTTGAGCAGTCAGTACTTTTTAATTGTCTTAGTTTTAATGAAATGAAGTATATACACTGAGTGTACAAAACATTATGTTCATGGAACATTTGTTAATGGAAAAGTGTAATATTATTTTTCCGTAATGCAACTTGCAAAAATTCATCGATTCATCGATTCATGAATGAAACAGTGAAAGTCAATATATATAAAAACATATTTTAAAAAATAAAAAGAGTTCTTAACAGGGCGTGTTTTTTTTTTTACCCTCGCAGGTGTCGTCTCCTTCAGACATGAGCTCGTCGTCAGAGCAGATGTTGAGCAGTCAGTACTTTTTAATTGTCTTAGTTTTAATGAAATGAAGTATATACACTGAGTGTACAAAACATTATGTTCATGGAACATTTGTTAATGGAAAAGTGTAATATTATTTTTCCGTAATGCAACTTGCAAAAATTCATCGATTCATCGATTCATGAATGAAACAGTGAAAGTCAATATATATAAAAACATATTTTAAAAAATAAAAAGAGTTCTTAACAGGGCGTGTTTTTTTTTTTACCCTCGCAGGTGTCGTCTCCTTCAGACATGAGCTCGTCGTCAGAGCAGATGTTGAGCAGTCAGTACTTTTTAATTGTCTTAGTTTTAATGAAATGAAGTATATACACTGAGTGTACAAAACATTATGTTCATTGAACATTTTGTTAATGGAAAAGTGTAATATTATTTTTCCGTAATGCAACTTGCAAAAATTCATCGATTCATCGATTCATGAATGAAACAGTGAAAGTCAATATATATAAAAACATATTTTAAAAAATAAAAAGAGTTCTTAACAGGGCGTGTTTTTTTTTTTACCCTCGCAGGTGTCGTCTCCTTCAGACATGAGCTCGTCGTCAGAGCAGATGTTGAGCAGTCAGTACTTTTTAATTGTCTTAGTTTTAATGAAATGAAGTATATACACTGAGTGTACAAAACATTATGTTCATGGAACATTTGTTAATGGAAAAGTGTAATATTATTTTTCCGTAATGCAACTTGCAAAAATTCATCGATTCATCGATTCATGAATGAAACAGTGAAAGTCAATATATATAAAAACATATTTTAAAAAATAAAAAGAGTTCTTAACAGGGCGTGTTTTTTTTTTTACCCTCGCAGGTGTCGTCTCCTTCAGACATGAGCTCGTCGTCAGAGAAGATGTTGAGCAGTCAGTACTTTTTAATTGTCTTAGTTTTAATGAAATGAAGTATATACACTGAGTGTACAAAACATTATGTTCAATTTAAAAAAATTTAATCCAGAGTGGAATCAAAACATGATTTAGAACTTTGTTAATGGAAAAGTGTAATATTATTTTTCCGTAATGCAACTTGCAAAAATTCATCGATTCATCGATTCATGAATGAAACAGTGAAAGTCAATATATATAAAAACATATTTTAAAAAATAAAAAGAGTTCCTTAACAGGGCGTGTTTTTTTTTTTACCCTCGCAGGTGTCGTCTCCTTCAGACATGAGCTCGTCGTCAGAGCAGATGTTGAGCAGTCAGTACTTTTTAATTGTCTTAGTTTTAATGAAATGAAGTATATACACTGAGTGTACAAAACATTATGTTCATGGAACATTTTGTTAATGGAGAAGTGTAATATTATTTTTCCGTAATGCAACTTGCAAAAATTCATCGATTCATCGATTCATGAATGAAACAGTGAAAGTCAATATATATAAAAACATATTTTAAAAAATAAAAAGAGTTCTTAACAGGGCGTGTTTTTTTTTTTACCCTCGCAGGTGTCGTCTCCTTCAGACATGAGCTCGTCGTCAGAGCAGATGTTGAGCAGTCAGTACTTTATAATTGTCTTAGTTTTAATGAAATGAAGTATATACACTGAGTGTACAAAACATTATGTTCAATTTAAAACAATTTAATCCAGAGTGGAATCAAAACATGATTTATAACTTTGTTAATGGAAAAGTGTAATATTATTTCCGTATTGCAATGCAACTTGCAAAAATTCATCCAGAGTGAGTGAATCACAACATGATTTAGAACTTTGTTAATGGAAAAGTGTAATATTATTTCCGTATTACAATGCAACTTGCAAAAATTCATCGATTCATCGATTCATGAATGAAACAGTACAGCAAAAAAATTTAATCCAGAGTGGAATCAAAACATGATTTAGAACTTTGTTAATGGAAAAGTGTAATATTATTTTTCCGTAATGCAACTTGCAAAAATTCATCGATTCATCGATTCATGAATGAAACAGTGAAAGTCAATATATATAAAAACATATTTTAAAAAATAAAAAGAGTTCTTAACAGGGCGTGTTTTTTTTTTTACCCTCGCAGGTGTCGTCTCCTTCAGACATGAGCTCGTCGTCAGAGCAGATGTTGAGCAGTCAGTACTTTTTAATTGTCTTAGTTTTAATGAAATGAAGTATATACACTGAGTGTACAAAACATTATGTTCATTGAACATTTTGTTAATGGAAAAGTGTAATATTATTTTTCCGTAATGCAACTTGCAAAAATTCATCGATTCATCGATTCATGAATGAAACAGTGAAAGTCAATATATATAAAAACATATTTTAAAAAATAAAAAGAGTTCTTAACAGGGCGTGTTTTTTTTTTTACCCTCGCAGGTGTCGTCTCCTTCAGACATGAGCTCGTCGTCAGAGCAGATGTTGAGCAGTCAGCACTTTTTAATTGTCTTAGTTTTAATGAAATGAAGCAGTGGTAATGGAAAAGTGTAATATTATTTCCGTATTGCAATGCAACTTGCAAAAATTCATCCAGAGTGAGTGAATCACAACATGATTTAGAACTTTGTTAATGGAAAAGTGTAATATTATTTTTCCGTAATGCAACTTGCAAAAATTCATCGATTCATCGATTCATGAATGAAACAGAACAGCAAAAAAATGTAATCCAGAGTGAGTGAATCACAACATGATTTAGAACTTTGTTAATGGAAAAGTGTAATATTATTTCCGTATTACAATGCAACTTGCAAAAATTCATCGATTCATCGATTCATGAATGAAACAGACAGCAAAAAAATGTAATCCAGAGTGGAATCACAACAGGATTTAGAACTTTGTTAATGGAAAAGTGTAATATTATTTTTCCGTAATGCAACTTGCAAAAAATTCATCGATTCATCGATTCATGAATGAAACAGACAGCAAAAAAATGTAATCCAGAGTGGAATCACAACAGGATTTAGAACTTTGTTAATGGAAAAGTGTAATATTATTTTTCCGTAATGCAACTTGCAAAAATTCATCGATTCAGCGATTCATGAATGAAACAGTGAAAGTCAATATATATAAAAACATATTTTAAAAAATAAAAAGAGTTCTTAACAGGGCGTGTTTTTTTTTTTACCCTCGCAGGTGTCGTCTCCTTCGTCTCCTCGTCGTCAGAGCAGATGTTGAGCAGTCAGTACTTTTTAATTGTCTTAGTTTTAATGAAATGAAGTATATACACTGAGTGTACAAAACATTATGTTCAATTTAAAAAAATGTAATCCAGAGTGGAATCAAAACATGATTTAGAACTTTGTTAATGGAAAAGTGTAATATTATTTTTCCGTAATGCAACTTGCAAAAATTCATCGATTCAGCGATTCATGAATGAAACAGAACAGCAAAAAAATGTAATCCAGAGTGAGTGAATCAAAACATGATTTAGAACTTTGTTAATGGAAAAGTGTAATATTATTTTTCCGTAATGCAACTTGCAAAAATTCATCGATTCATCGATTCATGAATGAAACAGTGAAAGTCAATATATATAAAAACATATTTTAAAAAATAAAAAGAGTTCTTAACAGGGCGTGTTTTTTTTTTTACCCTCGCAGGTGTCGTCTCCTTCAGACATGAGCTCGTCGTCAGAGCAGATGTTGAGCAGTCAGTACTTTTTAATTGTCTTAGTTTTAATGAAATGAAGTATATACACTGAGTGTACAAAACATTATGTTCATGGAACATTTTGTTAATGGAAAAGTGTAATATTATTTTTCCGTAATGCAACTTGCAAAAATTCATCGATTCAGCGATTCATGAATGAAACAGTGAAAGTCAATATATATAAAAACATATTTTAAAAAATAAAAAGAGTTCTTAACAGGGCGTGTTTTTTTTTTTACCCTCGCAGGTGTCGTCTCCTTCAGACATGAGCTCGTCGTCAGAGCAGATGTTGAGCAGTCAGTACTTTTTAATTGTCTTAGTTTTAATGAAATGAAGTATATACACTGAGTGTACAAAACATTATGTCCAATTTAAAAAAATGTAATCCAGAGTGGAATCAAAACATGATTTAGAACTTTGTTAATGGAAAAGTGTAATATTATTTTTCCGTAATGCAACTTGCAAAAATTCATCGATTCATCGATTCATGAATGAAACAGTGAAAGTCAATATATATAAAAACATATTTTAAAAAATAAAAAGAGTTCCTTAACAGGGCGTGTTTTTTTTTTTACCCTCGCAGGTGTCGTCTCCTTCAGACATGAGCTCGTCGTCAGAGCAGATGTTGAGCAGTCAGTACTTTTTAATTGTCTTAGTTTTAATGAAATGAAGTATATACACTGAGTGTACAAAACATTATGTTCATGGAACATTTTGTTAATGGAGAAGTGTAATATTATTTTTCCGTAATGCAACTTGCAAAAATTCATCGATTCATCGATTCATGAATGAAACAGTGAAAGTCAATATATATAAAAACATATTTTAAAAAATAAAAAGAGTTCTTAACAGGGCGTGTTTTTTTTTTTACCCTCGCAGGTGTCGTCTCCTTCAGACATGAGCTCGTCGTCAGAGCAGATGTTGAGCAGTCAGTACTTTATAATTGTCTTAGTTTTAATGAAATGAAGTATATACACTGAGTGTACAAAACATTATGTTCAATTTAAAACAATTTAATCCAGAGTGGAATCAAAACATGATTTATAACTTTGTTAATGGAAAAGTGTAATATTATTTCCGTATTGCAATGCAACTTGCAAAAATTCATCCAGAGTGAGTGAATCACAACATGATTTAGAACTTTGTTAATGGAAAAGTGTAATATTATTTCCGTATTACAATGCAACTTGCAAAAATTCATCGATTCATCGATTCATGAATGAAACAGTACAGCAAAAATTTTTAATCCAGAGTGGAATCAAAACATGATTTAGAACTTTGTTAATGGAAAAGTGTAATATTATTTTTCCGTAATGCAACTTGCAAAAATTCATCGATTCATCGATTCATGAATGAAACAGTGAAAGTCAATATATATAAAAACATATTTTAAAAAATAAAAAGAGTTCCTTAACAGGGCGTGTTTTTTTTTTTACCCTCGCAGGTGTCGTCTCCTTCAGACATGAGCTCGTCGTCAGAGCAGATGTTGAGCAGTCAGTACTTTTTAATTGTCTTAGTTTTAATGAAATGAAGTATATACACTGAGTGTACAAAACATTATGTTCATGGAACATTTTGTTAATGGAGAAGTGTAATATTATTTTTCCGTAATGCAACTTGCAAAAATTCATCGATTCATCGATTCATGAATGAAACAGTGAAAGTCAATATATATAAAAACATATTTTAAAAAATAAAAAGAGTTCTTAACAGGGCGTGTTTTTTTTTTTACCCTCGCAGGTGTCGTCTCCTTCAGACATGAGCTCGTCGTCAGAGCAGATGTTGAGCAGTCAGTACTTTATAATTGTCTTAGTTTTAATGAAATGAAGTATATACACTGAGTGTACAAAACATTATGTTCAATTTAAAACAATTTAATCCAGAGTGGAATCAAAACATGATTTATAACTTTGTTAATGGAAAAGTGTAATATTATTTCCGTATTGCAATGCAACTTGCAAAAATTCATCCAGAGTGAGTGAATCACAACATGATTTAGAACTTTGTTAATGGAAAAGTGTAATATTATTTCCGTATTACAATGCAACTTGCAAAAATTCATCGATTCATCGATTCATGAATGAAACAGTACAGCAAAAATTTTTAATCCAGAGTGGAATCAAAACATGATTTAGAACTTTGTTAATGGAAAAGTGTAATATTATTTTTCCGTAATGCAACTTGCAAAAATTCATCGATTCATCGATTCATGAATGAAACAGTGAAAGTCAATATATATAAAAACATATTTTAAAAAATAAAAAGAGTTCTTAACAGGGCGTGTTTTTTTTTTTACCCTCGCAGGTGTCGTCTCCTTCAGACATGAGCTCGTCGTCAGAGCAGATGTTGAGCAGTCAGTACTTTTTAATTGTCTTAGTTTTAATGAAATGAAGTATATATACTGAGTGTACAAAACATTATGTTCAATTTAAAAATTTTTAATCCAGAGTGGAATCAAAACATGATTTAGAACTTTGTTAATGGAAAAGTGTAATATTATTTTTCCGTAATGCAACTTGCAAAAATTCATCGATTCATCGATTCATGAATGAAACAGTGAAAGTCAATATATATAAAAACATATTTAAAAAATAAAAAGAGTTCTTAACAGGGCGTGTTTTTTTTTTTACCCTCGCAGGTGTCGTCTCCTTCAGACATGAGCTCGTCGTCAGAGCAGATGTTGAGCAGTCAGTACTTTTTAATTGTCTTAGTTTTAATGAAATGAAGTATATACACTGAGTGACTTTCACTGTTTCATTCATGAATCGATGAATCGATTAATTTTTGCAAGTTGCATTACGGAAAAATAATATTACACTTCTCCATTAACAAAATGTTCCATGAACATAATGTTTTGTACACTCAGTGTATATACTTCATTTCATTAAAACTAAGACAATTAAAAAGTACTGACTGCTCAACATCTGCTCTGACGACGAGCTCATGTCTGAAGGAGACGACACCTGCGAGGGTAAAAAAAAAAACACGCCCTGTTAAGGAACTCTTTTTATTTTTTTAAATATGTTTTTATATATATTGACTTTCACTGTTTCATTCATGACGATTCATGAATGAAACAGTGAAAGTCAATATATATAAAAACATATTTTAAAAAATAAAAAGAGTTCCTTAACAGGGCGTGTTTTTTTTTTTACCCTCGCAGGTGTCGTCTCCTTCAGACATGAGCTCGTCGTCAGAGCAGATGTTGAGCAGTCAGTACTTTTTAATTGTCTTAGTTTTAATGAAATGAAGTATATACACTGAGTGTACAAAACATTATGTTCATGGAACATTTTGTTAATGGAGAAGTGTAATATTATTTTTCCGTAATGCAACTTGCAAAAATTCATCGATTCATCGATTCATGAATGAAACAGTGAAAGTCAATATATATAAAAACATATTTTAAAAAATAAAAAGAGTTCTTAACAGGGCGTGTTTTTTTTTTTACCCTCGCAGGTGTCGTCTCCTTCAGACATGAGCTCGTCGTCAGAGCAGATGTTGAGCAGTCAGTACTTTATAATTGTCTTAGTTTTAATGAAATGAAGTATATACACTGAGTGTACAAAACATTATGTTCAATTTAAAACAATTTAATCCAGAGTGGAATCAAAACATGATTTATAACTTTGTTAATGGAAAAGTGTAATATTATTTCCGTATTGCAATGCAACTTGCAAAAATTCATCCAGAGTGAGTGAATCACAACATGATTTAGAACTTTGTTAATGGAAAAGTGTAATATTATTTCCGTATTACAATGCAACTTGCAAAAATTCATCGATTCATCGATTCATGAATGAAACAGTACAGCAAAAATTTTTAATCCAGAGTGGAATCAAAACATGATTTAGAACTTTGTTAATGGAAAAGTGTAATATTATTTTTCCGTAATGCAACTTGCAAAAATTCATCGATTCATCGATTCATGAATGAAACAGTGAAAGTCAATATATATAAAAACATATTTTAAAAAATAAAAAGAGTTCTTAACAGGGCGTGTTTTTTTTTTTACCCTCGCAGGTGTCGTCTCCTTCAGACATGAGCTCGTCGTCAGAGCAGATGTTGAGCAGTCAGTACTTTATAATTGTCTTAGTTTTAATGAAATGAAGTATATACACTGAGTGTACAAAACATTATGTTCAATTTAAAACAATTTAATCCAGAGTGGAATCAAAACATGATTTATAACTTTGTTAATGGAAAAGTGTAATATTATTTCCGTATTGCAATGCAACTTGCAAAAATTCATCCAGAGTGAGTGAATCACAACATGATTTAGAACTTTGTTAATGGAAAAGTGTAATATTATTTCCGTATTACAATGCAACTTGCAAAAATTCATCGATTCATCGATTCATGAATGAAACAGTACAGCAAAAATTTTTAATCCAGAGTGGAATCAAAACATGATTTAGAACTTTGTTAATGGAAAAGTGTAATATTATTTTTCCGTAATGCAACTTGCAAAAATTCATCGATTCATCGATTCATGAATGAAACAGTGAAAGTCAATATATATAAAAACATATTTTAAAAAATAAAAAGAGTTCTTAACAGGGCGTGTTTTTTTTTTTACCCTCGCAGGTGTCGTCTCCTTCAGACATGAGCTCGTCGTCAGAGCAGATGTTGAGCAGTCAGTACTTTTTAATTGTCTTAGTTTTAATGAAATGAAGTATATATACTGAGTGTACAAAACATTATGTTCAATTTAAAATTTTTTAATCCAGAGTGGAATCAAAACATGATTTAGAACTTTGTTAATGGAAAAGTGTAATATTATTTTTCCGTAATGCAACTTGCAAAAATTCATCGATTCATCGATTCATGAATGAAACAGTGAAAGTCAATATATATAAAAACATATTTAAAAAATAAAAAGAGTTCTTAACAGGGCGTGTTTTTTTTTTTACCCTCGCAGGTGTCGTCTCCTTCAGACATGAGCTCGTCGTCAGAGCAGATGTTGAGCAGTCAGTACTTTTTAATTGTCTTAGTTTTAATGAAATGAAGTATATACACTGAGTGACTTTCACTGTTTCATTCATGAATCGATGAATCGATGAATTTTTGCAAGTTGCATTACGGAAAAATAATATTACACTTCTCCATTAACAAAATGTTCCATGAACATAATGTTTTGTACACTCAGTGTATATACTTCATTTCATTAAAACTAAGACAATTAAAAAGTACTGACTGCTCAACATCTGCTCTGACGACGAGCTCATGTCTGAAGGAGACGACACCTGCGAGGGTAAAAAAAAAAACACGCCCTGTTAAGGAACTCTTTTTATTTTTTTAAATATGTTTTTATATATATTGACTTTCACTGTTTCATTCATGACGATTCATGAATGAAACAGTGAAAGTCAATATATATAAAAACATATTTTAAAAAATAAAAAGAGTTCCTTAACAGGGCGTGTTTTTTTTTTTACCCTCGCAGGTGTCGTCTCCTTCAGACATGAGCTCGTCGTCAGAGCAGATGTTGAGCAGTCAGTACTTTTTAATTGTCTTAGTTTTAATGAAATGAAGTATATACACTGAGTGTACAAAACATTATGTTCATGGAACATTTTGTTAATGGAGAAGTGTAATATTATTTTTCCGTAATGCAACTTGCAAAAATTCATCGATTCATCGATTCATGAATGAAACAGTGAAAGTCAATATATATAAAAACATATTTTAAAAAATAAAAAGAGTTCTTAACAGGGCGTGTTTTTTTTTTTACCCTCGCAGGTGTCGTCTCCTTCAGACATGAGCTCGTCGTCAGAGCAGATGTTGAGCAGTCAGTACTTTATAATTGTCTTAGTTTTAATGAAATGAAGTATATACACTGAGTGTACAAAACATTATGTTCAATTTAAAACAATTTAATCCAGAGTGGAATCAAAACATGATTTATAACTTTGTTAATGGAAAAGTGTAATATTATTTCCGTATTGCAATGCAACTTGCAAAAATTCATCCAGAGTGAGTGAATCACAACATGATTTAGAACTTTGTTAATGGAAAAGTGTAATATTATTTCCGTATTACAATGCAACTTGCAAAAATTCATCGATTCATCGATTCATGAATGAAACAGTACAGCAAAAATTTTTAATCCAGAGTGGAATCAAAACATGATTTAGAACTTTGTTAATGGAAAAGTGTAATATTATTTTTCCGTAATGCAACTTGCAAAAATTCATCGATTCATCGATTCATGAATGAAACAGTGAAAGTCAATATATATAAAAACATATTTTAAAAAATAAAAAGAGTTCTTAACAGGGCGTGTTTTTTGTTTTACCCTCGCAGGTGTCGTCTCCTTCAGACATGAGCTCGTCGTCAGAGCAGATGTTGAGCAGTCAGTACTTTTTAATTGTTTTAGTTTTAATGAAATGAAGTATATACACTGAGTGTACAAAACATTATGTTCATGGAACATTTTGTTAATGGAAAAGTGTAATATTATTTTTCCGTAATGCAACTTGCAAAAATTCATCGATTCAGCGATTCATGAATGAAACAGTGAAAGTCAATATATATAAAAACATATTTTAAAAAATAAAAAGAGTTCTTAACAGGGCGTGTTTTTTTTTTTACCCTCGCAGGTGTCGTCTCCTTCAGACATGAGCTCGTCGTCAGAGCAGATGTTGAGCAGTCAGTACTTTTTAATTGTCTTAGTTTTAATGAAATGAAGTATATACACTGAGTGTACAAAATATTATGTTCAATTTAATTTTTTTTAATCCAGAGTGGAATCAAAACATGATTTAGAACTTTGTTAATGGAAAAGTGTAATATTATTTTTCCGTAATGCAACTTGCAAAAATTCATCGATTCATCGATTCATGAATGAAACAGTGAAAGTCAATATATATAAAAACATATTTTAAAAAATAAAAAGAGTTCCTTAACAGGGCGTGTTTTTTTTTTTACCCTCGCAGGTGTCGTCTCCTTCAGACATGAGCTCGTCGTCAGAGCAGATGTTGAGCAGTCAGTACTTTTTAATTGTCTTAGTTTTAATGAAATGAAGTATATACACTGAGTGTACAAAACATTATGTTCATGGAACATTTTGTTAATGGAGAAGTGTAATATTATTTTTCCGTAATGCAACTTGCAAAAATTCATCGATTCATCGATTCATGAATGAAACAGTGAAAGTCAATATATATAAAAACATATTTTAAAAAATAAAAAGAGTTCTTAACAGGGCGTGTTTTTTTTTTTACCCTCGCAGGTGTCGTCTCCTTCAGACATGAGCTCGTCGTCAGAGCAGATGTTGAGCAGTCAGTACTTTATAATTGTCTTAGTTTTAATGAAATGAAGTATATACACTGAGTGTACAAAACATTATGTTCAATTTAAAACAATTTAATCCAGAGTGGAATCAAAACATGATTTATAACTTTGTTAATGGAAAAGTGTAATATTATTTCCGTATTGCAATGCAACTTGCAAAAATTCATCCAGAGTGAGTGAATCACAACATGATTTAGAACTTTGTTAATGGAAAAGTGTAATATTATTTCCGTATTACAATGCAACTTGCAAAAATTCATCGATTCATCGATTCATGAATGAAACAGTACAGCAAAAATTTTTAATCCAGAGTGGAATCAAAACATGATTTAGAACTTTGTTAATGGAAAAGTGTAATATTATTTTTCCGTAATGCAACTTGCAAAAATTCATCGATTCATCGATTCATGAATGAAACAGTGAAAGTCAATATATATAAAAACATATTTTAAAAAATAAAAAGAGTTCTTAACAGGGCGTGTTTTTTGTTTTACCCTCGCAGGTGTCGTCTCCTTCAGACATGAGCTCGTCGTCAGAGCAGATGTTGAGCAGTCAGTACTTTTTAATTGTCTTAGTTTTAATGAAATGAAGTATATACACTGAGTGTACAAAACATTATGTTCATGGAACATTTTGTTAATGGAAAAGTGTAATATTATTTTTCCGTAATGCAACTTGCAAAAATTCATCGATTCAGCGATTCATGAATGAAACAGTGAAAGTCAATATATATAAAAACATATTTTAAAAAATAAAAAGAGTTCTTAACAGGGCGTGTTTTTTTTTTTACCCTCGCAGGTGTCGTCTCCTTCAGACATAAGCTCGTCGTCAGAGCAGATGTTGAGCAGTCAGTACTTTTTAATTGTCTTAGTTTTAATGAAATGAAGTATATACACTGAGTGTACAAAACATTATGTTCAATTTAAAAAAAATTAATCCAGAGTGGAATCAAAACATGATTTAGAACTTTGTTAATGGAAAAGTGTAATATTATTTTTCCGTAATGCAACTTGCAAAAATTCATCGATTCATCGATTCATGAATGAAACAGTGAAAGTCAATATATATAAAAACATATTTTAAAAAATAAAAAGAGTTCCTTAACAGGGCGTGTTTTTTTTTTTACCCTCGCAGGTGTCGTCTCCTTCAGACATGAGCTCGTCGTCAGAGCAGATGTTGAGCAGTCAGTACTTTTTAATTGTCTTAGTTTTAATGAAATGAAGTATATACACTGAGTGTACAAAACATTATGTTCATGGAACATTTGTTAATGGAAAAGTGTAATATTATTTTTCCGTAATGCAACTTGCAAAAATTCATCGATTCATCGATTCATGAATGAAACAGTGAAAGTCAATATATATAAAAACATATTTTAAAAAATAAAAAGAGTTCTTAACAGGGCGTGTTTTTTTTTTTACCCTCGCAGGTGTCGTCTCCTTCAGACATGAGCTCGTCGTCAGAGCAGATGTTGAGCAGTCAGTACTTTTTAATTGTCTTAGTTTTAATGAAATGAAGTATATACACTGAGTGTACAAAACATTATGTTCAATTTAAAAAATTTTAATCCAGAGTGGAATCAAAACATGATTTAGAACTTTGTTAATGGAAAAGTGTAATATTATTTTTCCGTAATGCAACTTGCAAAAATTAATCGATTCATCGATTCATGAATGAAACAGTGAAAGTCAATATATATAAAAACATATTTTAAAAAATAAAAAGAGTTCCTTAACAGGGCGTGTTTTTTTTTTTACCCTCGCAGGTGTCGTCTCCTTCAGACATGAGCTCGTCGTCAGAGCAGATGTTGAGCAGTCAGTACTTTTTAATTGTCTTAGTTTTAATGAAATGAAGTATATACACTGAGTGTACAAAACATTATGTTCATGGAACATTTTGTTAATGGAGAAGTGTAATATTATTTTTCCGTAATGCAACTTGCAAAAATTCATCGATTCATCGATTCATGAATGAAACAGTGAAAGTCAATATATATAAAAACATATTTTAAAAAATAAAAAGAGTTCTTAACAGGGCGTGTTTTTTTTTTTACCCTCGCAGGTGTCGTCTCCTTCAGACATGAGCTCGTCGTCAGAGCAGATGTTGAGCAGTCAGTACTTTATAATTGTCTTAGTTTTAATGAAATGAAGTATATACACTGAGTGTACAAAACATTATGTTCAATTTAAAACAATTTAATCCAGAGTGGAATCAAAACATGATTTATAACTTTGTTAATGGAAAAGTGTAATATTATTTCCGTATTGCAATGCAACTTGCAAAAATTCATCCAGAGTGAGTGAATCACAACATGATTTAGAACTTTGTTAATGGAAAAGTGTAATATTATTTCCGTATTACAATGCAACTTGCAAAAATTCATCGATTCATCGATTCATGAATGAAACAGTACAGCAAAAAAATTTAATCCAGAGTGGAATCAAAACATGATTTAGAACTTTGTTAATGGAAAAGTGTAATATTATTTTTCCGTAATGCAACTTGCAAAAATTCATCGATTCATCGATTCATGAATGAAACAGTGAAAGTCAATATATATAAAAACATATTTTAAAAAATAAAAAGAGTTCTTAACAGGGCGTATTTTTTTTTTTACCCTCGCAGGTGTCGTCTCCTTCAGACATGAGCTCGTCGTCAGAGCAGATGTTGAGCAGTCAGTACTTTTTAATTGTCTTAGTTTTAATGAAATGAAGTATATACACTGAGTGTACAAAACATTATGTTCATTGAACATTTTGTTAATGGAAAAGTGTAATATTATTTTTCCGTAATGCAACTTGCAAAAATTCATCGATTCATCGATTCATGAATGAAACAGTGAAAGTCAATATATATAAAAACATATTTTAAAAAATAAAAAGAGTTCTTAACAGGGCGTGTTTTTTTTTTTACCCTCGCAGGTGTCGTCTCCTTCAGACATGAGCTCGTCGTCAGAGCAGATGTTGAGCAGTCAGCACTTTTTAATTGTCTTAGTTTTAATGAAATGAAGCAGTGGTAATGGAAAAGTGTAATATTATTTCCGTATTGCAATGCAACTTGCAAAAATTCATCCAGAGTGAGTGAATCACAACATGATTTAGAACTTTGTTAATGGAAAAGTGTAATATTATTTTTCCGTAATGCAACTTGCAAAAATTCATCGATTCATCGATTCATGAATGAAACAGAACAGCAAAAAAATGTAATCCAGAGGGGAATAAAAACATGATTTAGAACTTTGTTAATGGAAAAGTGTAATATTATTTCCGTATTGCAATGCAACTTGCAAAAATTCATCCAGAGTGAGTGAATCACAACATGATTTAGAACTTTGTTAATGGAAAAGTGTAATATTATTTTTCCGTAATGCAACTTGCAAAAATTCATCGATTCATCGATTCATGAATGAAACAGAACAGCAAAAAAATGTAATCCAGAGTGAGTGAATCACAACATGATTTAGAACTTTGTTAATGGAAAAGTGTAATATTATTTCCGTATTACAATGCAACTTGCAAAAATTCATCGATTCATCGATTCATGAATGAAACAGACAGCAAAAAAATGTAATCCAGAGTGGAATCACAACAGGATTTAGAACTTTGTTAATGGAAAAGTGTAATATTATTTTTCCGTAATGCAACTTGCAAAAAATTCATCGATTCATCGATTCATGAATGAAACAGACAGCAAAAAAATGTAATCCAGAGTGGAATCACAACAGGATTTAGAACTTTGTTAATGGAAAAGTGTAATATTATTTTTCCGTAATGCAACTTGCAAAAATTCATCGATTCAGCGATTCATGAATGAAACAGTGAAAGTCAATATATATAAAAACATATTTTAAAAAATAAAAAGAGTTCTTAACAGGGCGTGTTTTTTTTTTTACCCTCGCAGGTGTCGTCTCCTTCGTCTCCTCGTCGTCAGAGCAGATGTTGAGCAGTCAGTACTTTTTAATTGTCTTAGTTTTCATGAAATGAAGTATATACACTGAGTGTACAAAACATTATGTTCAATTTAAAAAAATGTAATCCAGAGTGGAATCAAAACATGATTTAGAACTTTGTTAATGGAAAAGTGTAATATTATTTTTCCGTAATGCAACTTGCAAAAATTCATCGATTCAGCGATTCATGAATGAAACAGAACAGCAAAAAAATGTAATCCAGAGTGAGTGAATCAAAACATGATTTAGAACTTTGTTAATGGAAAAGTGTAATATTATTTTTCCGTAATGCAACTTGCAAAAATTCATCGATTCATCGATTCATGAATGAAACAGTGAAAGTCAATATATATAAAAACATATTTTAAAAAATAAAAAGAGTTCTTAACAGGGCGTGTTTTTTTTTTTACCCTCGCAGGTGTCGTCTCCTTCAGACATGAGCTCGTCGTCAGAGCAGATGTTGAGCAGTCAGTACTTTTTAATTGTCTTAGTTTTAATGAAATGAAGTATATACACTGAGTGTACAAAACATTATGTTCATGGAACATTTTGTTAATGGAAAAGTGTAATATTATTTTTCCGTAATGCAACTTGCAAAAATTCATCGATTCATCGATTCATGAATGAAACAGTGAAAGTCAATAATATATAAAAACATATTTTAAAAAATAAAAAGAGTTCTTAACAGGGCGTGTTTTTTTTTTTACCCTCGCAGGTGTCGTCTCCTTCAGACATGAGCTCGTCGTCAGAGCAGATGTTGAGCAGTCAGTACTTTTTAATTGTCTTAGTTTTAATGAAATGAAGTATATACACTGAGTGTACAAAACATTATGTTCATGGAACATTTTGTTAATGGAAAAGTGTAATATGATTTTTCCGTAATGCAACTTGCAAAAATTCATCGATTCATCGATTCATGAATGAAACAGTGAAAGTCAATATATATAAAAACATATTTTAAAAAATAAAAAGAGTTCCTTAACAGGGCGTGTTTTTTTTTTTACCCTCGCAGGTGTCGTCTCCTTCAGACATGAGCTCGTCGTCAGAGCAGATGTTGAGCAGTCAGTACTTTTTAATTGTCTTAGTGTTAATGAAATGAAGTATATACACTGAGTGTACAAAACATTATGTTCATGGAACATTTTGTTAATGGAAAAGTGTAATATTATTTTTCCGTAATGCAACTTGCAAAAATTCATCGATTCATCGATTCATGAATGAAACAGTGAAAGTCAATATATATAAAAACATATTTTAAAAAATAAAAAGAGTTCTTAACAGGGCGTGTTTTTTTTTTTACCCTCGCAGGTGTCGTCTCCTTCAGACATGAGCTCGTCGTCAGAGCAGATGTTGAGCAGTCAGTACTTTTTAATTGTCTTAGTTTTAATGAAATGAAGTATATACACTGAGTGTACAAAACATTATGTTCAATTTAAAAAAATTGAATCCAATCAAAACATGATTTATAACTTTGTTAATGGAAAAGTGTAATATTATTTCCGTATTGCAATGCAACTTGCAAAAATTCATCCAGAGTGAGTGAATCACAACATGATTTAGAACTTTGTTAATGGAAAAGTGTAATATTATTTTTCCGTAATGCAACTTGCAAAAATTCATCGATTCATCGATTCATGAATGAAACAGAACAGCAAAAAAATGTAATCCAGAGTGAGTGAATCACAACATGATTTAGAACTTTGTTAATGGAAAAGTGTAATATTATTTCCGTATTACAATGCAACTTGCAAAAATTCATCGATTCATCGATTCATGAATGAAACAGACAGCAAAAAAATGTAATCCAGAGTGGAATCACAACAGGATTTAGAACTTTGTTAATGGAAAAGTGTAATATTATTTTTCCGTAATGCAACTTGCAAAAAATTCATCGATTCATCGATTCATGAATGAAACAGACAGCAAAAAAATGTAATCCAGAGTGGAATCACAACAGGATTTAGAACTTTGTTAATGGAAAAGTGTAATATTATTTTTCCGTAATGCAACTTGCAAAAATTCATCGATTCAGCGATTCATGAATGAAACAGTGAAAGTCAATATATATAAAAACATATTTTAAAAAATAAAAAGAGTTCTTAACAGGGCGTGTTTTTTTTTTTACCCTCGCAGGTGTCGTCTCCTTCGTCTCCTCGTCGTCAGAGCAGATGTTGAGCAGTCAGTACTTTTTAATTGTCTTAGTTTTCATGAAATGAAGTATATACACTGAGTGTACAAAACATTATGTTCAATTTAAAAAAATGTAATCCAGAGTGGAATCAAAACATGATTTAGAACTTTGTTAATGGAAAAGTGTAATATTATTTTTCCGTAATGCAACTTGCAAAAATTCATCGATTCAGCGATTCATGAATGAAACAGAACAGCAAAAAAATGTAATCCAGAGTGAGTGAATCAAAACATGATTTAGAACTTTGTTAATGGAAAAGTGTAATATTATTTTTCCGTAATGCAACTTGCAAAAATTCATCGATTCATCGATTCATGAATGAAACAGTGAAAGTCAATATATATAAAAACATATTTTAAAAAATAAAAAGAGTTCTTAACAGGGCGTGTTTTTTTTTTTACCCTCGCAGGTGTCGTCTCCTTCAGACATGAGCTCGTCGTCAGAGCAGATGTTGAGCAGTCAGTACTTTTTAATTGTCTTAGTTTTAATGAAATGAAGTATATACACTGAGTGTACAAAACATTATGTTCATGGAACATTTTGTTAATGGAAAAGTGTAATATTATTTTTCCGTAATGCAACTTGCAAAAATTCATCGATTCATCGATTCATGAATGAAACAGTGAAAGTCAATAATATATAAAAACATATTTTAAAAAATAAAAAGAGTTCTTAACAGGGCGTGTTTTTTTTTTTACCCTCGCAGGTGTCGTCTCCTTCAGACATGAGCTCGTCGTCAGAGCAGATGTTGAGCAGTCAGTACTTTTTAATTGTCTTAGTTTTAATGAAATGAAGTATATACACTGAGTGTACAAAACATTATGTTCATGGAACATTTTGTTAATGGAAAAGTGTAATATGATTTTTCCGTAATGCAACTTGCAAAAATTCATCGATTCATCGATTCATGAATGAAACAGTGAAAGTCAATATATATAAAAACATATTTTAAAAAATAAAAAGAGTTCCTTAACAGGGCGTGTTTTTTTTTTTACCCTCGCAGGTGTCGTCTCCTTCAGACATGAGCTCGTCGTCAGAGCAGATGTTGAGCAGTCAGTACTTTTTAATTGTCTTAGTGTTAATGAAATGAAGTATATACACTGAGTGTACAAAACATTATGTTCATGGAACATTTTGTTAATGGAAAAGTGTAATATTATTTTTCCGTAATGCAACTTGCAAAAATTCATCGATTCATCGATTCATGAATGAAACAGTGAAAGTCAATATATATAAAAACATATTTTAAAAAATAAAAAGAGTTCTTAACAGGGCGTGTTTTTTTTTTTACCCTCGCAGGTGTCGTCTCCTTCAGACATGAGCTCGTCGTCAGAGCAGATGTTGAGCAGTCAGTACTTTTTAATTGTCTTAGTTTTAATGAAATGAAGTATATACACTGAGTGTACAAAACATTATGTTCAATTTAAAAAAATTGAATCCAATCAAAACATGATTTATAACTTTGTTAATGGAAAAGTGTAATATTATTTCCTTATTGCAATGCAACTTGCAAAAATTCATCCAGAGTGAGTGAATCACAACATGATTTAGAACTTTGTTAATGGAAATGTAACAGTGTAAATGTAACAGTACAGCAAAAAAATTTAATCCAGAGTGGAATCAAAACATGATTTATAACTTTGTTAATGGAAAAGTGTAATATTATTTTTCCGTAATGCAACTTGCAAAAATTCATCGATTCATCGATTCATGAATGAAACAGAACAGCAAAAAAATGTAATCCAGAGTCAAAACATGATTTAGAACTTTGTTAATGGAAAAGTGTAATATTATTTCCGTATTGCAATGCAACTTGCAAAAATTCATCCAGAGTGAGTGAATCACAACATGATTTAGAACTTTGTTAATGGAAAAGTGTAATATTATTTTTCCGTAATGCAACTTGCAAAAATTCATCGATTCATCGATTCATGAATGAAACAGAACAGCAAAAAAATTTAATCCAGAGGGGAATAAAAACATGATTTAGAACTTTGTTAATGGAAAAGTGTAATATTATTTCCGTATTGCAATGCAACTTGCAAAAATTCATCCAGAGTGAGTGAATCACAACATGATTTAGAACTTTGTTAATGGAAAAGTGTAATATTATTTTTCCGTAATGCAACTTGCAAAAATTCATCGATTCATCGATTCATGAATGAAACAGAACAGCAAAAAAATGTAATCCAGAGTGAGTGAATCACAACATGATTTAGAACTTTGTTAATGGAAAAGTGTAATATTATTTCCGTATTACAATGCAACTTGCAAAAATTCATCGATTCATCGATTCATGAATGAAACAGACAGCAAAAACATGTAATCCAGAGTGGAATCACAACAGGATTTAGAACTTTGTTAATGGAAAAGTGTAATATTATTTTTCCGTAATGCAACTTGCAAAAAATTCATCGATTCATCGATTCATGAATGAAACAGACAGCAAAAAAATGTAATCCAGAGTGGAATCACAACAGGATTTAGAACTTTGTTAATGGAAAAGTGTAATATTATTTTTCCGTAATGCAACTTGCAAAAATTCATCGATTCAGCGATTCATGAATGAAACAGTGAAAGTCAATATATATAAAAACATATTTTAAAAAATAAAACGAGTTCTTAACAGGGCGTGTTTTTTTTTTACCCTCGCAGGTGTCGTCTCCTTCAGACATGAGCTCGTCGTCAGAGCAGATGTTGAGCAGTCAGTACTTTTTAATTGTCTTAGTTTTAATGAAATGAAGTATATACACTGAGTGTACAAAACATTATGTTCAATTTAAAAATTTTTAATCCAGAGTGGAATCAAAACATGATTTAGAACTTTGTTAATGGAAAAGTGTAATATTATTTTTCCGTAATGCAACTTGCAAAAATTCATCGATTCATCGATTCATGAATGAAACAGTGAAAGTCAATATATATAAAAACATATTTTAAAAAATAAAAAGAGTTCCTTAACAGGGCGTGTTTTTTTTTTTACCCTCGCAGGTGTCGTCTCCTTCAGACATGAGCTCGTCGTCAGAGCAGATGTTGAGCAGTCAGTACTTTTTAATTGTCTTAGTTTTAATGAAATGAAGTATATACACTGAGTGTACAAAACATTATGTTCATGGAACATTTTGTTAATGGAGAAGTGTAATATTATTTTTCCGTAATGCAACTTGCAAAAATTCATCGATTCATCGATTCATGAATGAAACAGTGAAAATCAATATATATAAAAACATATTTTAAAAAATAAAAAGAGTTCTTAACAGGGCGTGTTTTTTTTTTTACCCTCGCAGGTGTCGTCTCCTTCAGACATGAGCTCGTCGTCAGAGCAGATGTTGAGCAGTCAGTACTTTATAATTGTCTTAGTTTTAATGAAATGAAGTATATACACTGAGTGTACAAAACATTATGTTCAATTTAAAACAATTTAATCCAGAGTGGAATCAAAACATGATTTATAACTTTGTTAATGGAAAAGTGTAATATTATTTCCGTATTGCAATGCAACTTGCAAAAATTCATCCAGAGTGAGTGAATCACAACATGATTTAGAACTTTGTTAATGGAAAAGTGTAATATTATTTCCGTATTACAATGCAACTTGCAAAAATTCATCGATTCATCGATTCATGAATGAAACAGTACAGCAAAAATTTTTAATCCAGAGTGGAATCAAAACATGATTTAGAACTTTGTTAATGGAAAAGTGTAATATTATTTTTCCGTAATGCAACTTGCAAAAATTCATCGATTCATCGATTCATGAATGAAACAGTGAAAGTCAATATATATAAAAACATATTTTAAAAAATAAAAAGAGTTCTTAACAGGGCGTGTTTTTTGTTTTACCCTCGCAGGTGTCGTCTCCTTCAGACATGAGCTCGTCGTCAGAGCAGATGTTGAGCAGTCAGTACTTTTTAATTGTCTTAGTTTTAATGAAATGAAGTATATACACTGAGTGTACAAAACATTATGTTCATGGAACATTTTGTTAATGGAAAAGTGTAATATTATTTTTCCGTAATGCAACTTGCAAAAATTCATCGATTCAGCGATTCATGAATGAAACAGTGAAAGTCAATATATATAAAAACATATTTTAAAAAATAAAAAGAGTTCTTAACAGGGCGTGTTTTTTTTTTTACCCTCGCAGGTGTCGTCTCCTTCAGACATGAGCTCGTCGTCAGAGCAGATGTTGAGCAGTCAGTACTTTTTAATTGTCTTAGTTTTAATGAAATGAAGTATATACACTGAGTGTACAAAACATTATGTTCATGGAACATTTTGTTAATGGAAAAGTGTAATATTATTTTTCCGTAATGCAACTTGCAAAAATTCATCGATTCAGCGATTCATGAATGAAACAGTGAAAGTCAATATATATAAAAACATATTTTAAAAAATAAAAAGAGTTCTTAACAGGGCGTGTTTTTTTTTTTACCCTCGCAGGTGTCGTCTCCTTCAGACATGAGCTCGTCGTCAGAGCAGATGTTGAGCAGTCAGTACTTTATAATTGTCTTAGTTTTAATGAAATGAAGTATATACACTGAGTGTACAAAACATTATGTTCAATTTAAAACAATTTAATCCAGAGTGGAATCAAAACATGATTTATAACTTTGTTAATGGAAAAGTGTAATATTATTTCCGTATTGCAATGCAACTTGCAAAAATTCATCCAGAGTGAGTGAATCACAACATGATTTAGAACTTTGTTAATGGAAAAGTGTAATATTATTTCCGTATTACAATGCAACTTGCAAAAATTCATCGATTCATCGATTCATGAATGAAACAGTACAGCAAAAAATTTTAATCCAGAGTGGAATCAAAACATGATTTAGAACTTTGTTAATGGAAAAGTGTAATATTATTTTTCCGTAATGCAACTTGCAAAAATTCATCGATTCATCGATTCATGAATGAAACAGTGAAAGTCAATATATATAAAAACATATTTTAAAAAATAAAAAGAGTTCTTAACAGGGCGTGTTTTTTGTTTTACCCTCGCAGGTGTCGTCTCCTTCAGACATGAGCTCGTCGTCAGAGCAGATGTTGAGCAGTCAGTACTTTTTAATTGTCTTAGTTTTAATGAAATGAAGTATATACACTGAGTGTACAAAACATTATGTTCATGGAACATTTTGTTAATGGAAAAGTGTAATATTATTTTTCCGTAATGCAACTTGCAAAAATTCATCGATTCAGCGATTCATGAATGAAACAGTGAAAGTCAATATATATAAAAACATATTTTAAAAAATAAAAAGAGTTCTTAACAGGGCGTGTTTTTTTTTTTACCCTCGCAGGTGTCGTCTCCTTCAGACATGAGCTCGTCGTCAGAGCAGATGTTGAGCAGTCAGTACTTTTTAATTGTCTTAGTTTTAATGAAATGAAGTATATACACTGAGTGTACAAAACATTATGTTCATGGAACATTTTGTTAATGGAAAAGTGTAATATTATTTTTCCGTAATGCAACTTGCAAAAATTCATCGATTCAGCGATTCATGAATGAAACAGTGAAAGTCAATATATATAAAAACATATTTTAAAAAATAAAAAGAGTTCTTAACAGGGCGTGTTTTTTTTTTTACCCTCGCAGGTGTCGTCTCCTTCAGACATGAGCTCGTCGTCAGAGCAGATGTTGAGCAGTCAGTACTTTTTAATTGTCTTAGTTTTAATGAAATGAAGTATATACACTGAGTGTACAAAACATTATGTCCAATTTAAAAAAATTTAATCCAGAGTGGAATCAAAACATGATTTAGAACTTTGTTAATGGAAAAGTGTAATATTATTTTTCCGTAATGCAACTTGCAAAAATTCATCGATTCATCGATTCATGAATGAAACAGTGAAAGTCAATATATATAAAAACATATTTTAAAAAATAAAAAGAGTTCCTTAACAGGGCGTGTTTTTTTTTTTACCCTCGCAGGTGTCGTCTCCTTCAGACATGAGCTCGTCGTCAGAGCAGATGTTGAGCAGTCAGTACTTTTTAATTGTCTTAGTTTTAATGAAATGAAGTATATACACTGAGTGTACAAAACATTATGTTCATGGAACATTTTGTTAATGGAGAAGTGTAATATTATTTTTCCGTAATGCAACTTGCAAAAATTCATCGATTCATCGATTCATGAATGAAACAGTGAAAGTCAATATATATAAAAACATATTTTAAAAAATAAAAAGAGTTCTTAACAGGGCGTGTTTTTTTTTTTACCCTCGCAGGTGTCGTCTCCTTCAGACATGAGCTCGTCGTCAGAGCAGATGTTGAGCAGTCAGTACTTTATAATTGTCTTAGTTTTAATGAAATGAAGTATATACACTGAGTGTACAAAACATTATGTTCAATTTAAAACAATTTAATCCAGAGTGGAATCAAAACATGATTTATAACTTTGTTAATGGAAAAGTGTAATATTATTTCCGTATTGCAATGCAACTTGCAAAAATTCATCCAGAGTGAGTGAATCACAACATGATTTAGAACTTTGTTAATGGAAAAGTGTAATATTATTTCCGTATTACAATGCAACTTGCAAAAATTCATCGATTCATCGATTCATGAATGAAACAGTACAGCAAAAAATTTTAATCCAGAGTGGAATCAAAACATGATTTAGAACTTTGTTAATGGAAAAGTGTAATATTATTTTTCCGTAATGCAACTTGCAAAAATTCATCGATTCATCGATTCATGAATGAAACAGTGAAAGTCAATATATATAAAAACATATTTTAAAAAATAAAAAGAGTTCTTAACAGGGCGTGTTTTTTGTTTTACCCTCGCAGGTGTCGTCTCCTTCAGACATGAGCTCGTCGTCAGAGCAGATGTTGAGCAGTCAGTACTTTTTAATTGTCTTAGTTTTAATGAAATGAAGTATATACACTGAGTGTACAAAACATTATGTTCATGGAACATTTTGTTAATGGAAAAGTGTAATATTATTTTTCCGTAATGCAACTTGCAAAAATTCATCGATTCAGCGATTCATGAATGAAACAGTGAAAGTCAATATATATAAAAACATATTTTAAAAAATAAAAAGAGTTCTTAACAGGGCGTGTTTTTTTTTTTACCCTCGCAGGTGTCGTCTCCTTCAGACATGAGCTCGTCGTCAGAGCAGATGTTGAGCAGTCAGTACTTTTTAATTGTCTTAGTTTTAATGAAATGAAGTATATACACTGAGTGTACAAAACATTATGTTCAATTTAAAAAATTTTAATCCAGAGTGGAATCAAAACATGATTTAGAACTTTGTTAATGGAAAAGTGTAATATTATTTTTCCGTAATGCAACTTGCAAAAATTCATCGATTCATCGATTCATGAATGAAACAGTGAAAGTCAATATATATAAAAACATATTTTAAAAAATAAAAAGAGTTCCTTAACAGGGCGTGTTTTTTTTTTTACCCTCGCAGGTGTCGTCTCCTTCAGACATGAGCTCGTCGTCAGAGCAGATGTTGAGCAGTCAGTACTTTTTAATTGTCTTAGTTTTAATGAAATGAAGTATATACACTGAGTGTACAAAACATTATGTTCATGGAACATTTGTTAATGGAAAAGTGTAATATTATTTTTCCGTAATGCAACTTGCAAAAATTCATCGATTCATCGATTCATGAATGAAACAGTGAAAGTCAATATATATAAAAACATATTTTAAAAAATAAAAAGAGTTCTTAACAGGGCGTGTTTTTTTTTTTACCCTCGCAGGTGTCGTCTCCTTCAGACATGAGCTCGTCGTCAGAGCAGATGTTGAGCAGTCAGTACTTTATAATTGTCTTAGTTTTAATGAAATGAAGTATATACACTGAGTGTACAAAACATTATGTTCAATTTAAAACAATTTAATCCAGAGTGGAATCAAAACATGATTTATAACTTTGTTAATGGAAAAGTGTAATATTATTTCCGTATTGCAATGCAACTTGCAAAAATTAATCCAGAGTGAGTGAATCACAACATGATTTAGAACTTTGTTAATGGAAAAGTGTAATATTATTTCCGTATTACAATGCACCTTGCAAAAATTCATCGATTCATCGATTCATGAATGAAACAGTACAGCAAAAAAATTTAATCCAGAGTGGAATCAAAACATGATTTAGAACTTTGTTAATGGAAAAGTGTAATATTATTTTTCCGTAATGCAACTTGCAAAAATTCATCGATTCATCGATTCATGAATGAAACAGTGAAAGTCAATATATATAAAAACATATTTTAAAAAATAAAAAGAGTTCTTAACAGGGCGTGTTTTTTTTTTTACCCTCGCAGGTGTCGTCTCCTTCAGACATGAGCTCGTCGTCAGAGCAGATGTTGAGCAGTCAGTACTTTTTAATTGTCTTAGTTTTAATGAAATGAAGTATATACACTGAGTGTACAAAACATTATGTTCATTGAACATTTTGTTAATGGAAAAGTGTAATATTATTTTTCCGTAATGCAACTTGCAAAAATTCATCGATTCATCGATTCATGAATGAAACAGTGAAAGTCAATATATATAAAAACATATTTTAAAAAATAAAAAGAGTTCTTAACAGGGCGTGTTTTTTTTTTTACCCTCGCAGGTGTCGTCTCCTTCAGACATGAGCTCGTCGTCAGAGCAGATGTTGAGCAGTCAGCACTTTTTAATTGTCTTAGTTTTAATGAAATGAAGCAGTGGTAATGGAAAAGTGTAATATTATTTCCGTATTGCAATGCAACTTGCAAAAATTCATCCAGAGTGAGTGAATCACAACATGATTTAGAACTTTGTTAATGGAAAAGTGTAATATTATTTTTCCGTAATGCAACTTGCAAAAATTCATCGATTCATCGATTCATGAATGAAACAGAACAGCAAAAAAATTTAATCCAGAGGGGAATAAAAACATGATTTAGAACTTTGTTAATGGAAAAGTGTAATATTATTTCCGTATTGCAATGCAACTTGCAAAAATTCATCCAGAGTGAGTGAATCACAACATGATTTAGAACTTTGTTAATGGAAAAGTGTAATATTATTTTTCCGTAATGCAACTTGCAAAAATTCATCGATTCATCGATTCATGAATGAAACAGAACAGCAAACAAATGTAATCCAGAGTGAGTGAATCACAACATGATTTAGAACTTTGTTAATGGAAAAGTGTAATATTATTTCCGTATTACAATGCAACTTGCAAAAATTCATCGATTCATCGATTCATGAATGAAACAGACAGCAAAAAAATGTAATCCAGAGTGGAATCACAACATGATTTAGAACTTTGTTAATGGAAAAGTGTAATATTATTTTTCCGTAATGCAACTTGCAAAAATTCATCGATTCAGCGATTCATGAATGAAACAGTCAATATATATAAAAACATATTTTAAAAAATAAAAAGAGTTCTTAACAGGGCGTGTTTTTTTTTTTACCCTCGCAGGTGTCGTCTCCTTCAGACATGAGCTCGTCGTCAGAGCAGATGTTGAGCAGTCAGTACTTTTTAATTGTCTTAGTTTTAATGAAATGAAGTATATACACTGAGTGTACAAAACATTATGTTCAATTTAAAAAAATTGAATCCAATCAAAACATGATTTATAACTTTGTTAATGGAAAAGTGTAATATTATTTCCTTATTGCAATGCAACTTGCAAAAATTCATCCAGAGTGAGTGAATCACAACATGATTTAGAACTTTGTTAATGGAAAAGTGTAATATTATTTTTCCGTAATGCAACTTGCAAAAATTCATCGATTCATCGATTCATGAATGAAACAGTACAGCAAAAAAATTTAATCCAGAGTGGAATCAAAACATGATTTATAACTTTGTTAATGGAAAAGTGTAATATTATTTTTCCGTAATGCAACTTGCAAAAATTCATCGATTCATCGATTCATGAATGAAACAGAACAGCAAAAAAATGTAATCCAGAGTCAAAACATGATTTAGAACTTTGTTAATGGAAAAGTGTAATATTATTTCCGTATTGCAATGCAACTTGCAAAAATTCATCCAGAGTGAGTGAATCACAACATGATTTAGAACTTTGTTAATGGAAAAGTGTAATATTATTTTTCCGTAATGCAACTTGCAAAAATTCATCGATTCATCGATTCATGAATGAAACAGAACAGCAAAAAAATTTAATCCAGAGGGGAATAAAAACATGATTTAGAACTTTGTTAATGGAAAAGTGTAATATTATTTCCGTATTGCAATGCAACTTGCAAAAATTCATCCAGAGTGAGTGAATCACAACATGATTTAGAACTTTGTTAATGGAAAAGTGTAATATTATTTTTCCGTAATGCAACTTGCAAAAATTCATCGATTCATCGATTCATGAATGAAACAGAACAGCAAAAAAATGTAATCCAGAGTGAGTGAATCACAACATGATTTAGAACTTTGTTAATGGAAAAGTGTAATATTATTTCCGTATTACAATGCAACTTGCAAAAATTCATCGATTCATCGATTCATGAATGAAACAGACAGCAAAAAAATGTAATCCAGAGTGGAATCACAACAGGATTTAGAACTTTGTTAATGGAAAAGTGTAATATTATTTTTCCGTAATGCAACTTGCAAAAAATTCATCGATTCATCGATTCATGAATGAAACAGACAGCAAAAAAATGTAATCCAGAGTGGAATCACAACAGGATTTAGAACTTTGTTAATGGAAAAGTGTAATATTATTTTTCCGTAATGCAACTTGCAAAAATTCATCGATTCAGCGATTCATGAATGAAACAGTGAAAGTCAATATATATAAAAACATATTTTAAAAAATAAAACGAGTTCTTAACAGGGCGTGTTTTTTTTTTTACCCTCGCAGGTGTCGTCTCCTTCAGACATGAGCTCGTCGTCAGAGCAGATGTTGAGCAGTCTGTACTTTTTAATTGTCTTAGTTTTAATGAAATGAAGTATATACACTGAGTGTACAAAACATTATGTTCATGGAACATTTTGTTAATGGAGAAGTGTAATATTATTTTTCCGTAATGGAACTTGCAAAAATTCATCGATTCATCGATTCATGAATGAAACAGTGAAAATCAATATATATAAAAACATATTTTAAAAAATAAAAAGAGTTCTTAACAGGGCGTGTTTTTTTTTTTACCCTCGCAGGTGTCGTCTCCTTCAGACATGAGCTCGTCGTCAGAGCAGATGTTGAGCAGTCAGTACTTTATAATTGTCTTAGTTTTAATGAAATGAAGTATATACACTGAGTGTACAAAACATTATGTTCAATTTAAAACAATTTAATCCAGAGTGGAATCAAAACATGATTTATAACTTTGTTAATGGAAAAGTGTAATATTATTTCCGTATTGCAATGCAACTTGCAAAAATTCATCCAGAGTGAGTGAATCACAACATGATTTAGAACTTTGTTAATGGAAAAGTGTAATATTATTTCCGTATTATAATGCAACTTGCAAAAATTCATCGATTCATCGATTCATGAATGAAACAGTACAGCAAAAAATTTTAATCCAGAGTGGAATCAAAACATGATTTAGAACTTTGTTAATGGAAAAGTGTAATATTATTTTTCCGTAATGCAACTTGCAAAAATTCATCGATTCATCGATTCATGAATGAAACAGTGAAAGTCAATATATATAAAAACATATTTTAAAAAATAAAAAGAGTTCTTAACAGGGCGTGTTTTTTGTTTTACCCTCGCAGGTGTCGTCTCCTTCAGACATGAGCTCGTCGTCAGAGCAGATGTTGAGCAGTCAGTACTTTTTAATTGTCTTAGTTTTAATGAAATGAAGTATATACACTGAGTGTACAAAACATTATGTTCATGGAACATTTTGTTAATGGAAAAGTGTAATATTATTTTTCCGTAATGTAACTTGCAAAAATTCATCGATTCAGCGATTCATGAATGAAACAGTGAAAGTCAATATATATAAAAACATATTTTAAAAAATAAAAAGAGTTCTTAACAGGGCGTGTTTTTTTTTTTACCCTCGCAGGTGTCGTCTCCTTCAGACATGAGCTCGTCGTCAGAGCAGATGTTGAGCAGTCAGTACTTTTTAATTGTCTTAGTTTTAATGAAATGAAGTATATACACTGAGTGTACAAAACATTATGTTCAATTTAAAAAAATTTAATCCAGAGTGGAATCAAAACATGATTTAGAACTTTGTTAATGGAAAAGTGTAATATTATTTTTCCGTAATGCAACTTGCAAAAATTCATCGATTCATCGATTCATGAATGAAACAGTGAAAGTCAATATATATAAAAACATATTTTAAAAAATAAAAAGAGTTCCTTAACAGGGCGTGTTTTTTTTTTTACCCTCGCAGGTGTCGTCTCCTTCAGACATGAGCTCGTCGTCAGAGCAGATGTTGAGCAGTCAGTACTTTTTAATTGTCTTAGTTTTAATGAAATGAAGTATATACACTGAGTGTACAAAACATTATGTTCATGGAACATTTGGAAAAGTGTAATATTATTTTTCCGTAATGCAACTTGCAAAAATTCATCGATTCATCGATTCATGAATGAAACAGTGAAAGTCAATATATATAAAAACATATTTTAAAAAATAAAAAGAGTTCTTAACAGGGCGTGTTTTTTGTTTTACCCTCGCAGGTGTCGTCTCCTTCAGACATGAGCTCATCGTCAGAGCAGATGTTGAGCAGTCAGTACTTTTTAATTGTCTTAGTTTTAATGAAATGAAGTATATACACTGAGTGTACAAAACATTATGTCCAATTTAAAAAAATTTAATCCAGAGTGGAATCAAAACATGATTTAGAACTTTGTTAATGGAAAAGTGTAATATTATTTTTCTGTAATGCAACTTGCAAAAATTCATCGATTCATCGATTCATGAATGAAACAGTGAAAGTCAATATATATAAAAACATATTTTAAAAAATAAAAAGAGTTCCTTAACAGGGCGTGTTTTTTTTTTTACCCTCGCAGGTGTCGTCTCCTTCAGACATGAGCTCGTCGTCAGAGCAGATGTTGAGCAGTCAGTACTTTTTAATTGTCTTAGTTTTAATGAAATGAAGTATATACACTGAGTGTACAAAACATTATGTTCATGGAACATTTTGTTAATGGAGAAGTGTAATATTATTTTTCCGTAATGCAACTTGCAAAAATTCATCGATTCATCGATTCATGAATGAAACAGTGAAAGTCAATATATATAAAAACATATTTTAAAAAATAAAAAGAGTTCTTAACAGGGCGTGTTTTTTTTTTTACCCTCGCAGGTGTCGTCTCCTTCAGACATGAGCTCGTCGTCAGAGCAGATGTTGAGCAGTCAGTACTTTATAATTGTCTTAGTTTTAATGAAATGAAGTATATACACTGAGTGTACAAAACATTATGTTCAATTTAAAACAATTTAATCCAGAGTGGAATCACAACATGATTTATAACTTTGTTAATGGAAAAGTGTAATATTATTTCCGTATTGCAATGCAACTTGCAAAAATTCATCCAGAGTGAGTGAATCACAACATGATTTAGAACTTTGTTAATGGAAAAGTGTAATATTATTTCCGTATTACAATGCAACTTGCAAAAATTCATCGATTCATCGATTCATGAATGAAACAGTACAGCAAAAAATTTTAATCCAGAGTGGAATCAAAACATGATTTAGAACTTTGTTAATGGAAAAGTGTAATATTATTTTTCCGTAATGCATCTTGCAAAAATTCATCGATTCATCGATTCATGAATGAAACAGTGAAAGTCAATATATATAAAAACATATTTAAAAAAATAAAAAGAGTTCCTTAACAGGGAGTGTTTTTTTTTTTACCCTCGCAGGTGTCGTCTCCTTCAGACATGAGCTCGTCGTCAGAGCAGATGTTGAGCAGTCAGTACTTTTTAATTGTCTTAGTTTTAATGAAATGAAGTATATACACTGAGTGTACAAAACATTATGTTCATGGAACATTTTGTTAATGGAGAAGTGTAATATTATTTTTCCGTAATGCAACTTGCAAAAATTCATCGATTCATCGATTCATGAATGAAACAGTGAAAGTCAATATATATAAAAACATATTTAAAAAAATAAAAAGAGTTCTTAACAGGGCGTGTTTTTTTTTTTACCCTCGCAGGTGTCGTCTCCTTCAGACATGAGCTCGTCGTCAGAGCAGATGTTGAGCAGTCAGTACTTTATAATTGTCTTAGTTTTAATGAAATGAAGTATATACACTGAGTGTACAAAACATTATGTTCAATTTAAAACAATTTAATCCAGAGTGGAATCAAAACATGATTTATAACTTTGTTAATGGAAAAGTGTAATATTATTTCCGTATTGCAATGCAACTTGCAAAAATTCATCCAGAGTGAGTGAATCACAACATGATTTAGAACTTTGTTAATGGAAAAGTGTAATATTATTTTTCCGTAATGCAACTTGCAAAAATTCATCGATTCATCGATTCATGAATGAAACAGTGAAAGTCAATATATATAAAAACATATTTTAAAAAATAAAAAGAGTTCTTAACAGGGCGTGTTTTTTGTTTTACCCTCGCAGGTGTCGTCTCCTTCAGACATGAGCTCGTCGTCAGAGCAGATGTTGAGCAGTCAGTACTTTTTAATTGTCTTAGTTTTAATGAAATGAAGTATATACACTGAGTGTACAAAACATTATGTTCATGGAACATTTTGTTAATGGAAAAGTGTAATATTATTTTTCCGTAATGCAACTTGCAAAAATTCATCGATTCAGCGATTCATGAATGAAACAGTGAAAGTCAATATATATAAAAACATATTTTAAAAAATAAAAAGAGTTCTTAACAGGGCGTGTTTTTTTTTTTACCCTCGCAGGTGTCGTCTCCTTCAGACATGAGCTCGTCGTCAGAGCAGATGTTGAGCAGTCAGTACTTTATAATTGTCTTAGTTTTAATGAAATGAAGTATATACACTGAGTGTACAAAACATTATGTTCAATTTAAAACAATTTAATCCAGAGTGGAATCAAAACATGATTTATAACTTTGTTAATGGAAAAGTGTAATATTATTTCCGTATTGCAATGCAACTTGCAAAAATTCATCCAGAGTGAGTGAATCACAACATGATTTAGAACTTTGTTAATGGAAAAGTGTAATATTATTTTTCCGTAATGCAACTTGCAAAAATTCATCGATTCATCGATTCATGAATGAAACAGTGAAAGTCAATATATATAAAAACATATTTTAAAAAATAAAAAGAGTTCTTAACAGGGCGTGTTTTTTGTTTTACCCTCGCAGGTGTCGTCTCCTTCAGACATGAGCTCGTCGTCAGAGCAGATGTTGAGCAGTCAGTACTTTTTAATTGTCTTAGTTTTAATGAAATGAAGTATATACACTGAGTGTACAAAACATTATGTTCATGGAACATTTTGTTAATGGAAAAGTGTAATATTATTTTTCCGTAATGCAACTTGCAAAAATTCATCGATTCAGCGATTCATGAATGAAACAGTGAAAGTCAATATATATAAAAACATATTTTAAAAAATAAAAAGAGTTCTTAACAGGGCGTGTTTTTTTTTTTACCCTCGCAGGTGTCGTCTCCTTCAGACATGAGCTCGTCGTCAGAGCAGATGTTGAGCAGTCAGTACTTTTTAATTGTCTTAGTTTTAATGAAATGAAGTATATACACTGAGTGTACAAAACATTATGTTCAATTTAAAAAAATTTAATCCAGAGTGGAATCAAAACATGATTTAGAACTTTGTTAATGGAAAAGTGTAATATTATTTTTCCGTAATGCAACTTGCAAAAATTCATCGATTCATCGATTCATGAATGAAACAGTGAAAGTCAATATATATAAAAACATATTTTAAAAAATAAAAAGAGTTCTTAACAGGGCGTGTTTTTTGTTTTACCCTCGCAGGTGTCGTCTCCTTCAGACATGAGCTCGTCGTCAGAGCAGATGTTGAGCAGTCAGTACTTTTTAATTGTCTTAGTTTTAATGAAATGAAGTATATACACTGAGTGTACAAAACATTATGTTCATGGAACATTTGTTAATGGAAAAGTGTAATATTATTTTTCCGTAATGCAACTTGCAAAAATTCATCGATTCATCGATTCATGAATGAAACAGTGAAAGTCAATATATATAAAAACATATTTTAAAAAATAAAAAGAGTTCTTAACAGGGCGTGTTTTTTGTTTTACCCTCGCAGGTGTCGTCTCCTTCAGACATGAGCTCGTCGTCAGAGCAGATGTTGAGCAGTCAGTACTTTTTAATTGTCTTAGTTTTAATGAAATGAAGTATATACACTGAGTGTACAAAACATTATGTTCATGGAACATTTTGTTAATGGAAAAGTGTAATATTATTTTTCCGTAATGCAACTTGCAAAAATTCATCGATTCAGCGATTCATGAATGAAACAGTGAAAGTCAATATATATAAAAACATATTTTAAAAAATAAAAAGAGTTCTTAACAGGGCGTGTTTTTTTTTTTACCCTCGCAGGTGTCGTCTCCTTCAGACATGAGCTCGTCGTCAGAGCAGATGTTGAGCAGTCAGTACTTTTTAATTGTCTTAGTTTTAATGAAATGAAGTATATACACTGAGTGTACAAAACATTATGTTCAATTTAAAAATTTTTAATCCAGAGTGGAATCAAAACATGATTTAGAACTTTGTTAATGGAAAAGTGTAATATTATTTTTCCGTAATGCAACTTGCAAAAATTCATCGATTCATCGATTCATGAATGAAACAGTGAAAGTCAATATATATAAAAACATGTTTTAAAAAATAAAAAGAGTTCCTTAACAGGGAGTGTTTTTTTTTTTACCCTCGCAGGTGTCGTCTCCTTCAGACATGAGCTCGTCGTCAGAGCAGATGTTGAGCAGTCAGTACTTTTTAATTGTCTTAGTTTTAATGAAATGAAGTATATACACTGAGTGTACAAAACATTATGTCCAATTTAAAAAAATTTAATCCAGAGTGGAATCAAAACATGATTTAGAACTTTGTTAATGGAAAAGTGTAATATTATTTTTCCGTAATGCAACTTGCAAAAATTCATCGATTCATCGATTCATGAATGAAACAGTGAAAGTCAATATATATAAAAACATATTTTAAAAAATAAAAAGAGTTCCTTAACAGGGCGTGTTTTTTTTTTTACCCTCGCAGGTGTCGTCTCCTTCAGACATGAGCTCGTCGTCAGAGCAGATGTTGAGCAGTCAGTACTTTTTAATTGTCTTAGTTTTAATGAAATGAAGTATATACACTGAGTGTACAAAACATTATGTTCATGGAACATTTTGTTAATGGAGAAGTGTAATATTATTTTTCCGTAATGCAACTTGCAAAAATTCATCGATTCATCGATTCATGAATGAAACAGTGAAAGTCAATATATATAAAAACATATTTTAAAAAATAAAAAGAGTTCTTAACAGGGCGTGTTTTTTTTTTTACCCTCGCAGGTGTCGTCTCCTTCAGACATGAGCTCGTCGTCAGAGCAGATGTTGAGCAGTCAGTACTTTATAATTGTCTTAGTTTTAATGAAATGAAGTATATACACTGAGTGTACAAAACATTATGTTCAATTTAAAACAATTTAATCCAGAGTGGAATCAAAACATGATTTATAACTTTGTTAATGGAAAAGTGTAATATTATTTCCGTATTGCAATGCAACTTGCAAAAATTCATCCAGAGTGAGTGAATCACAACATGATTTAGAACTTTGTTAATGGAAAAGTGTAATATTATTTCCGTATTACAATGCAACTTGCAAAAATTCATCGATTCATCGATTCATGAATGAAACAGTACAGCAAAAATTTTTAATCCAGAGTGGAATCAAAACATGATTTAGAACTTTGTTAATGGAAAAGTGTAATATTATTTTTCCGTAATGCAACTTGCAAAAATTCATCGATTCATCGATTCATGAATGAAACAGTGAAAGTCAATATATATAAAAACATATTTTAAAAAATAAAAAGAGTTCTTAACAGGGCGTGTTTTTTGTTTTACCCTCGCAGGTGTCGTCTCCTTCAGACATGAGCTCGTCGTCAGAGCAGATGTTGAGCAGTCAGTACTTTTTAATTGTCTTAGTTTTAATGAAATGAAGTATATACACTGAGTGTACAAAACATTATGTTCATGGAACATTTTGTTAATGGAAAAGTGTAATATTATTTTTCCGTAATGCAACTTGCAAAAATTCATCGATTCAGCGATTCATGAATGAAACAGTGAAAGTCAATATATATAAAAACATATTTTAAAAAATAAAAAGAGTTCTTAACAGGGCGTGTTTTTTTTTTTTACCCTCGCAGGTGTCGTCTCCTTCAGACATGAGCTCGTCGTCAGAGCAGATGTTGAGCAGTCAGTACTTTTTAATTGTCTTAGTTTTAATGAAATGAAGTATATACACTGAGTGTACAAAACATTATGTTCAATTTAAAAAAATTTAATCCAGAGTGGAATCAAAACATGATTTAGAACTTTGTTAATGGAAAAGTGTAATATTATTTTTCCGTAATGCAACTTGCAAAAATTCATCGATTCATCGATTCATGAATGAAACAGTGAAAGTCAATATATATAAAAACATATTTTAAAAAATAAAAAGAGTTCCTTAACAGGGAGTGTTTTTTTTTTTACCCTCGCAGGTGTCGTCTCCTTCAGACATGAGCTCGTCGTCAGAGCAGATGTTGAGCAGTCAGTACTTTTTAATTGTCTTAGTTTTAATGAAATGAAGTATATACACTGAGTGTACAAAACATTATGTTCATGGAACATTTTGTTAATGGAGAAGTGTAATATTATTTTTCCGTAATGCAACTTGCAAAAATTCATCGATTCATCGATTCATGAATGAAACAGTGAAAGTCAATATATATAAAAACATATTTAAAAAAATAAAAAGAGTTCTTAACAGGGCGTGTTTTTTTTTTTACCCTCGCAGGTGTCGTCTCCTTCAGACATGAGCTCGTCGTCAGAGCAGATGTTGAGCAGTCAGTACTTTTTAATTGTCTTAGTTTTAATGAAATGAAGTATATACACTGAGTGTACAAAACATTATGTTCAATTTAAAAAAATTTAATCCAGAGTGGAATCAAAACATGATTTATAACTTTGTTAATGGAAAAGTGTAATATTATTTCCGTATTGCAATGCAACTTGCAAAAATTCATCCAGAGTGAGTGAATCACAACATGATTTAGAACTTTGTTAATGGAAAAGTGTAATATTATTTCCGTATTACAATGCAACTTGCAAAAATTCATCGATTCATCGATTCATGAATGAAACAGTACAGCAAAAATTTTTAATCCAGAGTGGAATCAAAACATGATTTAGAACTTTGTTAATGGAAAAGTGTAATATTATTTTTCCGTAATGCAACTTGCAAAAATTCATCGATTCATCGATTCATGAATGAAACAGTGAAAGTCAATATATATAAAAACATATTTAAAAAAATAAAAAGAGTTCCTTAACAGGGAGTGTTTTTTTTTTTACCCTCGCAGGTGTCGTCTCCTTCAGACATGAGCTCGTCGTCAGAGCAGATGTTGAGCAGTCAGTACTTTTTAATTGTCTTAGTTTTAATGAAATGAAGTATATACACTGAGTGTACAAAACATTATGTTCATGGAACATTTTGTTAATGGAGAAGTGTAATATTATTTTTCCGTAATGCAACTTGCAAAAATTCATCGATTCATCGATTCATGAATGAAACAGTGAAAGTCAATATATATAAAAACATATTTAAAAAAATAAAAAGAGTTCTTAACAGGGCGTGTTTTTTTTTTTACCCTCGCAGGTGTCGTCTCCTTCAGACATGAGCTCGTCGTCAGAGCAGATGTTGAGCAGTCAGTACTTTATAATTGTCTTAGTTTTAATGAAATGAAGTATATACACTGAGTGTACAAAACATTATGTTCAATTTAAAACAATTTAATCCAGAGTGGAATCAAAACATGATTTATAACTTTGTTAATGGAAAAGTGTAATATTATTTCCGTATTGCAATGCAACTTGCAAAAATTCATCCAGAGTGAGTGAATCACAACATGATTTAGAACTTTGTTAATGGAAAAGTGTAATATTATTTTTCCGTAATGCAACTTGCAAAAATTCATCGATTCATCGATTCATGAATGAAACAGTGAAAGTCAATATATATAAAAACATATTTTAAAAAATAAAAAGAGTTCTTAACAGGGCGTGTTTTTTGTTTTACCCTCGCAGGTGTCGTCTCCTTCAGACATGAGCTCGTCGTCAGAGCAGATGTTGAGCAGTCAGTACTTTTTAATTGTCTTAGTTTTAATGAAATGAAGTATATACACTGAGTGCACAAAACATTATGTTCATGGAACATTTTGTTAATGGAAAAGTGTAATATTATTTTTCCGTAATGCAACTTGCAAAAATTCATCGATTCAGCGATTCATGAATGAAACAGTGAAAGTCAATATATATAAAAACATATTTTAAAAAATAAAAAGAGTTCTTAACAGGGCGTGTTTTTTTTTTTACCCTCGCAGGTGTCGTCTCCTTCAGACATGAGCTCGTCGTCAGAGCAGATGTTGAGCAGTCAGTACTTTATAATTGTCTTAGTTTTAATGAAATGAAGTATATACACTGAGTGTACAAAACATTATGTTCAATTTAAAACAATTTAATCCAGAGTGGAATCAAAACATGATTTATAACTTTGTTAATGGAAAAGTGTAATATTATTTCCGTATTGCAATGCAACTTGCAAAAATTCATCCAGAGTGAGTGAATCACAACATGATTTAGAACTTTGTTAATGGAAAAGTGTAATATTATTTTTCCGTAATGCAACTTGCAAAAATTCATCGATTCATCGATTCATGAATGAAACAGTGAAAGTCAATATATATAAAAACATATTTTAAAAAATAAAAAGAGTTCTTAACAGGGCGTGTTTTTTGTTTTACCCTCGCAGGTGTCGTCTCCTTCAGACATGAGCTCGTCGTCAGAGCAGATGTTGAGCAGTCAGTACTTTTTAATTGTCTTAGTTTTAATGAAATGAAGTATATACACTGAGTGTACAAAACATTATGTTCATGGAACATTTTGTTAATGGAAAAGTGTAATATTATTTTTCCGTAATGCAACTTGCAAAAATTCATCGATTCAGCGATTCATGAATGAAACAGTGAAAGTCAATATATATAAAAACATATTTTAAAAAATAAAAAGAGTTCTTAACAGGGCGTGTTTTTTTTTTTACCCTCGCAGGTGTCGTCTCCTTCAGACATGAGCTCGTCGTCAGAGCAGATGTTGAGCAGTCAGTACTTTTTAATTGTCTTAGTTTTAATGAAATGAAGTATATACACTGAGTGTACAAAACATTATGTTCAATTTAAAAAAATTTAATCCAGAGTGGAATCAAAACATGATTTAGAACTTTGTTAATGGAAAAGTGTAATATTATTTTTCCGTAATGCAACTTGCAAAAATTCATCGATTCATCGATTCATGAATGAAACAGTGAAAGTCAATATATATAAAAACATATTTTAAAAAATAAAAAGAGTTCTTAACAGGGCGTGTTTTTTGTTTTACCCTCGCAGGTGTCGTCTCCTTCAGACATGAGCTCGTCGTCAGAGCAGATGTTGAGCAGTCAGTACTTTTTAATTGTCTTAGTTTTAATGAAATGAAGTATATACACTGAGTGTACAAAACATTATGTTCATGGAACATTTGTTAATGGAAAAGTGTAATATTATTTTTCCGTAATGCAACTTGCAAAAATTCATCGATTCATCGATTCATGAATGAAACAGTGAAAGTCAATATATATAAAAACATATTTTAAAAAATAAAAAGAGTTCTTAACAGGGCGTGTTTTTTGTTTTACCCTCGCAGGTGTCGTCTCCTTCAGACATGAGCTCGTCGTCAGAGCAGATGTTGAGCAGTCAGTACTTTTTAATTGTCTTAGTTTTAATGAAATGAAGTATATACACTGAGTGTACAAAACATTATGTTCATGGAACATTTTGTTAATGGAAAAGTGTAATATTATTTTTCCGTAATGCAACTTGCAAAAATTCATCGATTCAGCGATTCATGAATGAAACAGTGAAAGTCAATATATATAAAAACATATTTTAAAAAATAAAAAGAGTTCTTAACAGGGCGTGTTTTTTTTTTTACCCTCGCAGGTGTCGTCTCCTTCAGACATGAGCTCGTCGTCAGAGCAGATGTTGAGCAGTCAGTACTTTTTAATTGTCTTAGTTTTAATGAAATGAAGTATATACACTGAGTGTACAAAACATTATGTTCAATTTAAAATTTTTTAATCCAGAGTGGAATCAAAACATGATTTAGAACTTTGTTAATGGAAAAGTGTAATATTATTTTTCCGTAATGCAACTTGCAAAAATTCATCGATTCATCGATTCATGAATGAAACAGTGAAAGTCAATATATATAAAAACATGTTTTAAAAAATAAAAAGAGTTCCTTAACAGGGAGTGTTTTTTTTTTTACCCTCGCAGGTGTCGTCTCCTTCAGACATGAGCTCGTCGTCAGAGCAGATGTTGAGCAGTCAGTACTTTTTAATTGTCTTAGTTTTAATGAAATGAAGTATATACACTGAGTGTACAAAACATTATGTCCAATTTAAAAAAATTTAATCCAGAGTGGAATCAAAACATGATTTAGAACTTTGTTAATGGAAAAGTGTAATATTATTTTTCCGTAATGCAACTTGCAAAAATTCATCGATTCATCGATTCATGAATGAAACAGTGAAAGTCAATATATATAAAAACATATTTTAAAAAATAAAAAGAGTTCCTTAACAGGGCGTGTTTTTTTTTTTACCCTCGCAGGTGTCGTCTCCTTCAGACATGAGCTCGTCGTCAGAGCAGATGTTGAGCAGTCAGTACTTTTTAATTGTCTTAGTTTTAATGAAATGAAGTATATACACTGAGTGTACAAAACATTATGTTCATGGAACATTTTGTTAATGGAGAAGTGTAATATTATTTTTCCGTAATGCAACTTGCAAAAATTCATCGATTCATCGATTCATGAATGAAACAGTGAAAGTCAATATATATAAAAACATATTTTAAAAAATAAAAAGAGTTCTTAACAGGGCGTGTTTTTTTTTTTACCCTCGCAGGTGTCGTCTCCTTCAGACATGAGCTCGTCGTCAGAGCAGATGTTGAGCAGTCAGTACTTTATAATTGTCTTAGTTTTAATGAAATGAAGTATATACACTGAGTGTACAAAACATTATGTTCAATTTAAAACAATTTAATCCAGAGTGGAATCAAAACATGATTTATAACTTTGTTAATGGAAAAGTGTAATATTATTTCCGTATTGCAATGCAACTTGCAAAAATTCATCCAGAGTGAGTGAATCACAACATGATTTAGAACTTTGTTAATGGAAAAGTGTAATATTATTTCCGTATTACAATGCAACTTGCAAAAATTCATCGATTCATCGATTCATGAATGAAACAGTACAGCAAAAATTTTTAATCCAGAGTGGAATCAAAACATGATTTAGAACTTTGTTAATGGAAAAGTGTAATATTATTTTTCCGTAATGCAACTTGCAAAAATTCATCGATTCATCGATTCATGAATGAAACAGTGAAAGTCAATATATATAAAAACATATTTTAAAAAATAAAAAGAGTTCTTAACAGGGCGTGTTTTTTGTTTTACCCTCGCAGGTGTCGTCTCCTTCAGACATGAGCTCGTCGTCAGAGCAGATGTTGAGCAGTCAGTACTTTTTAATTGTCTTAGTTTTAATGAAATGAAGTATATACACTGAGTGTACAAAACATTATGTTCATGGAACATTTTGTTAATGGAAAAGTGTAATATTATTTTTCCGTAATGCAACTTGCAAAAATTCATCGATTCAGCGATTCATGAATGAAACAGTGAAAGTCAATATATATAAAAACATATTTTAAAAAATAAAAAGAGTTCTTAACAGGGCGTGTTTTTTTTTTTTACCCTCGCAGGTGTCGTCTCCTTCAGACATGAGCTCGTCGTCAGAGCAGATGTTGAGCAGTCAGTACTTTTTAATTGTCTTAGTTTTAATGAAATGAAGTATATACACTGAGTGTACAAAACATTATGTTCAATTTAAAAAAATTTAATCCAGAGTGGAATCAAAACATGATTTAGAACTTTGTTAATGGAAAAGTGTAATATTATTTTTCCGTAATGCAACTTGCAAAAATTCATCGATTCATCGATTCATGAATGAAACAGTGAAAGTCAATATATATAAAAACATATTTTAAAAAATAAAAAGAGTTCCTTAACAGGGAGTGTTTTTTTTTTTACCCTCGCAGGTGTCGTCTCCTTCAGACATGAGCTCGTCGTCAGAGCAGATGTTGAGCAGTCAGTACTTTTTAATTGTCTTAGTTTTAATGAAATGAAGTATATACACTGAGTGTACAAAACATTATGTTCATGGAACATTTTGTTAATGGAGAAGTGTAATATTATTTTTCCGTAATGCAACTTGCAAAAATTCATCGATTCATCGATTCATGAATGAAACAGTGAAAGTCAATATATATAAAAACATATTTAAAAAAATAAAAAGAGTTCTTAACAGGGCGTGTTTTTTTTTTTACCCTCGCAGGTGTCGTCTCCTTCAGACATGAGCTCGTCGTCAGAGCAGATGTTGAGCAGTCAGTACTTTTTAATTGTCTTAGTTTTAATGAAATGAAGTATATACACTGAGTGTACAAAACATTATGTTCAATTTAAAAAAATTTAATCCAGAGTGGAATCAAAACATGATTTATAACTTTGTTAATGGAAAAGTGTAATATTATTTCCGTATTGCAATGCAACTTGCAAAAATTCATCCAGAGTGAGTGAATCACAACATGATTTAGAACTTTGTTAATGGAAAAGTGTAATATTATTTCCGTATTACAATGCAACTTGCAAAAATTCATCGATTCATCGATTCATGAATGAAACAGTACAGCAAAAATTTTTAATCCAGAGTGGAATCAAAACATGATTTAGAACTTTGTTAATGGAAAAGTGTAATATTATTTTTCCGTAATGCAACTTGCAAAAATTCATCGATTCATCGATTCATGAATGAAACAGTGAAAGTCAATATATATAAAAACATATTTTAAAAAATAAAAAGAGTTCTTAACAGGGCGTGTTTTTTGTTTTACCCTCGCAGGTGTCGTCTCCTTCAGACATGAGCTCGTCGTCAGAGCAGATGTTGAGCAGTCAGTACTTTTTAATTGTCTTAGTTTTAATGAAATGAAGTATATACACTGAGTGTACAAAACATTATGTTCATGGAACATTTTGTTAATGGAAAAGTGTAATATTATTTTTCCGTAATGCAACTTGCAAAAATTCATCGATTCAGCGATTCATGAATGAAACAGTGAAAGTCAATATATATAAAAACATATTTTAAAAAATAAAAAGAGTTCTTAACAGGGCGTGTTTTTTTTTTTACCCTCGCAGGTGTCGTCTCATTCAGACATGAGCTCGTCGTCAGAGCAGATGTTGAGCAGTCAGTACTTTTTAATTGTCTTAGTTTTAATGAAATGAAGTATATACACTGAGTGTACAAAACATTATGTTCAATTTAAAAAATTTTAATCCAGAGTGGAATCAAAACATGATTTAGAACTTTGTTAATGGAAAAGTGTAATATTATTTTTCCGTAATGCAACTTGCAAAAATTAATCGATTCATCGATTCATGAATGAAACAGTGAAAGTCAATATATATAAAAACATGTTTTAAAAAATAAAAAGAGTTCCTTAACAGGGAGTGTTTTTTTTTTTACCCTCGCAGGTGTCGTCTCCTTCAGACATGAGCTCGTCGTCAGAGCAGATGTTGAGCAGTCAGTACTTTTTAATTGTCTTAGTTTTAATGAAATGAAGTATATACACTGAGTGTACAAAACATTATGTCCAATTTAAAAAATGTTAATCCAGAGTGGAATCAAAACATGATTTAGAACTTTGTTAATGGAAAAGTGTAATATTATTTTTCCGTAATGCAACTTGCAAAAATTCATCGATTCATCGATTCATGAATGAAACAGTGAAAGTCAATATATATAAAAACATATTTTAAAAAATAAAAAGAGTTCCTTAACAGGGCGTGTTTTTTTTTTTACCCTCGCAGGTGTCGTCTCCTTCAGACATGAGCTCGTCGTCAGAGCAGATGTTGAGCAGTCAGTACTTTTTAATTGTCTTAGTTTTAATGAAATGAAGTATATACACTGAGTGTACAAAACATTATGTTCATGGAACATTTTGTTAATGGAGAAGTGTAATATTATTTTTCCGTAATGCAACTTGCAAAAATTCATCGATTCATCGATTCATGAATGAAACAGTGAAAGTCAATATATATAAAAACATATTTTAAAAAATAAAAAGAGTTCTTAACAGGGCGTGTTTTTTTTTTTACCCTCGCAGGTGTCGTCTCCTTCAGACATGAGCTCGTCGTCAGAGCAGATGTTGAGCAGTCAGTACTTTATAATTGTCTTAGTTTTAATGAAATGAAGTATATACACTGAGTGTACAAAACATTATGTTCAATTTAAAACAATTTAATCCAGAGTGGAATCAAAACATGATTTATAACTTTGTTAATGGAAAAGTGTAATATTATTTCCGTATTGCAATGCAACTTGCAAAAATTCATCCAGAGTGAGTGAATCACAACATGATTTAGAACTTTGTTAATGGAAAAGTGTAATATTATTTCCGTATTACAATGCAACTTGCAAAAATTCATCGATTCATCGATTCATGAATGAAACAGTACAGCAAAAAATTTTAATCCAGAGTGGAATCAAAACATGATTTAGAACTTTGTTAATGGAAAAGTGTAATATTATTTTTCCGTAATGCAACTTGCAAAAATTCATCGATTCATCGATTCATGAATGAAACAGTGAAAGTCAATATATATAAAAACATATTTTAAAAAATAAAAAGAGTTCTTAACAGGGCGTGTTTTTTGTTTTACCCTCGCAGGTGTCGTCTCCTTCAGACATGAGCTCGTCGTCAGAGCAGATGTTGAGCAGTCAGTACTTTTTAATTGTCTTAGTTTTAATGAAATGAAGTATATACACTGAGTGTACAAAACATTATGTTCATGGAACATTTTGTTAATGGAAAAGTGTAATATTATTTTTCCGTAATGCAACTTGCAAAAATTCATCGATTCAGCGATTCATGAATGAAACAGTGAAAGTCAATATATATAAAAACATATTTTAAAAAATAAAAAGAGTTCTTAACAGGGCGTGTTTTTTTTTTTACCCTCGCAGGTGTCGTCTCCTTCAGACATGAGCTCGTCGTCAGAGCAGATGTTGAGCAGTCAGTACTTTTTAATTGTCTTAGTTTTAATGAAATGAAGTATATACACTGAGTGTACAAAACATTATGTTCAATTTAAAAAAATTTAATCCAGAGTGGAATCAAAACATGATTTAGAACTTTGTTAATGGAAAAGTGTAATATTATTTTTCCGTAATGCAACTTGCAAAAATTCATCGATTCATCGATTCATGAATGAAACAGTGAAAGTCAATATATATATAAACATATTTTAAAAAATAAAAAGAGTTCCTTAACAGGGCGTGTTTTTTTTTTTACCCTCGCAGGTGTCGTCTCCTTCAGACATGAGCTCGTCGTCAGAGCAGATGTTGAGCAGTCAGTACTTTTTAATTGTCTTAGTTTTAATGAAATGAAGTATATACACTGAGTGTACAAAAAATTATGTTCATGGAACATTTTGTTAATGGAGAAGTGTAATATTATTTTTCCGTAATGCAACTAGCAAAAATTCATCGATTCATCGATTCATGAATGAAACAGTGAAAGTCAATATATATAAAAACATATTTTAAAAAATAAAAAGAGTTCTTAACAGGGCGTGTTTTTTTTTTTACCCTCGCAGGTGTCGTCTCCTTCAGACATGAGCTCGTCGTCAGAGCAGATGTTGAGCAGTCAGTACTTTATAATTGTCTTAGTTTTAATGAAATGAAGTATATACACTGAGTGTACAAAACATTATGTTCAATTTAAAACAATTTAATCCAGAGTGGAATCAAAACATGATTTATAACTTTGTTAATGGAAAAGTGTAATATTATTTCCGTATTGCAATGCAACTTGCAAAAATTCATCCAGAGTGAGTGAATCACAACATGATTTAGAACTTTGTTAATGGAAAAGTGTAATATTATTTTTCCGTAATGCAACTTGCAAAAATTCATCGATTCATCGATTCATGAATGAAACAGTGAAAGTCAATATATATAAAAACATATTTTAAAAAATAAAAAGAGTTCTTAACAGGGCGTGTTTTTTGTTTTACCCTCGCAGGTGTCGTCTCCTTCAGACATGAGCTCGTCGTCAGAGCAGATGTTGAGCAGTCAGTACTTTTTAATTGTCTTAGTTTTAATGAAATGAAGTATATACACTGAGTGTACAAAACATTATGTTCATGGAACATTTTGTTAATGGAAAAGTGTAATATTATTTTTCCGTAATGCAACTTGCAAAAATTCATCGATTCAGCGATTCATGAATGAAACAGTGAAAGTCAATATATATAAAAACATATTTTAAAAATAAAAAGAGTTCTTAACAGGGCGTGTTTTTTTTTTTACCCTCGCAGGTGTCGTCTCCTTCAGACATGAGCTCGTCGTCAGAGCAGATGTTGAGCAGTCAGTACTTTTTAATTGTCTTAGTTTTAATGAAATGAAGTATATACACTGAGTGTACAAAACATTATGTTCAATTTAAAAAAATTTAATCCAGAGTGGAATCAAAACATGATTTAGAACTTTGTTAATGGAAAAGTGTAATATTATTTTTCCGTAATGCAACTTGCAAAAATTCATCGATTCATCGATTCATGAATGAAACAGTGAAAGTCAATATATATATAAACATATTTTAAAAAATAAAAAGAGTTCCTTAACAGGGCGTGTTTTTTTTTTTACCCTCGCAGGTGTCGTCTCCTTCAGACATGAGCTCGTCGTCAGAGCAGATGTTGAGCAGTCAGTACTTTTTAATTGTCTTAGTTTTAATGAAATGAAGTATATACACTGAGTGTACAAAAAATTATGTTCATGGAACATTTTGTTAATGGAGAAGTGTAATATTATTTTTCCGTAATGCAACTAGCAAAAATTCATCGATTCATCGATTCATGAATGAAACAGTGAAAGTCAATATATATAAAAACATATTTTAAAAAATAAAAAGAGTTCTTAACAGGGCGTGTTTTTTTTTTTACCCTCGCAGGTGTCGTCTCCTTCAGACATGAGCTCGTCGTCAGAGCAGATGTTGAGCAGTCAGTACTTTATAATTGTCTTAGTTTTAATGAAATGAAGTATATACACTGAGTGTACAAAACATTATGTTCAATTTAAAACAATTTAATCCAGAGTGGAATCAAAACATGATTTATAACTTTGTTAATGGAAAAGTGTAATATTATTTCCGTATTGCAATGCAACTTGCAAAAATTCATCCAGAGTGAGTGAATCACAACATGATTTAGAACTTTGTTAATGGAAAAGTGTAATATTATTTCCGTATTACAATGCAACTTGCAAAAATTCATCGATTCATCGATTCATGAATGAAACAGTACAGCAAAAATTTTTAATCCAGAGTGGAATCAAAACATGATTTAGAACTTTGTTAATGGAAAAGTGTAATATTATTTTTCCGTAATGCAACTTGCAAAAATTCATCGATTCATCGATTCATGAATGAAACAGTGAAAGTCAATATATATAAAAACATATTTTAAAAAATAAAAAGAGTTCTTAACAGGGCGTGTTTTTTGTTTTACCCTCGCAGGTGTCGTCTCCTTCAGACATGAGCTCGTCGTCAGAGCAGATGTTGAGCAGTCAGTACTTTTTAATTGTCTTAGTTTTAATGAAATGAAGTATATACACTGAGTGTACAAAACATTATGTTCATGGAACATTTTGTTAATGGAAAAGTGTAATATTATTTTTCCGTAATGCAACTTGCAAAAATTCATCGATTCAGCGATTCATGAATGAAACAGTGAAAGTCAATATATATAAAAACATATTTTAAAAAATAAAAAGAGTTCTTAACAGGGCGTGTTTTTTTTTTTACCCTCGCAGGTGTCGTCTCCTTCAGACATGAGCTCGTCGTCAGAGCAGATGTTGAGCAGTCAGTACTTTTTAATTGTCTTAGTTTTAATGAAATGAAGTATATACACTGAGTGTACAAAACATTATGTTCATGGAACATTTTGTTAATGGAAAAGTGTAATATTATTTTTCCGTAATGCAACTTGCAAAAATTCATCGATTCAGCGATTCATGAATGAAACAGTGAAAGTCAATGTATATAAAAACATATTTAAAAAAATAAAAAGAGTTCTTAACAGGGCGTGTTTTTTTTTTTACCCTCGCAGGTGTCGTCTCCTTCAGACATGAGCTCGTCGTCAGAGCAGATGTTGAGCAGTCAGTACTTTTTAATTGTCTTAGTTTTAATGAAATGAAGTATATACACTGAGTGTACAAAACATTATGTTCAATTTAAAAAAATTTAATCCAGAGTGGAATCAAAACATGATTTAGAACTTTGTTAATGGAAAAGTGTAATATTATTTTTCCGTAATGCAACTTGCAAAAATTCATCGATTCATCGATTCATGAATGAAACAGTGAAAGTCAATATATATAAAAACATATTTTAAAAAATAAAAAGAGTTCCTTAACAGGGCGTGTTTTTTTTTTTACCCTCGCAGGTGTCGTCTCCTTCAGACATGAGCTCGTCGTCAGAGCAGATGTTGAGCAGTCAGTACTTTTTAATTGTCTTAGTTTTAATGAAATGAAGTATATACACTGAGTGTACAAAACATTATGTTCATGGAACATTTTGTTAATGGAGAAGTGTAATATTATTTTTCCGTAATGCAACTAGCAAAAATTCATCGATTCATCGATTCATGAATGAAACAGTGAAAGTCAATATATATAAAAACATATTTTAAAAAATAAAAAGAGTTCTTAACAGGGCGTGTTTTTTTTTTTACCCTCGCAGGTGTCGTCTCCTTCAGACATGAGCTCGTCGTCAGAGCAGATGTTGAGCAGTCAGTACTTTATAATTGTCTTAGTTTTAATGAAATGAAGTATATACACTGAGTGTACAAAACATTATGTTCAATTTAAAACAATTTAATCCAGAGTGGAATCAAAACATGATTTATAACTTTGTTAATGGAAAAGTGTAATATTATTTCCGTATTGCAATGCAACTTGCAAAAATTCATCCAGAGTGAGTGAATCACAACATGATTTAGAACTTTGTTAATGGAAAAGTGTAATATTATTTCCGTATTACAATGCAACTTGCAAAAATTCATCGATTCATCGATTCATGAATGAAACAGTACAGCAAAAAATTTTAATCCAGAGTGGAATCAAAACATGATTTAGAACTTTGTTAATGGAAAAGTGTAATATTATTTTTCCGTAATGCAACTTGCAAAAATTCATCGATTCATCGATTCATGAATGAAACAGTGAAAGTCAATATATATAAAAACATATTTTAAAAAATAAAAAGAGTTCTTAACAGGGCGTGTTTTTTGTTTTACCCTCGCAGGTGTCGTCTCCTTCAGACATGAGCTCGTCGTCAGAGCAGATGTTGAGCAGTCAGTACTTTTTAATTGTCTTAGTTTTAATGAAATGAAGTATATACACTGAGTGTACAAAACATTATGTTCATGGAACATTTTGTTAATGGAAAAGTGTAATATTATTTTTCCGTAATGCAACTTGCAAAAATTCATCGATTCAGCGATTCATGAATGAAACAGTGAAAGTCAATATATATAAAAACATATTTTAAAAAATAAAAAGAGTTCTTAACAGGGCGTGTTTTTTTTTTTACCCTCGCAGGTGTCGTCTCCTTCAGACATGAGCTCGTCGTCAGAGCAGATGTTGAGCAGTCAGTACTTTTTAATTGTCTTAGTTTTAATGAAATGAAGTATATACACTGAGTGTACAAAACATTATGTTCAATTTAAAAAAATTTAATCCAGAGTGGAATCAAAACATGATTTAGAACTTTGTTAATGGAAAAGTGTAATATTATTTTTCCGTAATGCAACTTGCAAAAATTCATCGATTCATCGATTCATGAATGAAACAGTGAAAGTCAATATATATAAAAACATATTTTAAAAAATAAAAAGAGTTCCTTAACAGGGCGTGTTTTTTTTTTTACCCTCGCAGGTGTCGTCTCCTTCAGACATGAGCTCGTCGTCAGAGCAGATGTTGAGCAGTCAGTACTTTTTAATTGTCTTAGTTTTAATGAAATGAAGTATATACACTGAGTGTACAAAACATTATGTTCATGGAACATTTGTTAATGGAAAAGTGTAATATTATTTTTCCGTAATGCAACTTGCAAAAATTCATCGATTCATCGATTCATGAATGAAACAGTGAAAGTCAATATATATAAAAACATATTTTAAAAAATAAAAAGAGTTCTTAACAGGGCGTGTTTTTTTTTTTACCCTCGCAGGTGTCGTCTCCTTCAGACATGAGCTCGTCGTCAGAGCAGATGTTGAGCAGTCAGTACTTTTTAATTGTCTTAGTTTTAATGAAATGAAGTATATACACTGAGTGTACAAAACATTATGTTCAATTTAAAAAAAATTAATCCAGAGTGGAATCAAAACATGATTTAGAACTTTGTTAATGGAAAAGTGTAATATTATTTTTCCGTAATGCAACTTGCAAAAATTCATCGATTCATCGATTCATGAATGAAACAGTGAAAGTCAATATATATAAAAACATATTTTAAAAAATAAAAAGAGTTCCTTAACAGGGCGTGTTTTTTTTTTTACCCTCGCAGGTGTCGTCTCCTTCAGACATGAGCTCGTCGTCAGAGCAGATGTTGAGCAGTCAGTACTTTTTAATTGTCTTAGTTTTAATGAAATGAAGTATATACACTGAGTGTACAAAACATTATGTTCATGGAACATTTTGTTAATGGAGAAGTGTAATATTATTTTTCCGTAATGCAACTTGCAAAAATTCATCGATTCATCGATTCATGAATGAAACAGTGAAAGTCAATATATATAAAAACATATTTTAAAAAATAAAAAGAGTTCTTAACAGGGCGTGTTTTTTTTTTTACCCTCGCAGGTGTCGTCTCCTTCAGACATGAGCTCGTCGTCAGAGCAGATGTTGAGCAGGCAGTACTTTATAATTGTCTTAGTTTTAATGAAATGAAGTATATACACTGAGTGTACAAAACATTATGTTCAATTTAAAACAATTTAATCCACAGTGGAATCAAAACATGATTTATAACTTTGTTAATGGAAAAGTGTAATATTATTTCCGTATTGCAATGCAACTTGCAAAAATTCATCCAGAGTGAGTGAATCACAACATGATTTAGAACTTTGTTAATGGAAAAGTGTAATATTATTTCCGTATTACAATGCAACTTGCAAAAATTCATCGATTCATCGATTCATGAATGAAACAGTACAGTAAAAAATTTTAATCCAGAGTGGAATCAAAACATGATTTAGAACTTTGTTAATGGAAAAGTGTAATATTATTTTTCCGTAATGCAACTTGCAAAAATTCATCGATTCATCGATTCATGAATGAAACAGTGAAAGTCAATATATATAAAAACATATTTTAAAAAATAAAAAGAGTTCTTAACAGGGCGTGTTTTTTGTTTTACCCTCGCAGGTGTCGTCTCCTTCAGACATGAGCTCGTCGTCAGAGCAGATGTTGAGCAGTCAGTACTTTTTAATTGTCTTAGTTTTAATGAAATGAAGTATATACACTGAGTGTACAAAACATTATGTTCATGGAACATTTTGTTAATGGAAAAGTGTAATATTATTTTTCCGTAATGCAACTTGCAAAAATTCATCGATTCAGCGATTCATGAATGAAACAGTGAAAGTCAATATATATAAAAACATATTTTAAAAAATAAAAAGAGTTCTTAACAGGGCGTGTTTTTTTTTTTACCCTCGCAGGTGTCGTCTCCTTCAGACATGAGCTCGTCGTCAGAGCAGATGTTGAGCAGTCAGTACTTTTTAATTGTCTTAGTTTTAATGAAATGAAGTATATACACTGAGTGTACAAAACATTATGTTCAATTTAAAAAAATTTAATCCAGAGTGGAATCAAAACATGATTTAGAACTTTGTTAATGGAAAAGTGTAATATTATTTTTCCGTAATGCAACTTGCAAAAATTCATCGATTCATCGATTCATGAATGAAACAGTGAAAGTCAATATATATAAAAACATATTTTAAAAAATAAAAAGAGTTCCTTAACAGGGCGTGTTTTTTTTTTTACCCTCGCAGGTGTCGTCTCCTTCAGACATGAGCTCGTCGTCAGAGCAGATGTTGAGCAGTCAGTACTTTTTAATTGTCTTAGTTTTAATGAAATGAAGTATATACACTGAGTGTACAAAACATTATGTTCATGGAACATTTGTTAATGGAAAAGTGTAATATTATTTTTCCGTAATGCAACTTGCAAAAATTCATCGATTCATCGATTCATGAATGAAACAGTGAAAGTCAATATATATAAAAACATATTTTAAAAAATAAAAAGAGTTCTTAACAGGGCGTGTTTTTTTTTTTACCCTCGCAGGTGTCGTCTCCTTCAGACATGAGCTCGTCGTCAGAGCAGATGTTGAGCAGTCAGTACTTTTTAATTGTCTTAGTTTTAATGAAATGAAGTATATACACTGAGTGTACAAAACATTATGTTCAATTTAAAAAAAATTAATCCAGAGTGGAATCAAAACATGATTTAGAACTTTGTTAATGGAAAAGTGTAATATTATTTTTCCGTAATGCAACTTGCAAAAATTCATCGATTCATCGATTCATGAATGAAACAGTGAAAGTCAATATATATAAAAACATATTTTAAAAAATAAAAAGAGTTCCTTAACAGGGCGTGTTTTTTTTTTTACCCTCGCAGGTGTCGTCTCCTTCAGACATGAGCTCGTCGTCAGAGCAGATGTTGAGCAGTCAGTACTTTTTAATTGTCTTAGTTTTAATGAAATGAAGTATATACACTGAGTGTACAAAACATTATGTTCATGGAACATTTTGTTAATGGAGAAGTGTAATATTATTTTTCCGTAATGCAACTTGCAAAAATTCATCGATTCATCGATTCATGAATGAAACAGTGAAAGTCAATATATATAAAAACATATTTTAAAAAATAAAAAGAGTTCTTAACAGGGCGTGTTTTTTTTTTTACCCTCGCAGGTGTCGTCTCCTTCAGACATGAGCTCGTCGTCAGAGCAGATGTTGAGCAGGCAGTACTTTATAATTGTCTTAGTTTTAATGAAATGAAGTATATACACTGAGTGTACAAAACATTATGTTCAATTTAAAACAATTTAATCCAGAGTGGAATCAAAACATGATTTATAACTTTGTTAATGGAAAAGTGTAATATTATTTCCGTATTGCAATGCAACTTGCAAAAATTCATCCAGAGTGAGTGAATCACAACATGATTTAGAACTTTGTTAATGGAAAAGTGTAATATTATTTCCGTATTACAATGCAACTTGCAAAAATTCATCGATTCATCGATTCATGAATGAAACAGTACAGCAAAAAAATTTAATCCAGAGTGGAATCAAAACATGATTTAGAACTTTGTTAATGGAAAAGTGTAATATTATTTTTCCGTAATGCAACTTGCAAAAATTCATCGATTCATCGATTCATGAATGAAACAGTGAAAGTCAATATATATAAAAACATATTTTAAAAAATAAAAAGAGTTCTTAACAGGGCGTGTTTTTTGTTTTACCCTCGCAGGTGTCGTCTCCTTCAGACATGAGCTCGTCGTCAGAGCAGATGTTGAGCAGTCAGTACTTTTTAATTGTCTTAGTTTTAATGAAATGAAGTATATACACTGAGTGTACAAAACATTATGTTCATGGAACATTTTGTTAATGGAAAAGTGTAATATTATTTTTCCGTAATGCAACTTGCAAAAATTCATCGATTCAGCGATTCATGAATGAAACAGTGAAAGTCAATATATATAAAAACATATTTTAAAAAATAAAAAGAGTTCTTAACAGGGCGTGTTTTTTTTTTTACCCTCGCAGGTGTCGTCTCCTTCAGACATGAGCTCGTCGTCAGAGCAGATGTTGAGCAGTCAGTACTTTTTAATTGTCTTAGTTTTAATGAAATGAAGTATATACACTGAGTGTACAAAACATTATGTTCAATTTAAAAAAATTTAATCCAGAGTGGAATCAAAACATGATTTTGAACTTTGTTAATGGAAAAGTGTAATATTATTTTTCCGTAATGCAACTTGCAAAAATTCATCGATTCATCGATTCATGAATGAAACAGTGAAAGTCAATATATATAAAAACATATTTTAAAAAATAAAAAGAGTTCCTTAACAGGGCGTGTTTTTTTTTTTACCCTCGCAGGTGTCGTCTCCTTCAGACATGAGCTCGTCGTCAGAGCAGATGTTGAGCAGTCAGTACTTTTTAATTGTCTTAGTTTTAATGAAATGAAGTATATACACTGAGTGTACAAAACATTATGTTCATGGAACATTTGTTAATGGAAAAGTGTAATATTATTTTTCCGTAATGCAACTTGCAAAAATTCATCGATTCATCGATTCATGAATGAAACAGTGAAAGTCAATATATATAAAAACATATTTTAAAAAATAAAAAGAGTTCTTAACAGGGCGTGTTTTTTTTTTTACCCTCGCAGGTGTCGTCTCCTTCAGACATGAGCTCGTCGTCAGAGCAGATGTTGAGCAGTCAGTACTTTTTAATTGTCTTAGTTTTAATGAAATGAAGTATATACACTGAGTGTACAAAACATTATGTTCATTGAACATTTTGTTAATGGAAAAGTGTAATATTATTTTTCCGTAATGCAACTTGCAAAAATTCATCGATTCATCGATTCATGAATGAAACAGTGAAAGTCAATATATATAAAAACATATTTTAAAAAATAAAAAGAGTTCTTAACAGGGCGTGTTTTTTTTTTTACCCTCGCAGGTGTCGTCTCCTTCAGACATGAGCTCGTCGTCAGAGCAGATGTTGAGCAGTCAGTACTTTTTAATTGTCTTAGTTTTCATGAAATGAAGCAGTGGTAATGGAAAAGTGTAATATTATTTCCGTATTGCAATGCAACTTGCAAAAATTCATCCAGAGTGAGTGAATCACAACATGATTTAGAACTTTGTTAATGGAAAAGTGTAATATTATTTTTCCGTAATGCAACTTGCAAAAATTCATCGATTCATCGATTCATGAATGAAACAGAACAGCAAAAAAATTTAATCCAGAGGGGAATAAAAACATGATTTAGAACTTTGTTAATGGAAAAGTGTAATATTATTTCCGTATTGCAATGCAACTTGCAAAAATTCATCCAGAGTGAGTGAATCACAACATGATTTAGAACTTTGTTAATGGAAAAGTGTAATATTATTTTTCCGTAATGCAACTTGCAAAAATTCATCGATTCATCGATTCATGAATGAAACAGAACAGCAAAAAAATGTAATCCAGAGTGAGTGAATCACAACATGATTTAGAACTTTGTTAATGGAAAAGTGTAATATTATTTCCGTATTACAATGCAACTTGCAAAAATTCATCGATTCATCGATTCATGAATGAAACAGACAGCAAAAAAATGTAATCCAGAGTGGAATCACAACAGGATTTAGAACTTTGTTAATGGAAAAGTGTAATATTATTTTTCCGTAATGCAACTTGCAAAAATTCATTGATTCAGCGATTCATGAATGAAACAGTCAATATATATAAAAACATATTTTAAAAAATAAAAAGAGTTCTTAACAGGGCGTGTTTTTTTTTTACCCTCGCAGGTGTCGTCTCCTTCAGACATGAGCTCGTCGTCAGAGCAGATGTTGAGTGTAATATTATTTCCGTATTACAATGCAACTTGCAAAAATTCATCGATTCATCGATTCATGAATGAAACAGACAGCAAAAAAATGTAATCCAGAGTGGAATCACAACATGATTTAGAACTTTGTTAATGGAAAAGTGTAATATTATTTTTCCGTAATGCAACTTGCAAAAATTCATCGATTCATCGATTCATGAATGAAACAGAACAGCAAAAAATGTAATCCAGAGTGAGTGAATCACAACATGATTTAGAACTTTGTTAATGGAAAAGTGTAATATTATTTCCGTATTACAATGCAACTTGCAAAAATTCATCGATTCATCGATTCATGAATGAAACAGACAGCAAAAAAATGTAATCCAGAGTGGAATCACAACAGGATTTAGAACTTTGTTAATGGAAAAGTGTAATATTATTTTTCCGTAATGCAACTTGCAAAAATTCATCGATTCAGCGATTCATGAATGAAACAGTCAATATATATAAAAACATATTTTAAAAAATAAAAAGAGTTCTTAACAGGGCGTGTTTTTTGTTTTACCCTCGCAGGTGTCGTCTCCTTCAGACATGAGCTCGTCGTCAGAGCAGATGTTGAGCAGTCAGTACTTTTTAATTGTCTTAGTTTTAATGAAATGAAGTATATACACTGAGTATACAAAACATTATGTTCATGGAACATTTTGTTAATGGAAAAGTGTAATATTATTTTTCCGTAATGCAACTTGCAAAAATTCATCGATTCAGCGATTCATGAATGAAACAGTGAAAGTCAATATATATAAAAACATATTTTAAAAAATAAAAAGAGTTCTTAACAGGGCGTGTTTTTTTTTTTACCCTCGCAGGTGTCGTCTCCTTCAGACATGAGCTCGTCGTCAGAGCAGATGTTGAGCAGTCAGTACTTTTTAATTGTCTTAGTTTTAATGAAATGAAGTATATACACTGAGTGTACAAAACATTATGTTCAATTTAAAAAAAAATAATCCAGAGTGGAATCAAAACATGATTTAGAACTTTGTTAATGGAAAAGTGTAATATTATTTTTCCGTAATGCAACTTGCAAAAATTCATCGATTCATGAATGAAACAGTGAAAGTCAATATATATAAAAACATATTTTAAAAAATAAAAAGAGTTCCTTAACAGGGCGTGTTTTTTTTTTTACCCTCGCAGGTGTCGTCTCCTTCAGACATGAGCTCGTCGTCAGAGCAGATGTTGAGCAGTCAGTACTTTTTAATTGTCTTAGTTTTAATGAAATGAAGTATATACACTGAGTGTACAAAACATTATGTTCATGGAACATTTGTTAATGGAAAAGTGTAATATTATTTTTCCGTAATGCAACTTGCAAAAATTCATCGATTCATCGATTCATGAATGAAACAGTGAAAGTCAATATATATAAAAACATATTTTAAAAAATAAAAAGAGTTCTTAACAGGGCGTGTTTTTTGTTTTACCCTCGCAGGTGTCGTCTCCTTCAGACATGAGCTCGTCGTCAGAGCAGATGTTGAGCAGTCAGTACTTTTTAATTGTCTTAGTTTTAATGAAATGAAGTATATACACTGAGTGTACAAAACATTATGTTCATGGAACATTTTGTTAATGGAAAAGTGTAATATTATTTTTCCGTAATGCAACTTGCAAAAATTCATCGATTCAGCGATTCATGAATGAAACAGTGAAAGTCAATATATATAAAAACATATTTTAAAAAATAAAAAGAGTTCTTAACAGGGCGTGTTTTTTTTTTTACCCTCGCAGGTGTCGTCTCCTTCAGACATGAGCTCGTCGTCAGAGCAGATGTTGAGCAGTCAGTACTTTTTAATTGTCTTAGTTTTAATGAAATGAAGTATATACACTGAGTGTACAAAACATTATGTTCATGGAACATTTGTTAATGGAAAAGTGTAATATTATTTTTCCGTAATGCAACTTGCAAAAATTCATCGATTCATCGATTCATGAATGAAACAGTGAAAGTCAATATATATAAAAACATATTTTAAAAAATAAAAAGAGTTCTTAACAGGGCGTGTTTTTTGTTTTACCCTCGCAGGTGTCGTCTCCTTCAGACATGAGCTCGTCGTCAGAGCAGATGTTGAGCAGTCAGTACTTTTTAATTGTCTTAGTTTTAATGAAATGAAGTATATACACTGAGTGTACAAAACATTATGTTCATGGAACATTTTGTTAATGGAAAAGTGTAATATTATTTTTCCGTAATGCAACTTGCAAAAATTCATCGATTCAGCGATTCATGAATGAAACAGTGAAAGTCAATATATATAAAAACATATTTTAAAAAATAAAAAGAGTTCTTAACAGGGCGTGTTTTTTTTTTTACCCTCGCAGGTGTCGTCTCCTTCAGACATGAGCTCGTCGTCAGAGCAGATGTTGAGCAGTCAGTACTTTTTAATTGTCTTAGTTTTAATGAAATGAAGTATATACACTGAGTGTACAAAACATTATGTCCAATTTAAAAAATTTTAATCCAGAGTGGAATCAAAACATGATTTAGAACTTTGTTAATGGAAAAGTGTAATATTATTTTTCCGTAATGCAACTAGCAAAAATTCATCGATTCATCGATTCATGAATGAAACAGTGAAAGTCAATATATATAAAAACATATTTTAAAAAATAAAAAGAGTTCCTTAACAGGGCGTGTTTTTTTTTTTACCCTCGCAGGTGTCGTCTCCTTCAGACATGAGCTCGTCGTCAGAGCAGATGTTGAGCAGTCAGTACTTTTTAATTGTCTTAGTTTTAATGAAATGAAGTATATACACTGAGTGTACAAAACATTATGTTCAATTTAAAAAAATGTAATCCAATCAAAACATGATTTATAACTTTGTTAATGGAAAAGTGTAATATTATTTCCTTATTGCAATGCAACTTGCAAAAATTCATCCAGAGTGAGTGAATCACAACATGATTTAGAACTTTGTTAATGGAAAAGTGTAATATTATTTTTCCGTAATGCAACTTGCAAAAATTCATCGATTCATCGATTCATGAATGAAACAGTACAGCAAAAAAATTTAATCCAGAGTGGAATCAAAACATGATTTATAACTTTGTTAATGGAAAAGTGTAATATTATTTTTCCGTAATGCAACTTGCAAAAATTCATCGATTCATCGATTCATGAATGAAACAGTGAAAGTCAATATATATAAAAACATATTTTAAAAAATAAAAAGAGTTCTTAACAGGGCGTGTTTTTTTTTTTACCCTCGCAGGTGTCGTCTCCTTCAGACATGAGCTCGTCGTCAGAGCAGATGTTGAGCAGTCAGTACTTTTTAATTGTCTTAGTTTTAATGAAATGAAGTATATACACTGAGTGTACAAAACATTATGTTCATTGAACATTTTGTTAATGGAAAAGTGTAATATTATTTTTCCGTAATGCAACTTGCAAAAATTCATCGATTCATCGATTCATGAATGAAACAGTGAAAGTCAATATATATAAAAACATATTTTAAAAAATAAAAAAAGTTCTTAACAGGGCGTGTTTTTTTTTTTACCCTCGCAGGTGTCGTCTCCTTCAGACATGAGCTCGTCGTCAGAGCAGATGTTGAGCAGTCAGTACTTTTTAATTGTCTTAGTTTTAATGAAATGAAGCAGTGGCAATGGAAAAGTGTAATATTATTTCCGTATTGCAATGCAACTTGCAAAAATTCATCCAGAGTGAGAATTCATCCAACATGATTTAGAACTTTGTTAATGGAAAAGTGTAATATTATTTTTCCGTAATGCAACTTGCAAAAATTCATCGATTCATCGATTCATGAATGAAACAGAACAGCAAAAAAATTTAATCCAGAGGGGAATAAAAACATGATTTAGAACTTTGTTAATGGAAAAGTGTAATATTATTTCCGTATTGCAATGCAACTTGCAAAAATTCATCCAGAGTGAGTGAATCACAACATGATTTAGAACTTTGTTAATGGAAAAGTGTAATATTATTTTTCCGTAATGCAACTTGCAAAAATTCATCGATTCATCGAATCATGAATGAAACAGAACAGCAAAAAAATGTAATCCAGAGTGAGTGAATCACAACATGATTTAGAACTTTGTTAATGGAAAAGTGTAATATTATTTCCGTATTACAATGCAACTTGCAAAAATTCATCGATTCATCGATTCATGAATGAAACAGACAGCAAAAAAATGTAATCCAGAGTGGAATCACAACATGATTTAGAACTTTGTTAATGGAAAAGTGTAATATTATTTTTCCGTAATGCAACTTGCAAAAATTCATCGATTCATCGATTCATGAATGAAACAGAACAGCAAAAAATGTAATCCAGAGTGAGTGAATCACAACATGATTTAGAACTTTGTTAATGGAAAAGTGTAATATTATTTCCGTATTACAATGCAACTTGCAAAAATTCATCGATTCATCGATTCATGAATGAAACAGACAGCAAAAAAATGTAATCCAGAGTGGAATCACAACAGGATTTAGAACTTTGTTAATGGAAAAGTGTAATATTATTTTTCCGTAATGCAACTTGCAAAAATTCATCGATTCAGCGATTCATGAATGAAACAGTCAATATATATAAAAACATATTTTAAAAAATAAAAAGAGTTCTTAACAGGGCGTGTTTTTTTTTTACCCTCGCAGGTGTCGTCTCCTTCAGACATGAGCTCGTCGTCAGAGCAGATGTTGAGCAGTCAGTACTTTTTAATTGTCTTAGTTTTAATGAAATGAAGTATATACACTGAGTGTACAAAACATTATGTTCATGGAACATTTTGTTAATGGAAAAGTGTAATATTATTTTTCCATAATGCAACTTGCAAAAATTCATCGATTCATCGATTCATGAATGAAACAGTGAAAGTCAATATATATAAAAACATATTTTAAAAAATAAAAAGAGTTCTTAACAGGGCGTGTTTTTTTTTTTACCCTCGCAGGTGTCGTCTCCTTCAGACATGAGCTCGTCGTCAGAGCAGATGTTGAGCAGTCAGTACTTTTTAATTGTCTTAGTTTTAATGAAATGAAGTATATACACTGAGTGTACAAAACATTATGTTCATGGAACATTTTGTTAATGGAAAAGTGTAATATTATTTTTCCGTAATGCAACTTGCAAAAATTCATCGATTCATCGATTCATGAATGAAACAGTGAAAGTCAATATATATAAAAACATATTTTAAAAAATAAAAAGAGTTCTTAACAGGGCGTGTTTTTTTTTTTACCCTCGCAGGTGTCGTCTCCTTCAGACATGAGCTCGTCGTCAGAGCAGATGTTGAGCAGTCAGTACTTTTTAATTGTCTTAGTTTTAATGAAATGCAGCAGTGATAATGGAAAAGTGTAATATTATTTCCGTATTGCAATGCAACTTGCAAAAATTCATCCAGAGTGAGTGAATCACAACATGATTTAGAACTTTGTTAATGGAAAAGTGTAATATTATTTTTCCGTAATGCAACTTGCAAAAATTCATCGATTCATCGATTCATGAATGAAACAGAACAGCAAAAAAATGTAATCCAGAGTGAGCGAATCACAACATGATTTAGAACTTTGTTAATGGAAAAGTGTAATATTATTTCCGTATTACAATGCAACTTGCAAAAATTCATCGATTCATCGATTCATGAATGAAACAGACAGCAAAAAAATGTAATCCAGAGTGGAATCACAACATGATTTAGAACTTTGTTAATGGAAAAGTGTAATATTATTTTTCCGTAATGCAACTTGCAAAAATTCATCGATTCATCGATTCATGAATGAAACAGAACAGCAAAAAATGTAATCCAGAGTGAGTGAATCACTACATGATTTAGAACTTTGTTAATGGAAAAGTGTAATATTATTTCCGTATTACAATGCAACTTGCAAAAATTCATCGATTCATCGATTCATGAATGAAACAGACAGCAAAAAAATGTAATCCAGAGTGGAATCACAACAGGATTTAGAACTTTGTTAATGGAAAAGTGTAATATTATTTTTCCGTAATGCAACTTGCAAAAATTCATCGATTCAGCGATTCATGAATGAAACAGTCAATATATATAAAAACATATTTTAAAAAATAAAAAGAGTTCTTAACAGGGCGTGTTTTTTTTTACCCTCGCAGGTGTCGTCTCCTTCAGACATGAGCTCGTCGTCAGAGCAGATGTTGAGCAGTCAGTACTTTTTAATTGTCTTAGTTTTAATGAAATGAAGTATATACACTGAGTGTACAAAACATTATGTTCATGGAACATTTTGTTAATGGAAAAGTGTAATATTATTTTTCCATAATGCAACTTGCAAAAATTCATCGATTCATCGATTCATGAATGAAACAGTGAAAGTCAATATATATAAAAACATATTTTAAAAAATAAAAAGAGTTCTTAACAGGGCGTGTTTTTTTTTTTACCCTCGCAGGTGTCGTCTCCTTCAGACATGAGCTCGTCGTCAGAGCAGATGTTGAGCAGTCAGTACTTTTTAATTGTGTTAGTTTTAATGAAATGAAGTATATACACTGAGTGTACAAAACATTATGTTCATGGAACATTTTGTTAATGGAAAAGTGTAATATTATTTTTCCGTAATGCAACTTGCAAAAATTCATCGATTCATCGATTCATGAATGAAACAGTGAAAGTCAATATATATAAAAACATATTTTAAAAAATAAAAAGAGTTCTTAACAGGGCGTGTTTTTTTTTTTACCCTCGCAGGTGTCGTCTCCTTCAGACATGAGCTCGTCGTCAGAGCAGATGTTGAGCAGTCAGTACTTTTTAATTGTCTTAGTTTTAATGAAATGCAGCAGTGATAATGGAAAAGTGTAATATTATTTCCGTATTGCAATGCAACTTGCAAAAATTCATCCAGAGTGAGTGAATCACAACATGATTTAGAACTTTGTTAATGGAAAAGTGTAATATTATTTTTCCGTAATGCAACTTGCAAAAATTCATCGATTCATCGATTCATGAATGAAACAGAACAGCAAAAAAATTTAATCCAGAGGGGAATAAAAACATGATTTAGAACTTTGTTAATGGAAAAGTGTAATATTATTTCCGTATTGCAATGCAACTTGCAAAAATTCATCCAGAGTGAGTGAATCACAACATGATTTAGAACTTTGTTAATGGAAAAGTGTAATATTATTTTTCCGTAATGCAACTTGCAAAAATTCATCGATTCATCGATTCATGAATGAAACAGAACAGCAAAAAAATGTAATCCAGAGTGAGTGAATCACAACATGATTTAGAACTTTGTTAATGGAAAAGTGTAATATTATTTCCGTATTACAATGCAACTTGCAAAAATTCATCGATTCATCGATTCATGAATGAAACAGACAGCAAAAAAATGTAATACAGAGTGGAATCACAACATGATTTAGAACTTTGTTAATGGAAAAGTGTAATATTATTTTTCCGTAATGCAACTTGCAAAAATTCATCGATTCATCGATTCATGAATGAAACAGAACAGCAAAAAATGTAATCCAGAGTGAGTGAATCACAACATGATTTAGAACTTTGTTAATGGAAAAGTGTAATATTATTTCCGTATTACAATGCAACTTGCAAAAATTCATCGATTCATCGATTCATGAATGAAACAGACAGCAAAAAAATGTAATCCAGAGTGGAATCACAACAGGATTTAGAACTTTGTTAATGGAAAAGTGTAATATTATTTTTCCGTAATGCAACTTGCAAAAATTCATCGATTCAGCGATTCATGAATGAAACAGTCAATATATATAAAAACATATTTTAAAAAATAAAAAGAGTTCTTAACAGGGCGTGTTTTTTGTTTTACCCTCGCAGGTGTCGTCTCCTTCAGACATGAGCTCGTCGTCAGAGCAGATGTTGAGCAGTCAGTACTTTTTAATTGTCTTAGTTTTAATGAAATGAAGTATATACACTGAGTGTACAAAACATTATGTTCATGGAACATTTGTTAATGGAAAAGTGTAATATTATTTTTCCGTAATGCAACTTGCAAAAATTCATCGATTCATCGATTCATGAATGAAACAGTGAAAGTCAATATATATAAAAACATATTTAAAAAAATAAAAAGAGTTCTTAACAGGGCGTGTTTTTTTTTTTACCCTCGCAGGTGTCGTCTCCTTCAGACATGAGCTCGTCGTCAGAGCAGATGTTGAGCAGTCAGTACTTTATAATTGTCTTAGTTTTAATGAAATGAAGTATATACACTGAGTGTACAAAACATTATGTTCAATTTAAAACAATTTAATCCAGAGTGGAATCAAAACATGATTTATAACTTTGTTAATGGAAAAGTGTAATATTATTTCCGTATTGCAATGCAACTTGCAAAAATTCATCCAGAGTGAGTGAATCACAACATGATTTAGAACTTTGTTAATGGAAAAGTGTAATATTATTTCCGTATTACAATGCAATTTGCAAAAATTCATCGATTCATCGATTCATGAATGAAACAGTACAGCAAAAATGTTTAATCCAGAGTGGAATCAAAACATGATTTAGAACTTTGTTAATGGAAAAGTGTAATATTATTTTTCCGTAATGCAACTTGCAAAAATTCATCGATTCAGCGATTCATGAATGAAACAGTGAAAGTCAATATATATAAAAACATATTTTAAAAAATAAAAAGAGTTCTTAACAGGGCGTGTTTTTTTTTTTTACCCTCGCAGGTGTCGTCTCCTTCAGACATGAGCTCGTCGTCAGAGCAGATGTTGAGCAGTCAGTACTTTTTAATTGTCTTAGTTTTAATGAAATGAAGTATATACACTGAGTGTACAAAACATTATGTTCAATTTAAAAAAATTTAATCCAGAGTGGAATCAAAACATGATTTAGAACTTTGTTAATGGAAAAGTGTAATATTATTTTTCCGTAATGCAACTTGCAAAAATTCATCGATTCATCGATTCATGAATGAAACAGTGAAAGTCAATATATATAAAAACATATTTTAAAAAATAAAAAGAGTTCCTTAACAGGGCGTGTTTTTTTTTTTACCCTCGCAGGTGTCGTCTCCTTCAGACATGAGCTCGTCGTCAGAGCAGATGTTGAGCAGTCAGTACTTTTTAATTGTCTTAGTTTTAATGAAATGAAGTATATACACTGAGTGTACAAAACATTATGTTCATGGAACATTTGTTAATGGAAAAGTGTAATATTATTTTTCCGTAATGCAACTTGCAAAAATTCATCGATTCATCGATTCATGAATGAAACAGTGAAAGTCAATATATATAAAAACATATTTTAAAAAATAAAAAGAGTTCTTAACAGGGCGTGTTTTTTTTTTTACCCTCGCAGGTGTCGTCTCCTTCAGACATGAGCTCGTCGTCAGAGCAGATGTTGAGCAGTCAGTACTTTTTAATTGTCTTAGTTTTAATGAAATGAAGTATATACACTGAGTGTACAAAACATTATGTTCAATTTAAAAAAAATTAATCCAGAGTTGAATCAAAACATGATTTAGAACTTTGTTAATGGAAAAGTGTAATATTATTTTTCCGTAATGCAACTTGCAAAAATTCATCGATTCATCGATTCATGAATGAAACAGTGAAAGTCAATATATATAAAAACATATTTTAAAAAATAAAAAGAGTTCCTTAACAGGGCGTGTTTTTTTTTTTACCCTCGCAGGTGTCGTCTCCTTCAGACATGAGCTCGTCGTCAGAGCAGATGTTGAGCAGTCAGTACTTTTTAATTGTCTTAGTTTTAATGAAATGAAGTATATACACTGAGTGTACAAAACATTATGTTCATGGAACATTTTGTTAATGGAGAAGTGTAATATTATTTTTCCGTAATGCAACTTGCAAAAATTCATCGATTCATCGATTCATGAATGAAACAGTGAAAGTCAATATATATAAAAACATATTTTAAAAAATAAAAAGAGTTCTTAACAGGGCGTGTTTTTTTTTTTACCCTCGCAGGTGTCGTCTCCTTCAGACATGAGCTCGTCGTCAGAGCAGATGTTGAGCAGGCAGTACTTTATAATTGTCTTAGTTTTAATGAAATGAAGTATATACACTGAGTGTACAAAACATTATGTTCAATTTAAAACAATTTAATCCAGAGTGGAATCAAAACATGATTTATAACTTTGTTAATGGAAAAGTGTAATATTATTTCCGTATTGCAATGCAACTTGCAAAAATTCATCCAGAGTGAGTGAATCACAACATGATTTAGAACTTTGTTAATGGAAAAGTGTAATATTATTTCCGTATTACAATGCAACTTGCAAAAATTCATCGATTCATCGATTCATGAATGAAACAGTACAGCAAAAAAATTTAATCCAGAGTGGAATCAAAACATGATTTAGAACTTTGTTAATGGAAAAGTGTAATATTATTTTTCCGTAATGCAACTTGCAAAAATTCATCGATTCATCGATTCATGAATGAAACAGTGAAAGTCAATATATATAAAAACATATTTTAAAAAATAAAAAGAGTTCTTAACAGGGCGTGTTTTTTGTTTTACCCTCGCAGGTGTCGTCTCCTTCAGACATGAGCTCGTCGTCAGAGCAGATGTTGAGCAGTCAGTACTTTTTAATTGTCTTAGTTTTAATGAAATGAAGTATATACACTGAGTGTACAAAACATTATGTTCATGGAACATTTTGTTAATGGAAAAGTGTAATATTATTTTTCCGTAATGCAACTTGCAAAAATTCATCGATTCAGCGATTCATGAATGAAACAGTGAAAGTCAATATATATAAAAACATATTTTAAAAAATAAAAAGAGTTCTTAACAGGGCGTGTTTTTTTTTTTACCCTCGCAGGTGTCGTCTCCTTCAGACATGAGCTCGTCGTCAGAGCAGATGTTGAGCAGTCAGTACTTTTTAATTGTCTTAGTTTTAATGACATGAAGTATATACACTGAGTGTACAAAACATTATGTTCAATTTAAAAAAAATTAATCCAGAGTGGAATCAAAACATGATTTTGAACTTTGTTAATGGAAAAGTGTAATATTATTTTTCCGTAATGCAACTTGCAAAAATTCATCGATTCATCGATTCATGAATGAAACAGTGAAAGTCAATATATATAAAAACATATTTTAAAAAATAAAAAGAGTTCCTTAACAGGGCGTGTTTTTTTTTTTACCCTCGCAGGTGTCGTCTCCTTCAGACATGAGCTCGTCGTCAGAGCAGATGTTGAGCAGTCAGTACTTTTTAATTGTCTTAGTTTTAATGAAATGAAGTATATACACTGAGTGTACAAAACATTATGTTCATGGAACATTTGTTAATGGAAAAGTGTAATATTATTTTTCCGTAATGCAACTTGCAAAAATTCATCGATTCATCGATTCATGAATGAAACAGTGAAAGTCAATATATATAAAAACATATTTTAAAAAATAAAAAGAGTTCTTAACAGGGCGTGTTTTTTTTTTTACCCTCGCAGGTGTCGTCTCCTTCAGACATGAGCTCGTCGTCAGAGCAGATGTTGAGCAGTCAGTACTTTTTAATTGTCTTAGTTTTCATGAAATGAAGCAGTGGTAATGGAAAAGTGTAATATTATTTCCGTATTGCAATGCAACTTGCAAAAATTCATCCAGAGTGAGTGAATCACAACATGATTTAGAACTTTGTTAATGGAAAAGTGTAATATTATTTTTCCGTAATGCAACTTGCAAAAATTCATCGATTCATCGATTCATGAATGAAACAGAACAGCAAAAAAATTTAATCCAGAGGGGAATAAAAACATGATTTAGAACTTTGTTAATGGAAAAGTGTAATATTATTTCCGTATTGCAATGCAACTTGCAAAAATTCATCCAGAGTGAGTGAATCACAACATGATTTAGAACTTTGTTAATGGAAAAGTGTAATATTATTTTTCCGTAATGCAACTTGCAAAAATTCATCGATTCATCGATTCATGAATGAAACAGAACAGCAAAAAAATGTAATCCAGAGTGAGTGAATCACAACATGATTTAGAACTTTGTTAATGGAAAAGTGTAATATTATTTCCGTATTACAATGCAACTTGCAAAAATTCATCGATTCATCGATTCATGAATGAAACAGACAGCAAAAAAATGTAATCCAGAGTGGAATCACAACAGGATTTAGAACTTTGTTAATGGAAAAGTGTAATATTATTTTTCCGTAATGCAACTTGCAAAAATTCATTGATTCAGCGATTCATGAATGAAACAGTCAATATATATAAAAACATATTTTAAAAAATAAAAAGAGTTCTTAACAGGGCGTGTTTTTTTTTTACCCTCGCAGGTGTCGTCTCCTTCAGACATGAGCTCGTCGTCAGAGCAGATGTTGAGCAGTCAGTACTTTTTAATTGTCTTAGTTGTAATGAAATGAAGTATATACACTGAGTGTACAAAACATTATGTTCATGGAACATTTTGTTAATGGAAAAGTGTAATATTATTTTTCCATAATGCAACTTGCAAAAATTCATCGATTCATCGATTCATGAATGAAACAGTGAAAGTCAATATATATAAAAACATATTTTAAAAAATAAAAAGAGTTCTTAACAGGGCGTGTTTTTTTTTTTACCCTCGCAGGTGTCGTCTCCTTCAGACATGAGCTCGTCGTCAGAGCAGATTTTGAGCAGTCAGTACTTTTTAATTGTCTTAGTTTTAATGAAATGAAGTATATACACTGAGTGTACAAAACATTATGTTCATGGAACATTTTGTTAATGGAAAAGTGTAATATTATTTTTCCGTAATGCAACTTGCAAAAATTCATTGATTCATCGATTCATGAATGAAACAGTGAAAGTCAATATATATAAAAACATATTTTAAAAAATAAAAAGAGTTCTTAACAGGGCGTGTTTTTTTTTTTACCCTCGCAGGTGTCGTCTCCTTCAGACATGAGCTCGTCGTCAGAGCAGATGTTGAGCAGTCAGTACTTTTTAATTGTCTTAGTTTTAATGAAATGAAGCAGTGATAATGGAAAAGTGTAATATTATTTCCGTATTGCAATGCAACTTGCAAAAATTCATCCAGAGTGAGTGAATCACAACATGATTTAGAACTTTGTTAATGGAAAAGTGTAATATTATTTTTCCGTAATGCAACTTGCAAAAATTCATCGATTCATCGATTCATGAATGAAACAGAACAGCAAAAAAATGTAATCCAGAGTGAGTGAATCACAACATGATTTAGAACTTTGTTAATGGAAAAGTGTAATATTATTTCCGTATTACAATGCAACTTGCAAAAATTCATCGATTCATCGATTCATGAATGAAACAGACAGCAAAAAAATGTAATCCAGAGTGGAATCACAACAGGATTTAGAACTTTGTTAATGGAAAAGTGTAATATTATTTTTCCGTAATGCAACTTGCAAAAATTCATCGATTCAGCGATTCATGAATGAAACAGTCAATATATATAAAAACATATTTTAAAAAATAAAAAGAGTTCTTAACAGGGCGTGTTTTTTGTTTTACCCTCGCAGGTGTCGTCTCCTTCAGACATGAGCTCGTCGTCAGAGCAGATGTTGAGCAGTCAGTACTTTTTAATTGTCTTAGTTTTAATGAAATGAAGTATATACACTGAGTATACAAAACATTATGTTCATGGAACATTTTGTTAATGGAAAAGTGTAATATTATTTTTCCGTAATGCAACTTGCAAAAATTCATCGATTCAGCGATTCATGAATGAAACAGTGAAAGTCAATATATATAAAAACATATTTTAAAAAATAAAAAGAGTTCTTAACAGGGCGTGTGTTTTTTTTTACCCTCGCAGGTGTCGTCTCCTTCAGACATGAGCTCGTCGTCAGAGCAGATGTTGAGCAGTCAGTACTTTTTAATTGTCTTAGTTTTAATGAAATGAAGTATATACACTGAGTGTACAAAACATTATGTTCAATTTAAAAAAAATTAATCCAGAGTGGAATCAAAACATGATTTAGAACTTTGTTAATGGAAAAGTGTAATATTATTTTTCCGTAATGCAACTTGCAAAAATTCATCGATTCATGAATGAAACAGTGAAAGTCAATATATATAAAAACATATTTTAAAAAATAAAAAGAGTTCCTTAACAGGGCGTGTTTTTTTTTTTACCCTCGCAGGTGTCGTCTCCTTCAGACATGAGCTCGTCGTCAGAGCAGATGTTGAGCAGTCAGTACTTTTTAATTGTCTTAGTTTTAATGAAATGAAGTATATACACTGATTGTACAAAACATTATGTTCATGGAACATTTTGTTAATGGAAAAGTGTAATATTATTTTTCCGTAATGCAACTTGCAAAAATTCATCGATTCAGCGATTCATGAATGAAACAGTGAAAGTCAATATATATAAAAACATATTTTAAAAAATAAAAAGAGTTCTTAACAGGGCGTGTTTTTTTTTTTACCCTCGCAGGTGTCGTCTCCTTCAGACATGAGCTCGTCGTCAGAGCAGATGTTGAGCAGTCAGTACTTTTTAATTGTCTTAGTTTTAATGAAATGAAGTATATACACTGAGTGTACAAAACATTATGTTCAATTTAAAAAAATTTAATCCAGAGTGGAATCAAAACATGATTTTGAACTTTGTTAATGGAAAAGTGTAATATTATTTTTCCGTAATGCAACTTGCAAAAATTCATCGATTCATCGATTCATGAATGAAACAGTGAAAGTCAATATATATAAAAACATATTTTAAAAAATAAAAAGAGTTCCTTAACAGGGCGTGTTTTTTTTTTACCCTCGCAGGTGTCGTCTCCTTCAGACATGAGCTCGTCGTCAGAGCAGATGTTGAGCAGTCAGTACTTTTTAATTGTCTTAGTTTTAATGAAATGAAGTATATACACTGAGTGTACAAAACATTATGTTCATGGAACATTTGTTAATGGAAAAGTGTAATATTATTTTTCCGTAATGCAACTTGCAAAAATTCATCGATTCATCGATTCATGAATGAAACAGTGAAAGTCAATATATATAAAAACATATTTTAAAAAATAAAAAGAGTTCTTAACAGGGCGTGTTTTTTTTTTTACCCTCGCAGGTGTCGTCTCCTTCAGACATGAGCTCGTCGTCAGAGCAGATGTTGAGCAGTCAGTACTTTTTAATTGTCTTAGTTTTAATGAAATGAAGTATATACACTGAGTGTACAAAACATTATGTTCATTGAACATTTTGTTAATGGAAAAGTGTAATATTATTTTTCCGTAATGCAACTTGCAAAAATTCATCGATTCATCGATTCATGAATGAAACAGTGAAAGTCAATATATATAAAAACATATTTTAAAAAATAAAAAGAGTTCTTAACAGGGCGTGTTTTTTTTTTTACCCTCGCAGGTGTCGTCTCCTTCAGACATGAGCTCGTCGTCAGAGCAGATGTTGAGCAGTCAGTACTTTTTAATTGTCTTAGTTTTCATGAAATGAAGCAGTGGTAATGGAAAAGTGTAATATTATTTCCGTATTGCAATGCAACTTGCAAAAATTCATCCAGAGTGAGTGAATCACAACATGATTTAGAACTTTGTTAATGGAAAAGTGTAATATTATTTTTCCGTAATGCAACTTGCAAAAATTCATCGATTCATCGATTCATGAATGAAACAGAACAGCAAAAAAATTTAATCCAGAGGGGAATAAAAACATGATTTAGAACTTTGTTAATGGAAAAGTGTAATATTATTTCCGTATTGCAATGCAACTTGCAAAAATTCATCCAGAGTGAGTGAATCACAACATGATTTAGAACTTTGTTAATGGAAAAGTGTAATATTATTTTTCCGTAATGCAACTTGCAAAAATTCATCGATTCATCGATTCATGAATGAAACAGAACAGCAAAAAAATGTAATCCAGAGTGAGTGAATCACAACATGATTTAGAACTTTGTTAATGGAAAAGTGTAATATTATTTCCGTATTACAATGCAACTTGCAAAAATTCATCGATTCATCGATTCATGAATGAAACAGACAGCAAAAAAATGTAATCCAGAGTGGAATCACAACAGGATTTAGAACTTTGTTAATGGAAAAGTGTAATATTATTTTTCCGTAATGCAACTTGCAAAAATTCATTGATTCAGCGATTCATGAATGAAACAGTCAATATATATAAAAACATATTTTAAAAAATAAAAAGAGTTCTTAACAGGGCGTGTTTTTTTTTTACCCTCGCAGGTGTCGTCTCCTTCAGACATGAGCTCGTCGTCAGAGCAGATGTTGAGCAGTCAGTACTTTTTAATTGTCTTAGTTGTAATGAAATGAAGTATATACACTGAGTGTACAAAACATTATGTTCATGGAACATTTTGTTAATGGAAAAGTGTAATATTATTTTTCCATAATGCAACTTGCAAAAATTCATCGATTCATCGATTCATGAATGAAACAGTGAAAGTCAATATATATAAAAACATATTTTAAAAAATAAAAAGAGTTCTTAACAGGGCGTGTTTTTTTTTTTACCCTCGCAGGTGTCGTCTCCTTCAGACATGAGCTCGTCGTCAGAGCAGATTTTGAGCAGTCAGTACTTTTTAATTGTCTTAGTTTTAATGAAATGAAGTATATACACTGAGTGTACAAAACATTATGTTCATGGAACATTTTGTTAATGGAAAAGTGTAATATTATTTTTCCGTAATGCAACTTGCAAAAATTCATCGATTCATCGATTCATGAATGAAACAGTGAAAGTCAATATATATAAAAACATATTTTAAAAAATAAAAAGAGTTCTTAACAGGGCGTGTTTTTTTTTTTACCCTCGCAGGTGTCGTCTCCTTCAGACATGAGCTCGTCGTCAGAGCAGATGTGGAGCAGTCAGTACTTTTTAATTGTCTTAGTTTTAATGAAATGAAGCAGTGATAATGGAAAAGTGTAATATTATTTCCGTATTGCAATGCAACTTGCAAAAATTCATCCAGAGTGAGTGAATCACAACATGATTTAGAACTTTGTTAATGGAAAAGTGTAATATTATTTTTCCGTAATGCAACTTGCAAAAATTCATCGATTCATCGATTCATGAATGAAACAGAACAGCAAAAAAATGTAATCCAGAGTGAGTGAATCACAACATGATTTAGAACTTTGTTAATGGAAAAGTGTAATATTATTTCCGTATTACAATGCAACTTGCAAAAATTCATCGATTCATCGATTCATGAATGAAACAGACAGCAAAAAAATGTAATCCAGAGTGGAATCACAACATGATTTAGAACTTTGTTAATGGAAAAGTGTAATATTATTTTTCCGTAATGCAACTTGCAAAAATTCATCGATTCATCGATTCATGAATGAAACAGAACAGCAAAAAATGTAATCCAGAGTGAGTGAATCACAACATGATTTAGAACTTTGTTAATGGAAAAGTGTAATATTATTTCCGTATTACAATGCAACTTGCAAAAATTCATCGATTCATCGATTCATGAATGAAACAGACAGCAAAAAAATGTAATCCAGAGTGGAATCACAACAGGATTTAGAACTTTGTTAATGGAAAAGTGTAATATTATTTTTCCGTAATGCAACTTGCAAAAATTCATCGATTCAGCGATTCATGAATGAAACAGTCAATATATATAAAAACATATTTTAAAAAATAAAAAGAGTTCTTAACAGGGCGTGTTTTTTGTTTTACCCTCGCAGGTGTCGTCTCCTTCAGACATGAGCTCGTCGTCAGAGCAGATGTTGAGCAGTCAGTACTTTTTAATTGTCTTAGTTTTAATGAAATGAAGTATATACACTGAGTATACAAAACATTATGTTCATGGAACATTTTGTTAATGGAAAAGTGTAATATTATTTTTCCGTAATGCAACTTGCAAAAATTCATCGATTCAGCGATTCATGAATGAAACAGTGAAAGTCAATATATATAAAAACATATTTTAAAAAATAAAAAGAGTTCTTAACAGGGCGTGTTTTTTTTTTTACCCTCGCAGGTGTCGTCTCCTTCAGACATGAGCTCGTCGTCAGAGCAGATGTTGAGCAGTCAGTACTTTTTAATTGTCTTAGTTTTAATGAAATGAAGTATATACACTGAGTGTACAAAACATTATGTTCAATTTAAAAAAATTTAATCCAGAGTGGAATCAAAACATGATTTAGAACTTTGTTAATGGAAAAGTGTAATATTATTTTTCCGTAATGCAACTTGCAAAAATTCATCGATTCATGAATGAAACAGTGAAAGTCAATATATATAAAAACATATTTTAAAAAATAAAAAGAGTTCCTTAACAGGGCGTGTTTTTTTTTTTACCCTCGCAGGTGTCGTCTCCTTCAGACATGAGCTCGTCGTCAGAGCAGATGTTGAGCAGTCAGTACTTTTTAATTGTCTTAGTTTTAATGAAATGAAGTATATACACTGAGTGTACAAAACATTATGTTCATGGAACATTTGTTAATGGAAAAGTGTAATATTATTTTTCCGTAATGCAACTTGCAAAAATTCATCGATTCATCGATTCATGAATGAAACAGTGAAAGTCAATATATATAAAAACATATTTTAAAAAATAAAAAGAGTTCTTAACAGGGCGTGTTTTTTGTTTTACCCTCGCAGGTGTCGTCTCCTTCAGACATGAGCTCGTCGTCAGAGCAGATGTTGAGCAGTCAGTACTTTTTAATTGTCTTAGTTTTAATGAAATGAAGTATATACACTGAGTGTACAAAACATTATGTTCATGGAACATTTTGTTAATGGAAAAGTGTAATATTATTTTTCCGTAATGCAACTTGCAAAAATTCATCGATTCAGCGATTCATGAATGAAACAGTGAAAGTCAATATATACAAAAACATATTTTAAAAAATAAAAAGAGTTCTTAACAGGGCGTGTTTTTTTTTTTACCCTCGCAGGTGTCGTCTCCTTCAGACATGAGCTCGTCGTCAGAGCAGATGTTGAGCAGTCAGTACTTTTTAATTGTCTTAGTTTTAATGAAATGAAGTATATACACTGAGTGTACAAAACATTATGTCCAATTTAAAAAAATTTAATCCAGAGTGGAATCAAAACATGATTTAGAACTTTGTTAATGGAAAAGTGTAATATTATTTTTCCGTAATGCAACTAGCAAAAATTCATCGATTCATCGATTCATGAATGAAACAGTGAAAGTCAATATATATAAAAACATATTTTAAAAAATAAAAAGAGTTCCTTAACAGGGCGTGTTTTTTTTTTTACCCTCGCAGGTGTCGTCTCCTTCAGACATGAGCTCGTCGTCAGAGCAGATGTTGAGCAGTCAGTACTTTTTAATTGTCTTAGTTTTAATGAAATGAAGCAGTGGCAATGGAAAAGTGTAATATTATTTCCGTATTGCAATGCAACTTGCAAAAATTCATCCAGAGTGAGTGAATCACAACATGATTTAGAACTTTGTTAATGGAAAAGTGTAATATTATTTTTCCGTAATGCAACTTGCAAAAATTCATCGATTCATCGATTCATGAATGAAACAGAACAGCAAAAAAATTTAATCCAGAGGGGAATAAAAACATGATTTAGAACTTTGTTAATGGAAAAGTGTAATATTATTTCCGTATTGCAATGCAACTTGCAAAAATTCATCCAGAGTGAGTGAATCACAACATGATTTAGAACTTTGTTAATGGAAAAGTGTAATATTATTTTTCCGTAATGCAACTTGCAAAAATTCATCGATTCATCGATTCATGAATGAAACAGAACAGCAAAAAAATGTAATCCAGAGTGAGTGAATCACAACATGATTTAGAACTTTGTTAATGGAAAAGTGTAATATTATATCCGTATTACAATGCAACTTGCAAAAATTCATCGATTCATCGATTCATGAATGAAACAGACAGCAAAAAAATGTAATCCAGAGTGGAATCACAACATGATTTAGAACTTTGTTAATGGAAAAGTGTAATATTATTTTTCCGTAATGCAACTTGCAAAAATTCATCGATTCATCGATTCATGAATGAAACAGAACAGCAAAAAATGTAATCCAGAGTGAGTGAATCACAACATGATTTAGAACTTTGTTAATGGAAAAGTGTAATATTATTTCCGTATTACAATGCAACTTGCAAAAATTCATCGATTCATCGATTCATGAATGAAACAGACAGCAAAAAAATGTAATCCAGAGTGGAATCACAACAGGATTTAGAACTTTGTTAATGGAAAAGTGTAATATTATTTTTCCGTAATGCAACTTGCAAAAATTCATCGATTCAGCGATTCATGAATGAAACAGTCAATATATATAAAAACATATTTTAAAAAATAAAAAGAGTTCTTAACAGGGCGTGTTTTTTTTTACCCTCGCAGGTGTCGTCTCCTTCAGACATGAGCTCGTCGTCAGAGCAGATGTTGAGCAGTCAGTACTTTTTAATTGTCTTAGTTTTAATGAAATGAAGTATATACACTGAGTGTACAAAACATTATGTTCATGGAACATTTTGTTAATGGAAAAGTGTAATATTATTTTTCCATAATGCAACTTGCAAAAATTCATCGATTCATCGATTCATGAATGAAACAGTGAAAGTCAATATATATAAAAACATATTTTAAAAAATAAAAAGAGTTCTTAACAGGGCGTGTTTTTTTTTTTACCCTCGCAGGTGTCGTCTCCTTCAGACATGAGCTCGTCGTCAGAGCAGATGTTGAGCAGTCAGTACTTTTTAATTGTCTTAGTTTTAATGAAATGAAGTATATACACTGAGTGTACAAAACATTATGTTCATGGAACATTTTGTTAATGGAAAAGTGTAATATTATTTTTCCGTAATGCAACTTGCAAAAATTCATCGATTCATCGATTCATGAATGAAACAGTGAAAGTCAATATATATAAAAACATATTTTAAAAAATAAAAAGAGTTCTTAACAGGGCGTGTTTTTTTTTTTACCCTCGCAGGTGTCGTCTCCTTCAGACATGAGCTCGTCGTCAGAGCAGATGTTGAGCAGTCAGTACTTTTTAATTGTCTTAGTTTTAATGAAATGCAGCAGTGATAATGGAAAAGTGTAATATTATTTCCGTATTGCAATGCAACTTGCAAAAATTCATCCAGAGTGAGTGAATCACAACATGATTTAGAACTTTGTTAATGGAAAAGTGTAATATTATTTTTCCGTAATGCAACTTGCAAAAATTCATCGATTCATCGATTCATGAATGAAACAGAACAGCAAAAAAATGTAATCCAGAGTGAGTGAATCACAACATGATTTAGAACTTTGTTAATGGAAAAGTGTAATATTATTTTTCCGTAATGCAACTTGCAAAAATTCATCGATTCATCGATTCATGAATGAAACAGAACAGCAAAAAAATGTAATCCAGAGTGAGTGAATCACAACATGATTTAGAACTTTGTTAATGGAAAAGTGTAATATTATTTCCGTATTACAATGCAACTTGCAAAAATTCATCGATTCATCGATTCATGAATGAAACAGACAGCAAAAAAATGTAATCCAGAGTGGAATCACAACATGATTTAGAACTTTGTTAATGGAAAAGTGTAATATTATTTTTCCGTAATGCAACTTGCAAAAATTCATCGATTCATCGATTCATGAATGAAACAGAACAGCAAAAAATGTAATCCAGAGTGAGTGAATCACAACATGATTTAGAACTTTGTTAATGGAAAAGTGTAATATTATTTCCGTATTACAATGCAACTTGCAAAAATTCATCGATTCATCGATTCATGAATGAAACAGACAGCAAAAAAATGTAATCCAGAGTGGAATCACAACAGGATTTAGAACTTTGTTAATGGAAAAGTGTAATATTATTTTTCCGTAATGCAACTTGCAAAAATTCATCGATTCAGCGATTCATGAATGAAACAGTCAATATATATAAAAACATATTTTAAAAAATAAAAAGAGTTCTTAACAGGGCGTGTTTTTTGTTTTACCCTCGCAGGTGTCGTCTCCTTCAGACATGAGCTCGTCGTCAGAGCAGATGTTGAGCAGTTTAATTGTCTTAGTTTTAATGAAATGAAGTATATACACTGAGTGTACAAAACATTATGTTCATGGAACATTTGTTAATGGAAAAGTGTAATATTATTTTTCCGTAATGCAACTTGCAAAAATTCATTGATTCATCGATTCATGAATGAAACAGTGAAAGTCAATATATATAAAAACATATTTAAAAAAATAAAAAGAGTTCTTAACAGGGCGTGTTTTTTTTTTTACCCTCGCAGGTGTCGTCTCCTTCAGACATGAGCTCGTCGTCAGAGCAGATGTTGAGCAGTCAGTACTTTATAATTGTCTTAGTTTTAATGAAATGAAGTATATACACTGAGTGTACAAAACATTATGTTCAATTTAAAACAATTTAATCCAGAGTGGAATCAAAACATGATTTATAACTTTGTTAATGGAAAAGTGTAATATTATTTCCGTATTGCAATGCAACTTGCAAAAATTCATCCAGAGTGAGTGAATCACAACATGATTTAGAACTTTGTTAATGGAAAAGTGTAATATTATTTCCGTATTACAATGCAATTTGCAAAAATTCATCGATTCATCGATTCATGAATGAAACAGTACAGCAAAATTTTTTAATCCAGAGTGGAATCAAAACATGATTTAGAACTTTGTTAATGGAAAAGTGTAATATTATTTTTCCGTAATGCAACTTGCAAAAATTCATCGATTCAGCGATTCATGAATGAAACAGTGAAAGTCAATATATATAAAAACATATTTTAAAAAATAAAAAGAGTTCTTAACAGGGCGTGTTTTTTTTTTTACCCTCGCAGGTGTCGTCTCCTTCAGACATGAGCTCGTCGTCAGAGCAGATGTTGAGCAGTCAGTACTTTTTAATTGTCTTAGTTTTAATGAAATGAAGTATATACACTGAGTGTACAAAACATTATGTTCAATTTAAAAAATTTTAATCCAGAGTGGAATCAAAACATGATTTAGAACTTTGTTAATGGAAAAGTGTAATATTATTTTTCCGTAATGCAACTTGCAAAAATTCATCGATTCATCGATTCATGAATGAAACAGAACAGCAAAAAATGTAATCCAGAGTGAGTGAATCACAACATGATTTAGAACTTTGTTAATGGAAAAGTGTAATATTATTTCCGTATTACAATGCAACTTGCAAAAATTCATCGATTCATCGATTCATGAATGAAACAGACAGCAAAAAAATGTAATCCAGAGTGGAATCACAACAGGATTTAGAACTTTGTTAATGGAAAAGTGTAATATTATTTTTCCGTAATGCAACTTGCAAAAATTCATCGATTCAGCGATTCATGAATGAAACAGTCAATATATATAAAAACATATTTTAAAAAATAAAAAGAGTTCTTAACAGGGCGTGTTTTTTTTTTACCCTCGCAGGTGTCGTCTCCTTCAGACATGAGCTCGTCGTCAGAGCAGATGTTGAGCAGTCAGTACTTTTTAATTGTCTTAGTTTTAATGAAATGAAGTATATACACTGAGTGTACAAAACATTATGTTCATGGAACATTTTGTTAATGGAAAAGTGTAATATTATTTTTCCATAATGCAACTTGCAAAAATTCATCGATTCATCGATTCATGAATGAAACAGTGAAAGTCAATATATATAAAAACATATTTTAAAAAATAAAAAGAGTTCTTAACAGGGCGTGTTTTTTTTTTTTACCCTCGCAGGTGTCGTCTCCTTCAGACATGAGCTCGTCGTCAGAGCAGATGTTGAGCAGTCAGTACTTTTTAATTGTCTTAGTTTTAATGAAATGAAGTATATACACTGAGTGTACAAAACATTATGTTCATGGAACATTTTGTTAATGGAAAAGTGTAATATTATTTTTCCGTAATGCAACTTGCAAAAATTCATCGATTCATCGATTCATGAATGAAACAGTGAAAGTCAATATATATAAAAACATATTTTAAAAAATAAAAAGAGTTCTTAACAGGGCGTGTTTTTTTTTTTACCCTCGCAGGTGTCGTCTCCTTCAGACATGAGCTCGTCGTCAGAGCAGATGTTGAGCAGTCAGTACTTTTTAATTGTCTTAGTTTTAATGAAATGAAGCAGTGATAATGGAAAAGTGTAATATTATTTCCGTATTGCAATGCAACTTGCAAAAATTCATCCAGAGTGAGTGAATCACAACATGATTTAGAACTTTGTTAATGGAAAAGTGTAATATTATTTTTCCGTAATGCAACTTGCAAAAATTCATCGATTCATCGATTCATGAATGAAACAGAACAGCAAAAAAATGTAATCCAGAGTGAGTGAATCACAACATGATTTAGAACTTTGTTAATGGAAAAGTGTAATATTATTTCCGTATTACAATGCAACTTGCAAAAATTCATCGATTCATCGATTCATGAATGAAACAGACAGCAAAAAAATGTAATCCAGAGTGGAATCACAACATGATTTAGAACTTTGTTAATGGAAAAGTGTAATATTATTTTTCTGTAATGCAACTTGCAAAAATTCATCGATTCATCGATTCATGAATGAAACAGAACAGCAAAAAATGTAATCCAGAGTGAGTGAATCACAACATGATTTAGAACTTTGTTAATGGAAAAGTGTAATATTATTTCCGTATTACAATGCAACTTGCAAAAATTCATCGATTCATCGATTCATGAATGAAACAGACAGCAAAAAAATGTAATCCAGAGTGGAATCACAACAGGATTTAGAACTTTGTTAATGGAAAAGTGTAATATTATTTTTCCGTAATGCAACTTGCAAAAATTCATCGATTCAGCGATTCATGAATGAAACAGTCAATATATATAAAAACATATTTTAAAAAATAAAAAGAGTTCTTAACAGGGCGTGTTTTTTTTTTACCCTCGCAGGTGTCGTCTCCTTCAGACATGAGCTCGTCGTCAGAGCAGATGTTGAGCAGTCAGTACTTTTTAATTGTCTTAGTTTTAATGAAATGAAGTATATACACTGAGTGTACAAAACATTATGTTCATGGAACATTTTGTTAATGGAAAAGTGTAATATTATTTTTCCATAATGCAACTTGCAAAAATTCATCGATTCATCGATTCATGAATGAAACAGTGAAAGTCAATATATATAAAAACATATTTTAAAAAATAAAAAGAGTTCTTAACAGGGCGTGTTTTTTTTTTTTACCCTCGCAGGTGTCGTCTCCTTCAGACATGAGCTCGTCGTCAGAGCAGATGTTGAGCAGTCAGTACTTTTTAATTGTCTTAGTTTTAATGAAATGAAGTATATACACTGAGTGTACAAAACATTATGTTCATGGAACATTTTGTTAATGGAAAAGTGTAATATTATTTTTCCGTAATGCAACTTGCAAAAATTCATCGATTCATCGATTCATGAATGAAACAGTGAAAGTCAATATATATAAAAACATATTTTAAAAAATAAAAAGAGTTCTTAACAGGGCGTGTTTTTTTTTTTACCCTCGCAGGTGTCGTCTCCTTCAGACATGAGCTCGTCGTCAGAGCAGATGTTGAGCAGTCAGTACTTTATAATTGTCTTAGTTTTAATGAAATTAAGTATATACACTGAGTGTACAAAACATTATGTTCAATTTAAAACAATTTAATCCAGAGTGGAATCAAAACATGATTTATAACTTTGTTAATGGAAAAGTGTAATATTATTTCCGTATTGCAATGCAACTTGCAAAAATTCATCCAGAGTGAGTGAATCACAACATGATTTAGAACTTTGTTAATGGAAAAGTGTAATATTATTTCCGTATTACAATGCAACTTGCAAAAATTCATCGATTCATCGATTCATGAATGAAACAGTACAGCAAAAAATTTTAATCCAGAGTGGAATCAAAACATGATTTAGAACTTTGTTAATGGAAAAGTGTAATATTATTTTTCCGTAATGCAACTTGCAAAAATTCATCGATTCATCGATTCATGAATGAAACAGTGAAAGTCAATATATATAAAAACATATTTTAAAAAATAAAAAGAGTTCTTAACAGGGCGTGTTTTTTGTTTTACCCTCGCAGGTGTCGTCTCCTTCAGACATGAGCTCGTCGTCAGAGCAGATGTTGAGCAGTCAGTACTTTTTAATTGTCTTAGTTTTAATGAAATGAAGTATATACACTGAGTGTACAAAACATTATGTTCATGGAACATTTTGTTAATGGAAAAGTGTAATATTATTTTTCCGTAATGCAACTTGCAAAAATTCATCGATTCAGCGATTCATGAATGAAACAGTGAAAGTCAATATATATAAAAACATATTTTAAAAAATAAAAAGAGTTCTTAACAGGGCGTGTTTTTTTTTTTACCCTCGCAGGTGTCGTCTCCTTCAGACATGAGCTCGTCGTCAGAGCAGATGTTGAGCAGTCAGTACTTTTTAATTGTCTTAGTTTTAATGAAATGAAGTATATACACTGAGTGTACAAAACATTATGTTCAATTTAAAAAAATTTAATCCAGAGTGGAATCAAAACATGATTTAGAACTTTGTTAATGGAAAAGTGTAATATTATTTTTCCGTAATGCAACTTGCAAAAATTCATCGATTCATCGATTCATGAATGAAACAGTGAAAGTCAATATATATATAAACATATTTTAAAAAATAAAAAGAGTTCCTTAACAGGGCGTGTTTTTTTTTTTACCCTCGCAGGTGTCGTCTCCTTCAGACATGAGCTCGTCGTCAGAGCAGATGTTGAGCAGTCAGTACTTTTTAATTGTCTTAGTTTTAATGAAATGAAGTATATACACTGAGTGTACAAAAAATTATGTTCATGGAACATTTTGTTAATGGAGAAGTGTAATATTATTTTTCCGTAATGCAACTAGCAAAAATTCATCGATTCATCGATTCATGAATGAAACAGTGAAAGTCAATATATATAAAAACATATTTTAAAAAATAAAAAGAGTTCTTAACAGGGCGTGTTTTTTTTTTTACCCTCGCAGGTGTCGTCTCCTTCAGACATGAGCTCGTCGTCAGAGCAGATGTTGAGCAGTCAGTACTTTATAATTGTCTTAGTTTTAATGAAATGAAGTATATACACTGAGTGTACAAAACATTATGTTCAATTTAAAACAATTTAATCCAGAGTGGAATCAAAACATGATTTATAACTTTGTTAATGGAAAAGTGTAATATTATTTCCGTATTGCAATGCAACTTGCAAAAATTCATCCAGAGTGAGTGAATCACAACATGATTTAGAACTTTGTTAATGGAAAAGTGTAATATTATTTTTCCGTAATGCAACTTGCAAAAATTCATCGATTCATCGATTCATGAATGAAACAGTGAAAGTCAATATATATAAAAACATATTTTAAAAAATAAAAAGAGTTCTTAACAGGGCGTGTTTTTTGTTTTACCCTCGCAGGTGTCGTCTCCTTCAGACATGAGCTCGTCGTCAGAGCAGATGTTGAGCAGTCAGTACTTTTTAATTGTCTTAGTTTTAATGAAATGAAGTATATACACTGAGTGTACAAAACATTATGTTCATGGAACATTTTGTTAATGGAAAAGTGTAATATTATTTTTCCGTAATGCAACTTGCAAAAATTCATCGATTCAGCGATTCATGAATGAAACAGTGAAAGTCAATATATATAAAAACATATTTTAAAAATAAAAAGAGTTCTTAACAGGGCGTGTTTTTTTTTTTACCCTCGCAGGTGTCGTCTCCTTCAGACATGAGCTCGTCGTCAGAGCAGATGTTGAGCAGTCAGTACTTTTTAATTGTCTTAGTTTTAATGAAATGAAGTATATACACTGAGTGTACAAAACATTATGTTCAATTTAAAAAAATTTAATCCAGAGTGGAATCAAAACATGATTTAGAACTTTGTTAATGGAAAAGTGTAATATTATTTTTCCGTAATGCAACTTGCAAAAATTCATCGATTCATCGATTCATGAATGAAACAGTGAAAGTCAATATATATATAAACATATTTTAAAAAATAAAAAGAGTTCCTTAACAGGGCGTGTTTTTTTTTTTACCCTCGCAGGTGTCGTCTCCTTCAGACATGAGCTCGTCGTCAGAGCAGATGTTGAGCAGTCAGTACTTTTTAATTGTCTTAGTTTTAATGAAATGAAGTATATACACTGAGTGTACAAAAAATTATGTTCATGGAACATTTTGTTAATGGAGAAGTGTAATATTATTTTTCCGTAATGCAACTAGCAAAAATTCATCGATTCATCGATTCATGAATGAAACAGTGAAAGTCAATATATATAAAAACATATTTTAAAAAATAAAAAGAGTTCTTAACAGGGCGTGTTTTTTTTTTTACCCTCGCAGGTGTCGTCTCCTTCAGACATGAGCTCGTCGTCAGAGCAGATGTTGAGCAGTCAGTACTTTATAATTGTCTTAGTTTTAATGAAATGAAGTATATACACTGAGTGTACAAAACATTATGTTCAATTTAAAACAATTTAATCCAGAGTGGAATCAAAACATGATTTATAACTTTGTTAATGGAAAAGTGTAATATTATTTCCGTATTGCAATGCAACTTGCAAAAATTCATCCAGAGTGAGTGAATCACAACATGATTTAGAACTTTGTTAATGGAAAAGTGTAATATTATTTCCGTATTACAATGCAACTTGCAAAAATTCATCGATTCATCGATTCATGAATGAAACAGTACAGCAAAAATTTTTAATCCAGAGTGGAATCAAAACATGATTTAGAACTTTGTTAATGGAAAAGTGTAATATTATTTTTCCGTAATGCAACTTGCAAAAATTCATCGATTCATCGATTCATGAATGAAACAGTGAAAGTCAATATATATAAAAACATATTTTAAAAAATAAAAAGAGTTCTTAACAGGGCGTGTTTTTTGTTTTACCCTCGCAGGTGTCGTCTCCTTCAGACATGAGCTCGTCGTCAGAGCAGATGTTGAGCAGTCAGTACTTTTTAATTGTCTTAGTTTTAATGAAATGAAGTATATACACTGAGTGTACAAAACATTATGTTCATGGAACATTTTGTTAATGGAAAAGTGTAATATTATTTTTCCGTAATGCAACTTGCAAAAATTCATCGATTCAGCGATTCATGAATGAAACAGTGAAAGTCAATATATATAAAAACATATTTTAAAAAATAAAAAGAGTTCTTAACAGGGCGTGTTTTTTTTTTTACCCTCGCAGGTGTCGTCTCCTTCAGACATGAGCTCGTCGTCAGAGCAGATGTTGAGCAGTCAGTACTTTTTAATTGTCTTAGTTTTAATGAAATGAAGTATATACACTGAGTGTACAAAACATTATGTTCATGGAACATTTTGTTAATGGAAAAGTGTAATATTATTTTTCCGTAATGCAACTTGCAAAAATTCATCGATTCAGCGATTCATGAATGAAACAGTGAAAGTCAATGTATATAAAAACATATTTAAAAAAATAAAAAGAGTTCTTAACAGGGCGTGTTTTTTTTTGTACCCTCGCAGGTGTCGTCTCCTTCAGACATGAGCTCGTCGTCAGAGCAGATGTTGAGCAGTCAGTACTTTTTAATTGTCTTAGTTTTAATGAAATGAAGTATATACACTGAGTGTACAAAAAATTATGTTCATGGAACATTTTGTTAATGGAGAAGTGTAATATTATTTTTCCGTAATGCAACTAGCAAAAATTCATCGATTCATCGATTCATGAATGAAACAGTGAAAGTCAATATATATAAAAACATATTTTAAAAAATAAAAAGAGTTCTTAACAGGGCGTGTTTTTTTTTTTACCCTCGCAGGTGTCGTCTCCTTCAGACATGAGCTCGTCGTCAGAGCAGATGTTGAGCAGTCAGTACTTTATAATTGTCTTAGTTTTAATGAAATGAAGTATATACACTGAGTGTACAAAACATTATGTTCAATTTAAAACAATTTAATCCAGAGTGGAATCAAAACATGATTTATAACTTTGTTAATGGAAAAGTGTAATATTATTTCCGTATTGCAATGCAACTTGCAAAAATTCATCCAGAGTGAGTGAATCACAACATGATTTAGAACTTTGTTAATGGAAAAGTGTAATATTATTTCCGTATTACAATGCAACTTGCAAAAATTCATCGATTCATCGATTCATGAATGAAACAGTACAGCAAAAATTTTTAATCCAGAGTGGAATCAAAACATGATTTAGAACTTTGTTAATGGAAAAGTGTAATATTATTTTTCCGTAATGCAACTTGCAAAAATTCATCGATTCATCGATTCATGAATGAAACAGTGAAAGTCAATATATATAAAAACATATTTTAAAAAATAAAAAGAGTTCTTAACAGGGCGTGTTTTTTGTTTTACCCTCGCAGGTGTCGTCTCCTTCAGACATGAGCTCGTCGTCAGAGCAGATGTTGAGCAGTCAGTACTTTTTAATTGTCTTAGTTTTAATGAAATGAAGTATATACACTGAGTGTACAAAACATTATGTTCATGGAACATTTTGTTAATGGAAAAGTGTAATATTATTTTTCCGTAATGCAACTTGCAAAAATTCATCGATTCAGCGATTCATGAATGAAACAGTGAAAGTCAATATATATAAAAACATATTTTAAAAAATAAAAAGAGTTCTTAACAGGGCGTGTTTTTTTTTTTACCCTCGCAGGTGTCGTCTCCTTCAGACATGAGCTCGTCGTCAGAGCAGATGTTGAGCAGTCAGTACTTTTTAATTGTCTTAGTTTTAATGAAATGAAGTATATACACTGAGTGTACAAAACATTATGTTCATGGAACATTTTGTTAATGGAAAAGTGTAATATTATTTTTCCGTAATGCAACTTGCAAAAATTCATCGATTCAGCGATTCATGAATGAAACAGTGAAAGTCAATGTATATAAAAACATATTTAAAAAAATAAAAAGAGTTCTTAACAGGGCGTGTTTTTTTTTTTACCCTCGCAGGTGTCGTCTCCTTCAGACATGAGCTCGTCGTCAGAGCAGATGTTGAGCAGTCAGTACTTTTTAATTGTCTTAGTTTTAATGAAATGAAGTATATACACTGAGTGTACAAAACATTATGTTCAATTTAAAAAAATGTAATCCAGAGTGGAATCAAAACATGATTTAGAACTTTGTTAATGGAAAAGTGTAATATTATTTTTCCGTAATGCAACTTGCAAAAATTCATCGATTCATCGATTCATGAATGAAACAGTGAAAGTCAATATATATAAAAACATATTTTAAAAAATAAAAAGAGTTCCTTAACAGGGCGTGTTTTTTTTTTTACCCTCGCAGGTGTCGTCTCCTTCAGACATGAGCTCGTCGTCAGAGCAGATGTTGAGCAGTCAGTACTTTTTAATTGTCTTAGTTTTAATGAAATGAAGTATATACACTGAGTGTACAAAACATTATGTTCATGGAACATTTTGTTAATGGAGAAGTGTAATATTATTTTTCCGTAATGCAACTAGCAAAAATTCATCGATTCATCGATTCATGAATGAAACAGTGAAAGTCAATATATATAAAAACATATTTTAAAAAATAAAAAGAGTTCTTAACAGGGCGTGTTTTTTTTTTTACCCTCGCAGGTGTCGTCTCCTTCAGACATGAGCTCGTCGTCAGAGCAGATGTTGAGCAGTCAGTACTTTATAATTGTCTTAGTTTTAATGAAATGAAGTATATACACTGAGTGTACAAAACATTATGTTCAATTTAAAACAATTTAATCCAGAGTGGAATCAAAACATGATTTATAACTTTGTTAATGGAAAAGTGTAATATTATTTCCGTATTGCAATGCAACTTGCAAAAATTCATCCAGAGTGAGTGAATCACAACATGATTTAGAACTTTGTTAATGGAAAAGTGTAATATTATTTCCGTATTACAATGCAACTTGCAAAAATTCATCGATTCATCGATTCATGAATGAAACAGTACAGCAAAAAATTTTAATCCAGAGTGGAATCAAAACATGATTTAGAACTTTGTTAATGGAAAAGTGTAATATTATTTTTCCGTAATGCAACTTGCAAAAATTCATCGATTCATCGATTCATGAATGAAACAGTGAAAGTCAATATATATAAAAACATATTTTAAAAAATAAAAAGAGTTCTTAACAGGGCGTGTTTTTTGTTTTACCCTCGCAGGTGTCGTCTCCTTCAGACATGAGCTCGTCGTCAGAGCAGATGTTGAGCAGTCAGTACTTTTTAATTGTCTTAGTTTTAATGAAATGAAGTATATACACTGAGTGTACAAAACATTATGTTCATGGAACATTTTGTTAATGGAAAAGTGTAATATTATTTTTCCGTAATGCAACTTGCAAAAATTCATCGATTCAGCGATTCATGAATGAAACAGTGAAAGTCAATATATATAAAAACATATTTTAAAAAATAAAAAGAGTTCTTAACAGGGCGTGTTTTTTTTTTTACCCTCGCAGGTGTCGTCTCCTTCAGACATGAGCTCGTCGTCAGAGCAGATGTTGAGCAGTCAGTACTTTTTAATTGTCTTAGTTTTAATGAAATGAAGTATATACACTGAGTGTACAAAACATTATGTTCAATTTAAAAAAATTTAATCCAGAGTGGAATCAAAACATGATTTAGAACTTTGTTAATGGAAAAGTGTAATATTATTTTTCCGTAATGCAACTTGCAAAAATTCATCGATTCATCGATTCATGAATGAAACAGTGAAAGTCAATATATATAAAAACATATTTTAAAAAATAAAAAGAGTTCCTTAACAGGGCGTGTTTTTTTTTTTACCCTCGCAGGTGTCGTCTCCTTCAGACATGAGCTCGTCGTCAGAGCAGATGTTGAGCAGTCAGTACTTTTTAATTGTCTTAGTTTTAATGAAATGAAGTATATACACTGAGTGTACAAAACATTATGTTCATGGAACATTTGTTAATGGAAAAGTGTAATATTATTTTTCCGTAATGCAACTTGCAAAAATTCATCGATTCATCGATTCATGAATGAAACAGTGAAAGTCAATATATATAAAAACATATTTTAAAAAATAAAAAGAGTTCTTAACAGGGCGTGTTTTTTTTTTTACCCTCGCAGGTGTCGTCTCCTTCAGACATGAGCTCGTCGTCAGAGCAGATGTTGAGCAGTCAGTACTTTTTAATTGTCTTAGTTTTAATGAAATGAAGTATATACACTGAGTGTACAAAACATTATGTTCAATTTAAAAAAAATTAATCCAGAGTGGAATCAAAACATGATTTAGAACTTTGTTAATGGAAAAGTGTAATATTATTTTTCCGTAATGCAACTTGCAAAAATTCATCGATTCATCGATTCATGAATGAAACAGTGAAAGTCAATATATATAAAAACATATTTTAAAAAATAAAAAGAGTTCCTTAACAGGGCGTGTTTTTTTTTTTACCCTCGCAGGTGTCGTCTCCTTCAGACATGAGCTCGTCGTCAGAGCAGATGTTGAGCAGTCAGTACTTTTTAATTGTCTTAGTTTTAATGAAATGAAGTATATACACTGAGTGTACAAAACATTATGTTCATGGAACATTTTGTTAATGGAGAAGTGTAATATTATTTTTCCGTAATGCAACTTGCAAAAATTCATCGATTCATCGATTCATGAATGAAACAGTGAAAGTCAATATATATAAAAACATATTTTAAAAAATAAAAAGAGTTCTTAACAGGGCGTGTTTTTTTTTTTACCCTCGCAGGTGTCGTCTCCTTCAGACATGAGCTCGTCGTCAGAGCAGATGTTGAGCAGGCAGTACTTTATAATTGTCTTAGTTTTAATGAAATGAAGTATATACACTGAGTGTACAAAACATTATGTTCAATTTAAAACAATTTAATCCAGAGTGGAATCAAAACATGATTTATAACTTTGTTAATGGAAAAGTGTAATATTATTTCCGTATTGCAATGCAACTTGCAAAAATTCATCCAGAGTGAGTGAATCACAACATGATTTAGAACTTTGTTAATGGAAAAGTGTAATATTATTTCCGTATTACAATGCAACTTGCAAAAATTCATCGATTCATCGATTCATGAATGAAACAGTACAGTAAAAAATTTTAATCCAGAGTGGAATCAAAACATGATTTAGAACTTTGTTAATGGAAAAGTGTAATATTATTTTTCCGTAATGCAACTTGCAAAAATTCATCGATTCATCGATTCATGAATGAAACAGTGAAAGTCAATATATATAAAAACATATTTTAAAAAATAAAAAGAGTTCTGTGTTTTTTGTTTTACCCTCGCAGGTGTCGTCTCCTTCAGACATGAGCTCGTCGTCAGAGCAGATGTTGAGCAGTCAGTACTTTTTAATTGTCTTAGTTTTAATGAAATGAAGTATATACACTGAGTGTACAAAACATTATGTTCATGGAACATTTTGTTAATGGAAAAGTGTAATATTATTTTTCCGTAATGCAACTTGCAAAAATTCATCGATTCAGCGATTCATGAATGAAACAGTGAAAGTCAATATATATAAAAACATATTTTAAAAAATAAAAAGAGTTCTTAACAGGGCGTGTTTTTTTTTTTACCCTCGCAGGTGTCGTCTCCTTCAGACATGAGCTCGTCGTCAGAGCAGATGTTGAGCAGTCAGTACTTTTTAATTGTCTTAGTTTTAATGAAATGAAGTATATACACTGAGTGTACAAAACATTATGTTCAATTTAAAAAAATTTAATCCAGAGTGGAATCAAAACATGATTTAGAACTTTGTTAATGGAAAAGTGTAATATTATTTTTCCGTAATGCAACTTGCAAAAATTCATCGATTCATCGATTCATGAATGAAACAGTGAAAGTCAATATATATAAAAACATATTTTAAAAAATAAAAAGAGTTCCTTAACAGGGCGTGTTTTTTTTTTTACCCTCGCAGGTGTCGTCTCCTTCAGACATGAGCTCGTCGTCAGAGCAGATGTTGAGCAGTCAGTACTTTTTAATTGTCTTAGTTTTAATGAAATGAAGTATATACACTGAGTGTACAAAACATTATGTTCATGGAACATTTGTTAATGGAAAAGTGTAATATTATTTTTCCGTAATGCAACTTGCAAAAATTCATCGATTCATCGATTCATGAATGAAACAGTGAAAGTCAATATATATAAAAACATATTTTAAAAAATAAAAAGAGTTCTTAACAGGGCGTGTTTTTTTTTTTACCCTCGCAGGTGTCGTCTCCTTCAGACATGAGCTCGTCGTCAGAGCAGATGTTGAGCAGTCAGTACTTTTTAATTGTCTTAGTTTTAATGAAATGAAGTATATACACTGAGTGTACAAAACATTATGTTCAATTTAAAAAAAATTAATCCAGAGTGGAATCAAAACATGATTTAGAACTTTGTTAATGGAAAAGTGTAATATTATTTTTCCGTAATGCAACTTGCAAAAATTCATCGATTCATCGATTCATGAATGAAACAGTGAAAGTCAATATATATAAAAACATATTTTAAAAAATAAAAAGAGTTCCTTAACAGGGTGTGTTTTTTTTTTTACCCTCGCAGGTGTCGTCTCCTTCAGACATGAGCTCGTCGTCAGAGCAGATGTTGAGCAGTCAGTACTTTTTAATTGTCTTAGTTTTAATGAAATGAAGTATATACACTGAGTGTACAAAACATTATGTTCATGGAACATTTTGTTAATGGAGAAGTGTAATATTATTTTTCCGTAATGCAACTTGCAAAAATTCATCGATTCATCGATTCATGAATGAAACAGTGAAAGTCAATATATATAAAAACATATTTTAAAAAATAAAAAGAGTTCTTAACAGGGCGTGTTTTTTTTTTTACCCTCGCAGGTGTCGTCTCCTTCAGACATGAGCTCGTCGTCAGAGCAGATGTTGAGCAGGCAGTACTTTATAATTGTCTTAGTTTTAATGAAATGAAGTATATACACTGAGTGTACAAAACATTATGTTCAATTTAAAACAATTTAATCCAGAGTGGAATCAAAACATGATTTATAACTTTGTTAATGGAAAAGTGTAATATTATTTCCGTATTGCAATGCAACTTGCAAAAATTCATCCAGAGTGAGTGAATCACAACATGATTTAGAACTTTGTTAATGGAAAAGTGTAATATTATTTCCGTATTACAATGCAACTTGCAAAAATTCATCGATTCATCGATTCATGAATGAAACAGTACAGCAAAAAAATGTAATCCAGAGTGGAATCAAAACATGATTTAGAACTTTGTTAATGGAAAAGTGTAATATTATTTTTCCGTAATGCAACTTGCAAAAATTCATTGATTCATCGATTCATGAATGAAACAGTGAAAGTCAATATATATAAAAACATATTTTAAAAAATAAAAAGAGTTCTTAACAGGGCGTGTTTTTTTTTTTACCCTCGCAGGTGTCGTCTCCTTCAGACATGAGCTCGTCGTCAGAGCAGATGTTGAGCAGTCAGTACTTTTTAATTGTCTTAGTTTTCATGAAATGAAGCAGTGGTAATGGAAAAGTGTAATATTATTTCCGTATTGCAATGCAACTTGCAAAAATTCATCCAGAGTGAGTGAATCACAACATGATTTAGAACTTTGTTAATGGAAAAGTGTAATATTATTTTTCCGTAATGCAACTTGCAAAAATTCATCGATTCATCGATTCATGAATGAAACAGAACAGCAAAAAAATTTAATCCAGAGGGGAATAAAAACATGATTTAGAACTTTGTTAATGGAAAAGTGTAATATTATTTCCGTATTGCAATGCAACTTGCAAAAATTCATCCAGAGTGAGTGAATCACAACATGATTTAGAACTTTGTTAATGGAAAAGTGTAATATTATTTTTCCGTAATGCAACTTGCAAAAATTCATCGATTCATCGATTCATGAATGAAACAGAACAGCAAAAAAATGTAATCCAGAGTGAGTGAATCACAACATGATTTAGAACTTTGTTAATGGAAAAGTGTAATATTATTTCCGTATTACAATGCAACTTGCAAAAATTCATCGATTCATCGATTCATGAATGAAACAGACAGCAAAAAAATGTAATCCAGAGTGGAATCACAACAGGATTTAGAACTTTGTTAATGGAAAAGTGTAATATTATTTTTCCGTAATGCAACTTGCAAAAATTCATTGATTCAGCGATTCATGAATGAAACAGTCAATATATATAAAAACATATTTTAAAAAATAAAAAGAGTTCTTAACAGGGCGTGTTTTTTTTTTACCCTCGCAGGTGTCGTCTCCTTCAGACATGAGCTCGTCGTCAGAGCAGATGTTGAGTGTAATATTATTTCCGTATTACAATGCAACTTGCAAAAATTCATCGATTCATCGATTCATGAATGAAACAGACAGCAAAAAAATGTAATCCAGAGTGGAATCACAACATGATTTAGAACTTTGTTAATGGAAAAGTGTAATATTATTTTTCCGTAATGCAACTTGCAAAAATTCATCGATTCATCGATTCATGAATGAAACAGAACAGCAAAAAATGTAATCCAGAGTGAGTGAATCACAACATGATTTAGAACTTTGTTAATGGAAAAGTGTAATATTATTTCCGTATTACAATGCAACTTGCAAAAATTCATCGATTCATCGATTCATGAATGAAACAGACAGCAAAAAAATGTAATCCAGAGTGGAATCACAACAGGATTTAGAACTTTGTTAATGGAAAAGTGTAATATTATTTTTCCGTAATGCAACTTGCAAAAATTCATCGATTCAGCGATTCATGAATGAAACAGTCAATATATATAAAAACATATTTTAAAAAATAAAAAGAGTTCTTAACAGGGCGTGTTTTTTGTTTTACCCTCGCAGGTGTCGTCTCCTTCAGACATGAGCTCGTCGTCAGAGCAGATGTTGAGCAGTCAGTACTTTTTAATTGTCTTAGTTTTAATGAAATGAAGTATATACACTGAGTATACAAAACATTATGTTCATGGAACATTTTGTTAATGGAAAAGTGTAATATTATTTTTCCGTAATGCAACTTGCAAAAATTCATCGATTCAGCGATTCATGAATGAAACAGTGAAAGTCAATATATATAAAAACATATTTTAAAAAATAAAAAGAGTTCTTAACAGGGCGTGTTTTTTTTTTTACCCTCGCAGGTGTCGTCTCCTTCAGACATGAGCTCGTCGTCAGAGCAGATGTTGAGCAGTCAGTACTTTTTAATTGTCTTAGTTTTAATGAAATGAAGTATATACACTGAGTGTACAAAACATTATGTTCAATTTAAAAAAAAATAATCCAGAGTGGAATCAAAACATGATTTAGAACTTTGTTAATGGAAAAGTGTAATATTATTTTTCCGTAATGCAACTTGCAAAAATTCATCGATTCATGAATGAAACAGTGAAAGTCAATATATATAAAAACATATTTTAAAAAATAAAAAGAGTTCCTTAACAGGGCGTGTTTTTTTTTTTACCCTCGCAGGTGTCGTCTCCTTCAGACATGAGCTCGTCGTCAGAGCAGATGTTGAGCAGTCAGTACTTTTTAATTGTCTTAGTTTTAATGAAATGAAGTATATACACTGAGTGTACAAAACATTATGTTCATGGAACATTTGTTAATGGAAAAGTGTAATATTATTTTTCCGTAATGCAACTTGCAAAAATTCATCGATTCATCGATTCATGAATGAAACAGTGAAAGTCAATATATATAAAAACATATTTTAAAAAATAAAAAGAGTTCTTAACAGGGCGTGTTTTTTGTTTTACCCTCGCAGGTGTCGTCTCCTTCAGACATGAGCTCGTCGTCAGAGCAGATGTTGAGCAGTCAGTACTTTTTAATTGTCTTAGTTTTAATGAAATGAAGTATATACACTGAGTGTACAAAACATTATGTTCATGGAACATTTTGTTAATGGAAAAGTGTAATATTATTTTTCCGTAATGCAACTTGCAAAAATTCATCGATTCAGCGATTCATGAATGAAACAGTGAAAGTCAATATATATAAAAACATATTTTAAAAAATAAAAAGAGTTCTTAACAGGGCGTGTTTTTTTTTTACCCTCGCAGGTGTCGTCTCCTTCAGACATGAGCTCGTCGTCAGAGCAGATGTTGAGCAGTCAGTACTTTTTAATTGTCTTAGTTTTAATGAAATGAAGTATATACACTGAGTGTACAAAACATTATGTTCATGGAACATTTGTTAATGGAAAAGTGTAATATTATTTTTCCGTAATGCAACTTGCAAAAATTCATCGATTCATCGATTCATGAATGAAACAGTGAAAGTCAATATATATAAAAACATATTTTAAAAAATAAAAAGAGTTCTTAACAGGGCGTGTTTTTTGTTTTACCCTCGCAGGTGTCGTCTCCTTCAGACATGAGCTCGTCGTCAGAGCAGATGTTGAGCAGTCAGTACTTTTTAATTGTCTTAGTTTTAATGAAATGAAGTATATACACTGAGTGTACAAAACATTATGTTCATGGAACATTTTGTTAATGGAAAAGTGTAATATTATTTTTCCGTAATGCAACTTGCAAAAATTCATCGATTCAGCGATTCATGAATGAAACAGTGAAAGTCAATATATATAAAAACATATTTTAAAAAATAAAAAGAGTTCTTAACAGGGCGTGTTTTTTTTTTTACCCTCGCAGGTGTCGTCTCCTTCAGACATGAGCTCGTCGTCAGAGCAGATGTTGAGCAGTCAGTACTTTTTAATTGTCTTAGTTTTAATGAAATGAAGTATATACACTGAGTGTACAAAACATTATGTCCAATTTAAAAATTTTTAATCCAGAGTGGAATCAAAACATGATTTAGAACTTTGTTAATGGAAAAGTGTAATATTATTTTTCCGTAATGCAACTAGCAAAAATTCATCGATTCATCGATTCATGAATGAAACAGTGAAAGTCAATATATATAAAAACATATTTTAAAAAATAAAAAGAGTTCCTTAACAGGGCGTGTTTTTTTTTTTACCCTCGCAGGTGTCGTCTCCTTCAGACATGAGCTCGTCGTCAGAGCAGATGTTGAGCAGTCAGTACTTTTTAATTGTCTTAGTTTTAATGAAATGAAGTATATACACTGAGTGTACAAAACATTATGTTCAATTTAAAAAAATGTAATCCAATCAAAACATGATTTATAACTTTGTTAATGGAAAAGTGTAATATTATTTCCTTATTGCAATGCAACTTGCAAAAATTCATCCAGAGTGAGTGAATCACAACATGATTTAGAACTTTGTTAATGGAAAAGTGTAATATTATTTTTCCGTAATGCAACTTGCAAAAATTCATCGATTCATCGATTCATGAATGAAACAGTACAGCAAAAAAATTTAATCCAGAGTGGAATCAAAACATGATTTATAACTTTGTTAATGGAAAAGTGTAATATTATTTTTCCGTAATGCAACTTGCAAAAATTCATCGATTCATCGATTCATGAATGAAACAGTGAAAGTCAATATATATAAAAACATATTTTAAAAAATAAAAAGAGTTCTTAACAGGGCGTGTTTTTTTTTTTACCCTCGCAGGTGTCGTCTCCTTCAGACATGAGCTCGTCGTCAGAGCAGATGTTGAGCAGTCAGTACTTTTTAATTGTCTTAGTTTTAATGAAATGAAGTATATACACTGAGTGTACAAAACATTATGTTCATTGAACATTTTGTTAATGGAAAAGTGTAATATTATTTTTCCGTAATGCAACTTGCAAAAATTCATCGATTCATCGATTCATGAATGAAACAGTGAAAGTCAATATATATAAAAACATATTTTAAAAAATAAAAAAAGTTCTTAACAGGGCGTGTTTTTTTTTTTACCCTCGCAGGTGTCGTCTCCTTCAGACATGAGCTCGTCGTCAGAGCAGATGTTGAGCAGTCAGTACTTTTTAATTGTCTTAGTTTTAATGAAATGAAGCAGTGGCAATGGAAAAGTGTAATATTATTTCCGTATTGCAATGCAACTTGCAAAAATTCATCCAGAGTGAGTGAATCACAACATGATTTAGAACTTTGTTAATGGAAAAGTGTAATATTATTTTTCCGTAATGCAACTTGCAAAAATTCATCGATTCATCGATTCATGAATGAAACAGAACAGCAAAAAAATTTAATCCAGAGGGGAATAAAAACATGATTTAGAACTTTGTTAATGGAAAAGTGTAATATTATTTCCGTATTGCAATGCAACTTGCAAAAATTCATCCAGAGTGAGTGAATCACAACATGATTTAGAACTTTGTTAATGGAAAAGTGTAATATTATTTTTCCGTAATGCAACTTGCAAAAATTCATCGATTCATCGATTCATGAATGAAACAGAACAGCAAAAAAATGTAATCCAGAGTGAGTGAATCACAACATGATTTAGAACTTTGTTAATGGAAAAGTGTAATATTATTTCCGTATTACAATGCAACTTGCAAAAATTCATCGATTCATCGATTCATGAATGAAACAGACAGCAAAAAAATGTAATCCAGAGTGGAATCACAACATGATTTAGAACTTTGTTAATGGAAAAGTGTAATATTATTTTTCCGTAATGCAACTTGCAAAAATTCATCGATTCATCGATTCATGAATGAAACAGAACAGCAAAAAATGTAATCCAGAGTGAGTGAATCACAACATGATTTAGAACTTTGTTAATGGAAAAGTGTAATATTATTTCCGTATTACAATGCAACTTGCAAAAATTCATCGATTCATCGATTCATGAATGAAACAGACAGCAAAAAAATGTAATCCAGAGTGGAATCACAACAGGATTTAGAACTTTGTTAATGGAAAAGTGTAATATTATTTTTCCGTAATGCAACTTGCAAAAATTCATCGATTCAGCGATTCATGAATGAAACAGTCAATATATATAAAAACATATTTTAAAAAATAAAAAGAGTTCTTAACAGGGCGTGTTTTTTTTTTACCCTCGCAGGTGTCGTCTCCTTCAGACATGAGCTCGTCGTCAGAGCAGATGTTGAGCAGTCAGTACTTTTTAATTGTCTTAGTTTTAATGAAATGAAGTATATACACTGAGTGTACAAAACATTATGTTCATGGAACATTTTGTTAATGGAAAAGTGTAATATTATTTTTCCATAATGCAACTTGCAAAAATTAATCGATTCATCGATTCATGAATGAAACAGTGAAAGTCAATATATATAAAAACATATTTTAAAAAATAAAAAGAGTTCTTAACAGGGCGTGTTTTTTTTTTTACCCTCGCAGGTGTCGTCTCCTTCAGACATGAGCTCGTCGTCAGAGCAGATGTTGAGCAGTCAGTACTTTTTAATTGTCTTAGTTTTAATGAAATGAAGTATATACACTGAGTGTACAAAACATTATGTTCATGGAACATTTTGTTAATGGAAAAGTGTAATATTATTTTTCCGTAATGCAACTTGCAAAAATTCATCGATTCATCGATTCATGAATGAAACAGTGAAAGTCAATATATATAAAAACATATTTTAAAAAATAAAAAGAGTTCTTAACAGGGCGTGTTTTTTTTTTTACCCTCGCAGGTGTCGTCTCCTTCAGACATGAGCTCGTCGTCAGAGCAGATGTTGAGCAGTCAGTACTTTTTAATTGTCTTAGTTTTAATGAAATGCAGCAGTGATAATGGAAAAGTGTAATATTATTTCCGTATTGCAATGCAACTTGCAAAAATTCATCCAGAGTGAGTGAATCACAACATGATTTAGAACTTTGTTAATGGAAAAGTGTAATATTATTTTTCCGTAATGCAACTTGCAAAAATTCATCGATTCATCGATTCATGAATGAAACAGAACAGCAAAAAAATGTAATCCAGAGTGAGCGAATCACAACATGATTTAGAACTTTGTTAATGGAAAAGTGTAATATTATTTCCGTATTACAATGCAACTTGCAAAAATTCATCGATTCATCGATTCATGAATGAAACAGACAGCAAAAAAATGTAATCCAGAGTGGAATCACAACATGATTTAGAACTTTGTTAATGGAAAAGTGTAATATTATTTTTCCGTAATGCAACTTGCAAAAATTCATCGATTCATCGATTCATGAATGAAACAGAACAGCAAAAAATGTAATCCAGAGTGAGTGAATCACTACATGATTTAGAACTTTGTTAATGGAAAAGTGTAATATTATTTCCGTATTACAATGCAACTTGCAAAAATTCATCGATTCATCGATTCATGAATGAAACAGACAGCAAAAAAATGTAATCCAGAGTGGAATCACAACAGGATTTAGAACTTTGTTAATGGAAAAGTGTAATATTATTTTTCCGTAATGCAACTTGCAAAAATTCATCGATTCAGCGATTCATGAATGAAACAGTCAATATATATAAAAACATATTTTAAAAAATAAAAAGAGTTCTTAACAGGGCGTGTTTTTTTTTACCCTCGCAGGTGTCGTCTCCTTCAGACATGAGCTCGTCGTCAGAGCAGATGTTGAGCAGTCAGTACTTTTTAATTGTCTTAGTTTTAATGAAATGAAGTATATACACTGAGTGTACAAAACATTATGTTCATGGAACATTTTGTTAATGGAAAAGTGTAATATTATTTTTCCATAATGCAACTTGCAAAAATTCATCGATTCATCGATTCATGAATGAAACAGTGAAAGTCAATATATATAAAAACATATTTTAAAAAATAAAAAGAGTTCTTAACAGGGCGTGTTTTTTTTTTTACCCTCGCAGGTGTCGTCTCCTTCAGACATGAGCTCGTCGTCAGAGCAGATGTTGAGCAGTCAGTACTTTTTAATTGTGTTAGTTTTAATGAAATGAAGTATATACACTGAGTGTACAAAACATTATGTTCATGGAACATTTTGTTAATGGAAAAGTGTAATATTATTTTTCCGTAATGCAACTTGCAAAAATTCATCGATTCATCGATTCATGAATGAAACAGTGAAAGTCAATATATATAAAAACATATTTTAAAAAATAAAAAGAGTTCTTAACAGGGCGTGTTTTTTTTTTTACCCTCGCAGGTGTCGTCTCCTTCAGACATGAGCTCGTCGTCAGAGCAGATGTTGAGCAGTCAGTACTTTTTAATTGTCTTAGTTTTAATGAAATGCAGCAGTGATAATGGAAAAGTGTAATATTATTTCCGTATTGCAATGCAACTTGCAAAAATTCATCCAGAGTGAGTGAATCACAACATGATTTAGAACTTTGTTAATGGAAAAGTGTAATATTATTTTTCCGTAATGCAACTTGCAAAAATTCATCGATTCATCGATTCATGAATGAAACAGAACAGCAAAAAAATTTAATCCAGAGGGGAATAAAAACATGATTTAGAACTTTGTTAATGGAAAAGTGTAATATTATTTCCGTATTGCAATGCAACTTGCAAAAATTCATCCAGAGTGAGTGAATCACAACATGATTTAGAACTTTGTTAATGGAAAAGTGTAATATTATTTTTCCGTAATGCAACTTGCAAAAATTCATCGATTCATCGATTCATGAATGAAACAGAACAGCAAAAAAATGTAATCCAGAGTGAGTGAATCACAACATGATTTAGAACTTTGTTAATGGAAAAGTGTAATATTATTTCCGTATTACAATGCAACTTGCAAAAATTCATCGATTCATCGATTCATGAATGAAACAGACAGCAAAAAAATGTAATACAGAGTGGAATCACAACATGATTTAGAACTTTGTTAATGGAAAAGTGTAATATTATTTTTCCGTAATGCAACTTGCAAAAATTCATCGATTCATCGATTCATGAATGAAACAGAACAGCAAAAAATGTAATCCAGAGTGAGTGAATCACAACATGATTTAGAACTTTGTTAATGGAAAAGTGTAATATTATTTCCGTATTACAATGCAACTTGCAAAAATTCATCGATTCATCGATTCATGAATGAAACAGACAGCAAAAAAATGTAATCCAGAGTGGAATCACAACAGGATTTAGAACTTTGTTAATGGAAAAGTGTAATATTATTTTTCCGTAATGCAACTTGCAAAAATTCATCGATTCAGCGATTCATGAATGAAACAGTCAATATATATAAAAACATATTTTAAAAAATAAAAAGAGTTCTTAACAGGGCGTGTTTTTTGTTTTACCCTCGCAGGTGTCGTCTCCTTCAGACATGAGCTCGTCGTCAGAGCAGATGTTGAGCAGTCAGTACTTTTTAATTGTCTTAGTTTTAATGAAATGAAGTATATACACTGAGTGTACAAAACATTATGTTCATGGAACATTTGTTAATGGAAAAGTGTAATATTATTTTTCCGTAATGCAACTTGCAAAAATTCATCGATTCATCGATTCATGAATGAAACAGTGAAAGTCAATATATATAAAAACATATTTAAAAAAATAAAAAGAGTTCTTAACAGGGCGTGTTTTTTTTTTTACCCTCGCAGGTGTCGTCTCCTTCAGACATGAGCTCGTCGTCAGAGCAGATGTTGAGCAGTCAGTACTTTATAATTGTCTTAGTTTTAATGAAATGAAGTATATACACTGAGTGTACAAAACATTATGTTCAATTTAAAACAATTTAATCCAGAGTGGAATCAAAACATGATTTATAACTTTGTTAATGGAAAAGTGTAATATTATTTCCGTATTGCAATGCAACTTGCAAAAATTCATCCAGAGTGAGTGAATCACAACATGATTTAGAACTTTGTTAATGGAAAAGTGTAATATTATTTCCGTATTACAATGCAATTTGCAAAAATTCATCGATTCATCGATTCATGAATGAAACAGTACAGCAAAAATGTTTAATCCAGAGTGGAATCAAAACATGATTTAGAACTTTGTTAATGGAAAAGTGTAATATTATTTTTCCGTAATGCAACTTGCAAAAATTCATCGATTCAGCGATTCATGAATGAAACAGTGAAAGTCAATATATATAAAAACATATTTTAAAAAATAAAAAGAGTTCTTAACAGGGCGTGTTTTTTTTTTTACCCTCGCAGGTGTCGTCTCCTTCAGACATGAGCTCGTCGTCAGAGCAGATGTTGAGCAGTCAGTACTTTTTAATTGTCTTAGTTTTAATGAAATGAAGTATATACACTGAGTGTACAAAACATTATGTTCAATTTAAAAAAATTTAATCCAGAGTGGAATCAAAACATGATTTAGAACTTTGTTAATGGAAAAGTGTAATATTATTTTTCCGTAATGCAACTTGCAAAAATTCATCGATTCATCGATTCATGAATGAAACAGTGAAAGTCAATATATATAAAAACATATTTTAAAAAATAAAAAGAGTTCCTTAACAGGGCGTGTTTTTTTTTTTACCCTCGCAGGTGTCGTCTCCTTCAGACATGAGCTCGTCGTCAGAGCAGATGTTGAGCAGTCAGTACTTTTTAATTGTCTTAGTTTTAATGAAATGAAGTATATACACTGAGTGTACAAAACATTATGTTCATGGAACATTTGTTAATGGAAAAGTGTAATATTATTTTTCCGTAATGCAACTTGCAAAAATTCATCGATTCATCGATTCATGAATGAAACAGTGAAAGTCAATATATATAAAAACATATTTTAAAAAATAAAAAGAGTTCTTAACAGGGCGTGTTTTTTTTTTTACCCTCGCAGGTGTCGTCTCCTTCAGACATGAGCTCGTCGTCAGAGCAGATGTTGAGCAGTCAGTACTTTTTAATTGTCTTAGTTTTAATGAAATGAAGTATATACACTGAGTGTACAAAACATTATGTTCAATTTAAAAAAAATTAATCCAGAGTGGAATCAAAACATGATTTAGAACTTTGTTAATGGAAAAGTGTAATATTATTTTTCCGTAATGCAACTTGCAAAAATTCATCGATTCATCGATTCATGAATGAAACAGTGAAAGTCAATATATATAAAAACATATTTTAAAAAATAAAAAGAGTTCCTTAACAGGGCATGTTTTTTTTTTTACCCTCGCAGGTGTCGTCTCCTTCAGACATGAGCTCGTCGTCAGAGCAGATGTTGAGCAGTCAGTACTTTTTAATTGTCTTAGTTTTAATGAAATGAAGTATATACACTGAGTGTACAAAACATTATGTTCATGGAACATTTTGTTAATGGAGAAGTGTAATATTATTTTTCCGTAATGCAACTTGCAAAAATTCATCGATTCATCGATTCATGAATGAAACAGTGAAAGTCAATATATATAAAAACATATTTTAAAAAATAAAAAGAGTTCTTAACAGGGCGTGTTTTTTTTTTTACCCTCGCAGGTGTCGTCTCCTTCAGACATGAGCTCGTCGTCAGAGCAGATGTTGAGCAGGCAGTACTTTATAATTGTCTTAGTTTTAATGAAATGAAGTATATACACTGAGTGTACAAAACATTATGTTCAATTTAAAACAATTTAATCCAGAGTGGAATCAAAACATGATTTATAACTTTGTTAATGGAAAAGTGTAATATTATTTCCGTATTGCAATGCAACTTGCAAAAATTCATCCAGAGTGAGTGAATCACAACATGATTTAGAACTTTGTTAATGGAAAAGTGTAATATTATTTCCGTATTACAATGCAACTTGCAAAAATTCATCGATTCATCGATTCATGAATGAAACAGTACAGCAAAAAAATTTAATCCAGAGTGGAATCAAAACATGATTTAGAACTTTGTTAATGGAAAAGTGTAATATTATTTTTCCGTAATGCAACTTGCAAAAATTCATCGATTCATCGATTCATGAATGAAACAGTGAAAGTCAATATATATAAAAACATATTTTAAAAAATAAAAAGAGTTCTTAACAGGGCGTGTTTTTTGTTTTACCCTCGCAGGTGTCGTCTCCTTCAGACATGAGCTCGTCGTCAGAGCAGATGTTGAGCAGTCAGTACTTTTTAATTGTCTTAGTTTTAATGAAATGAAGTATATACACTGAGTGTACAAAACATTATGTTCATGGAACATTTTGTTAATGGAAAAGTGTAATATTATTTTTCCGTAATGCAACTTGCAAAAATTCATCGATTCAGCGATTCATGAATGAAACAGTGAAAGTCAATATATATAAAAACATATTTTAAAAAATAAAAAGAGTTCTTAACAGGGCGTGTTTTTTTTTTTACCCTCGCAGGTGTCGTCTCCTTCAGACATGAGCTCGTCGTCAGAGCAGATGTTGAGCAGTCAGTACTTTTTAATTGTCTTAGTTTTAATGACATGAAGTATATACACTGAGTGTACAAAACATTATGTTCAATTTAAAAAAAATTAATCCAGAGTGGAATCAAAACATGATTTTGAACTTTGTTAATGGAAAAGTGTAATATTATTTTTCCGTAATGCAACTTGCAAAAATTCATCGATTCATCGATTCATGAATGAAACAGTGAAAGTCAATATATATAAAAACATATTTTAAAAAATAAAAAGAGTTCCTTAACAGGGCGTGTTTTTTTTTTTACCCTCGCAGGTGTCGTCTCCTTCAGACATGAGCTCGTCGTCAGAGCAGATGTTGAGCAGTCAGTACTTTTTAATTGTCTTAGTTTTAATGAAATGAAGTATATACACTGAGTGTACAAAACATTATGTTCATGGAACATTTGTTAATGGAAAAGTGTAATATTATTTTTCCGTAATGCAACTTGCAAAAATTCATCGATTCATCGATTCATGAATGAAACAGTGAAAGTCAATATATATAAAAACATATTTTAAAAAATAAAAAGAGTTCTTAACAGGGCGTGTTTTTTTTTTTACCCTCGCAGGTGTCGTCTCCTTCAGACATGAGCTCGTCGTCAGAGCAGATGTTGAGCAGTCAGTACTTTTTAATTGTCTTAGTTTTCATGAAATGAAGCAGTGGTAATGGAAAAGTGTAATATTATTTCCGTATTGCAATGCAACTTGCAAAAATTCATCCAGAGTGAGTGAATCACAACATGATTTAGAACTTTGTTAATGGAAAAGTGTAATATTATTTTTCCGTAATGCAACTTGCAAAAATTCATCGATTCATCGATTCATGAATGAAACAGAACAGCAAAAAAATTTAATCCAGAGGGGAATAAAAACATGATTTAGAACTTTGTTAATGGAAAAGTGTAATATTATTTCCGTATTGCAATGCAACTTGCAAAAATTCATCCAGAGTGAGTGAATCACAACATGATTTAGAACTTTGTTAATGGAAAAGTGTAATATTATTTTTCCGTAATGCAACTTGCAAAAATTCATCGATTCATCGATTCATGAATGAAACAGAACAGCAAAAAAATGTAATCCAGAGTGAGTGAATCACAACATGATTTAGAACTTTGTTAATGGAAAAGTGTAATATTATTTCCGTATTACAATGCAACTTGCAAAAATTCATCGATTCATCGATTCATGAATGAAACAGACAGCAAAAAAATGTAATCCAGAGTGGAATCACAACAGGATTTAGAACTTTGTTAATGGAAAAGTGTAATATTATTTTTCCGTAATGCAACTTGCAAAAATTCATTGATTCAGCGATTCATGAATGAAACAGTCAATATATATAAAAACATATTTTAAAAAATAAAAAGAGTTCTTAACAGGGCGTGTTTTTTTTTTACCCTCGCAGGTGTCGTCTCCTTCAGACATGAGCTCGTCGTCAGAGCAGATGTTGAGCAGTCAGTACTTTTTAATTGTCTTAGTTGTAATGAAATGAAGTATATACACTGAGTGTACAAAACATTATGTTCATGGAACATTTTGTTAATGGAAAAGTGTAATATTATTTTTCCATAATGCAACTTGCAAAAATTCATCGATTCATCGATTCATGAATGAAACAGTGAAAGTCAATATATATAAAAACATATTTTAAAAAATAAAAAGAGTTCTTAACAGGGCGTGTTTTTTTTTTTACCCTCGCAGGTGTCGTCTCCTTCAGACATGAGCTCGTCGTCAGAGCAGATTTTGAGCAGTCAGTACTTTTTAATTGTCTTAGTTTTAATGAAATGAAGTATATACACTGAGTGTACAAAACATTATGTTCATGGAACATTTTGTTAATGGAAAAGTGTAATATTATTTTTCCGTAATGCAACTTGCAAAAATTCATTGATTCATCGATTCATGAATGAAACAGTGAAAGTCAATATATATAAAAACATATTTTAAAAAATAAAAAGAGTTCTTAACAGGGCGTGTTTTTTTTTTTACCCTCGCAGGTGTCGTCTCCTTCAGACATGAGCTCGTCGTCAGAGCAGATGTTGAGCAGTCAGTACTTTTTAATTGTCTTAGTTTTAATGAAATGAAGCAGTGATAATGGAAAAGTGTAATATTATTTCCGTATTGCAATGCAACTTGCAAAAATTCATCCAGAGTGAGTGAATCACAACATGATTTAGAACTTTGTTAATGGAAAAGTGTAATATTATTTTTCCGTAATGCAACTTGCAAAAATTCATCGATTCATCGATTCATGAATGAAACAGAACAGCAAAAAAATGTAATCCAGAGTGAGTGAATCACAACATGATTTAGAACTTTGTTAATGGAAAAGTGTAATATTATTTCCGTATTACAATGCAACTTGCAAAAATTCATCGATTCATCGATTCATGAATGAAACAGACAGCAAAAAAATGTAATCCAGAGTGGAATCACAACATGATTTAGAACTTTGTTAATGGAAAAGTGTAATATTATTTTTCCGTAATGCAACTTGCAAAAATTCATCGATTCATCGATTCATGAATGAAACAGAACAGCAAAAAATGTAATCCAGAGTGAGTGAATCACAACATGATTTAGAACTTTGTTAATGGAAAAGTGTAATATTATTTCCGTATTACAATGCAACTTGCAAAAATTCATCGATTCATCGATTCATGAATGAAACAGACAGCAAAAAAATGTAATCCAGAGTGGAATCACAACAGGATTTAGAACTTTGTTAATGGAAAAGTGTAATATTATTTTTCCGTAATGCAACTTGCAAAAATTCATCGATTCAGCGATTCATGAATGAAACAGTCAATATATATAAAAACATATTTTAAAAAATAAAAAGAGTTCTTAACAGGGCGTGTTTTTTGTTTTACCCTCGCAGGTGTCGTCTCCTTCAGACATGAGCTCGTCGTCAGAGCAGATGTTGAGCAGTCAGTACTTTTTAATTGTCTTAGTTTTAATGAAATGAAGTATATACACTGAGTATACAAAACATTATGTTCATGGAACATTTTGTTAATGGAAAAGTGTAATATTATTTTTCCGTAATGCAACTTGCAAAAATTCATCGATTCAGCGATTCATGAATGAAACAGTGAAAGTCAATATATATAAAAACATATTTTAAAAAATAAAAAGAGTTCTTAACAGGGCGTGTGTTTTTTTTTACCCTCGCAGGTGTCGTCTCCTTCAGACATGAGCTCGTCGTCAGAGCAGATGTTGAGCAGTCAGTACTTTTTAATTGTCTTAGTTTTAATGAAATGAAGTATATACACTGAGTGTACAAAACATTATGTTCAATTTAAAAAAATTTAATCCAGAGTGGAATCAAAACATGATTTAGAACTTTGTTAATGGAAAAGTGTAATATTATTTTTCCGTAATGCAACTTGCAAAAATTCATCGATTCATGAATGAAACAGTGAAAGTCAATATATATAAAAACATATTTTAAAAAATAAAAAGAGTTCCTTAACAGGGCGTGTTTTTTTTTTTACCCTCGCAGGTGTCGTCTCCTTCAGACATGAGCTCGTCGTCAGAGCAGATGTTGAGCAGTCAGTACTTTTTAATTGTCTTAGTTTTAATGAAATGAAGTATATACACTGATTGTACAAAACATTATGTTCATGGAACATTTTGTTAATGGAAAAGTGTAATATTATTTTTCCGTAATGCAACTTGCAAAAATTCATCGATTCAGCGATTCATGAATGAAACAGTGAAAGTCAATATATATAAAAACATATTTTAAAAAATAAAAAGAGTTCTTAACAGGGCGTGTTTTTTTTTTTACCCTCGCAGGTGTCGTCTCCTTCAGACATGAGCTCGTCGTCAGAGCAGATGTTGAGCAGTCAGTACTTTTTAATTGTCTTAGTTTTAATGAAATGAAGTATATACACTGAGTGTACAAAACATTATGTTCAATTTAAAAAAATTTAATCCAGAGTGGAATCAAAACATGATTTTGAACTTTGTTAATGGAAAAGTGTAATATTATTTTTCCGTAATGCAACTTGCAAAAATTCATCGATTCATCGATTCATGAATGAAACAGTGAAAGTCAATATATATAAAAACATATTTTAAAAAATAAAAAGAGTTCCTTAACAGGGCGTGTTTTTTTTTTTACCCTCGCAGGTGTCGTCTCCTTCAGACATGAGCTCGTCGTCAGAGCAGATGTTGAGCAGTCAGTACTTTTTAATTGTCTTAGTTTTAATGAAATGAAGTATATACACTGAGTGTACAAAACATTATGTTCATGGAACATTTGTTAATGGAAAAGTGTAATATTATTTTTCCGTAATGCAACTTGCAAAAATTCATCGATTCATCGATTCATGAATGAAACAGTGAAAGTCAATATATATAAAAACATATTTTAAAAAATAAAAAGAGTTCTTAACAGGGCGTGTTTTTTTTTTTACCCTCGCAGGTGTCGTCTCCTTCAGACATGAGCTCGTCGTCAGAGCAGATGTTGAGCAGTCAGTACTTTTTAATTGTCTTAGTTTTAATGAAATGAAGTATATACACTGAGTGTACAAAACATTATGTTCATTGAACATTTTGTTAATGGAAAAGTGTAATATTATTTTTCCGTAATGCAACTTGCAAAAATTCATCGATTCATCGATTCATGAATGAAACAGTGAAAGTCAATATATATAAAAACATATTTTAAAAAATAAAAAGAGTTCTTAACAGGGCGTGTTTTTTTTTTTACCCTCGCAGGTGTCGTCTCCTTCAGACATGAGCTCGTCGTCAGAGCAGATGTTGAGCAGTCAGTACTTTTTAATTGTCTTAGTTTTCATGAAATGAAGCAGTGGTAATGGAAAAGTGTAATATTATTTCCGTATTGCAATGCAACTTGCAAAAATTCATCCAGAGTGAGTGAATCACAACATGATTTAGAACTTTGTTAATGGAAAAGTGTAATATTATTTTTCCGTAATGCAACTTGCAAAAATTCATCGATTCATCGATTCATGAATGAAACAGAACAGCAAAAAAATTTAATCCAGAGGGGAATAAAAACATGATTTAGAACTTTGTTAATGGAAAAGTGTAATATTATTTCCGTATTGCAATGCAACTTGCAAAAATTCATCCAGAGTGAGTGAATCACAACATGATTTAGAACTTTGTTAATGGAAAAGTGTAATATTATTTTTCCGTAATGCAACTTGCAAAAATTCATCGATTCATCGATTCATGAATGAAACAGAACAGCAAAAAAATGTAATCCAGAGTGAGTGAATCACAACATGATTTAGAACTTTGTTAATGGAAAAGTGTAATATTATTTCCGTATTACAATGCAACTTGCAAAAATTCATCGATTCATCGATTCATGAATGAAACAGACAGCAAAAAAATGTAATCCAGAGTGGAATCACAACAGGATTTAGAACTTTGTTAATGGAAAAGTGTAATATTATTTTTCCGTAATGCAACTTGCAAAAATTCATTGATTCAGCGATTCATGAATGAAACAGTCAATATATATAAAAACATATTTTAAAAAATAAAAAGAGTTCTTAACAGGGCGTGTTTTTTTTTTACCCTCGCAGGTGTCGTCTCCTTCAGACATGAGCTCGTCGTCAGAGCAGATGTTGAGCAGTCAGTACTTTTTAATTGTCTTAGTTGTAATGAAATGAAGTATATACACTGAGTGTACAAAACATTATGTTCATGGAACATTTTGTTAATGGAAAAGTGTAATATTATTTTTCCATAATGCAACTTGCAAAAATTCATCGATTCATCGATTCATGAATGAAACAGTGAAAGTCAATATATATAAAAACATATTTTAAAAAATAAAAAGAGTTCTTAACAGGGCGTGTTTTTTTTTTTACCCTCGCAGGTGTCGTCTCCTTCAGACATGAGCTCGTCGTCAGAGCAGATTTTGAGCAGTCAGTACTTTTTAATTGTCTTAGTTTTAATGAAATGAAGTATATACACTGAGTGTACAAAACATTATGTTCATGGAACATTTTGTTAATGGAAAAGTGTAATATTATTTTTCCGTAATGCAACTTGCAAAAATTCATCGATTCATCGATTCATGAATGAAACAGTGAAAGTCAATATATATAAAAACATATTTTAAAAAATAAAAAGAGTTCTTAACAGGGCGTGTTTTTTTTTTTACCCTCGCAGGTGTCGTCTCCTTCAGACATGAGCTCGTCGTCAGAGCAGATGTGGAGCAGTCAGTACTTTTTAATTGTCTTAGTTTTAATGAAATGAAGCAGTGATAATGGAAAAGTGTAATATTATTTCCGTATTGCAATGCAACTTGCAAAAATTCATCCAGAGTGAGTGAATCACAACATGATTTAGAACTTTGTTAATGGAAAAGTGTAATATTATTTTTCCGTAATGCAACTTGCAAAAATTCATCGATTCATCGATTCATGAATGAAACAGAACAGCAAAAAAATGTAATCCAGAGTGAGTGAATCACAACATGATTTAGAACTTTGTTAATGGAAAAGTGTAATATTATTTCCGTATTACAATGCAACTTGCAAAAATTCATCGATTCATCGATTCATGAATGAAACAGACAGCAAAAAAATGTAATCCAGAGTGGAATCACAACATGATTTAGAACTTTGTTAATGGAAAAGTGTAATATTATTTTTCCGTAATGCAACTTGCAAAAATTCATCGATTCATCGATTCATGAATGAAACAGAACAGCAAAAAATGTAATCCAGAGTGAGTGAATCACAACATGATTTAGAACTTTGTTAATGGAAAAGTGTAATATTATTTCCGTATTACAATGCAACTTGCAAAAATTCATCGATTCATCGATTCATGAATGAAACAGACAGCAAAAAAATGTAATCCAGAGTGGAATCACAACAGGATTTAGAACTTTGTTAATGGAAAAGTGTAATATTATTTTTCCGTAATGCAACTTGCAAAAATTCATCGATTCAGCGATTCATGAATGAAACAGTCAATATATATAAAAACATATTTTAAAAAATAAAAAGAGTTCTTAACAGGGCGTGTTTTTTGTTTTACCCTCGCAGGTGTCGTCTCCTTCAGACATGAGCTCGTCGTCAGAGCAGATGTTGAGCAGTCAGTACTTTTTAATTGTCTTAGTTTTAATGAAATGAAGTATATACACTGAGTATACAAAACATTATGTTCATGGAACATTTTGTTAATGGAAAAGTGTAATATTATTTTTCCGTAATGCAACTTGCAAAAATTCATCGATTCAGCGATTCATGAATGAAACAGTGAAAGTCAATATATATAAAAACATATTTTAAAAAATAAAAAGAGTTCTTAACAGGGCGTGTTTTTTTTTTTACCCTCGCAGGTGTCGTCTCCTTCAGACATGAGCTCGTCGTCAGAGCAGATGTTGAGCAGTCAGTACTTTTTAATTGTCTTAGTTTTAATGAAATGAAGTATATACACTGAGTGTACAAAACATTATGTTCAATTTAAAAAAATTTAATCCAGAGTGGAATCAAAACATGATTTAGAACTTTGTTAATGGAAAAGTGTAATATTATTTTTCCGTAATGCAACTTGCAAAAATTCATCGATTCATGAATGAAACAGTGAAAGTCAATATATATAAAAACATATTTTAAAAAATAAAAAGAGTTCCTTAACAGGGCGTGTTTTTTTTTTTACCCTCGCAGGTGTCGTCTCCTTCAGACATGAGCTCGTCGTCAGAGCAGATGTTGAGCAGTCAGTACTTTTTAATTGTCTTAGTTTTAATGAAATGAAGTATATACACTGAGTGTACAAAACATTATGTTCATGGAACATTTGTTAATGGAAAAGTGTAATATTATTTTTCCGTAATGCAACTTGCAAAAATTCATCGATTCATCGATTCATGAATGAAACAGTGAAAGTCAATATATATAAAAACATATTTTAAAAAATAAAAAGAGTTCTTAACAGGGCGTGTTTTTTGTTTTACCCTCGCAGGTGTCGTCTCCTTCAGACATGAGCTCGTCGTCAGAGCAGATGTTGAGCAGTCAGTACTTTTTAATTGTCTTAGTTTTAATGAAATGAAGTATATACACTGAGTGTACAAAACATTATGTTCATGGAACATTTTGTTAATGGAAAAGTGTAATATTATTTTTCCGTAATGCAACTTGCAAAAATTCATCGATTCAGCGATTCATGAATGAAACAGTGAAAGTCAATATATACAAAAACATATTTTAAAAAATAAAAAGAGTTCTTAACAGGGCGTGTTTTTTTTTTTACCCTCGCAGGTGTCGTCTCCTTCAGACATGAGCTCGTCGTCAGAGCAGATGTTGAGCAGTCAGTACTTTTTAATTGTCTTAGTTTTAATGAAATGAAGTATATACACTGAGTGTACAAAACATTATGTCCAATTTAAAAAAATTTAATCCAGAGTGGAATCAAAACATGATTTAGAACTTTGTTAATGGAAAAGTGTAATATTATTTTTCCGTAATGCAACTAGCAAAAATTCATCGATTCATCGATTCATGAATGAAACAGTGAAAGTCAATATATATAAAAACATATTTTAAAAAATAAAAAGAGTTCCTTAACAGGGCGTGTTTTTTTTTTTACCCTCGCAGGTGTCGTCTCCTTCAGACATGAGCTCGTCGTCAGAGCAGATGTTGAGCAGTCAGTACTTTTTAATTGTCTTAGTTTTAATGAAATGAAGCAGTGGCAATGGAAAAGTGTAATATTATTTCCGTATTGCAATGCAACTTGCAAAAATTCATCCAGAGTGAGTGAATCACAACATGATTTAGAACTTTGTTAATGGAAAAGTGTAATATTATTTTTCCGTAATGCAACTTGCAAAAATTCATCGATTCATCGATTCATGAATGAAACAGAACAGCAAAAAAATTTAATCCAGAGGGGAATAAAAACATGATTTAGAACTTTGTTAATGGAAAAGTGTAATATTATTTCCGTATTGCAATGCAACTTGCAAAAATTCATCCAGAGTGAGTGAATCACAACATGATTTAGAACTTTGTTAATGGAAAAGTGTAATATTATTTTTCCGTAATGCAACTTGCAAAAATTCATCGATTCATCGATTCATGAATGAAACAGAACAGCAAAAAAATGTAATCCAGAGTGAGTGAATCACAACATGATTTAGAACTTTGTTAATGGAAAAGTGTAATATTATATCCGTATTACAATGCAACTTGCAAAAATTCATCGATTCATCGATTCATGAATGAAACAGACAGCAAAAAAATGTAATCCAGAGTGGAATCACAACATGATTTAGAACTTTGTTAATGGAAAAGTGTAATATTATTTTTCCGTAATGCAACTTGCAAAAATTCATCGATTCATCGATTCATGAATGAAACAGAACAGCAAAAAATGTAATCCAGAGTGAGTGAATCACAACATGATTTAGAACTTTGTTAATGGAAAAGTGTAATATTATTTCCGTATTACAATGCAACTTGCAAAAATTCATCGATTCATCGATTCATGAATGAAACAGACAGCAAAAAAATGTAATCCAGAGTGGAATCACAACAGGATTTAGAACTTTGTTAATGGAAAAGTGTAATATTATTTTTCCGTAATGCAACTTGCAAAAATTCATCGATTCAGCGATTCATGAATGAAACAGTCAATATATATAAAAACATATTTTAAAAAATAAAAAGAGTTCTTAACAGGGCGTGTTTTTTTTTACCCTCGCAGGTGTCGTCTCCTTCAGACATGAGCTCGTCGTCAGAGCAGATGTTGAGCAGTCAGTACTTTTTAATTGTCTTAGTTTTAATGAAATGAAGTATATACACTGAGTGTACAAAACATTATGTTCATGGAACATTTTGTTAATGGAAAAGTGTAATATTATTTTTCCATAATGCAACTTGCAAAAATTCATCGATTCATCGATTCATGAATGAAACAGTGAAAGTCAATATATATAAAAACATATTTTAAAAAATAAAAAGAGTTCTTAACAGGGCGTGTTTTTTTTTTTACCCTCGCAGGTGTCGTCTCCTTCAGACATGAGCTCGTCGTCAGAGCAGATGTTGAGCAGTCAGTACTTTTTAATTGTCTTAGTTTTAATGAAATGAAGTATATACACTGAGTGTACAAAACATTATGTTCATGGAACATTTTGTTAATGGAAAAGTGTAATATTATTTTTCCGTAATGCAACTTGCAAAAATTCATCGATTCATCGATTCATGAATGAAACAGTGAAAGTCAATATATATAAAAACATATTTTAAAAAATAAAAAGAGTTCTTAACAGGGCGTGTTTTTTTTTTTACCCTCGCAGGTGTCGTCTCCTTCAGACATGAGCTCGTCGTCAGAGCAGATGTTGAGCAGTCAGTACTTTTTAATTGTCTTAGTTTTAATGAAATGCAGCAGTGATAATGGAAAAGTGTAATATTATTTCCGTATTGCAATGCAACTTGCAAAAATTCATCCAGAGTGAGTGAATCACAACATGATTTAGAACTTTGTTAATGGAAAAGTGTAATATTATTTTTCCGTAATGCAACTTGCAAAAATTCATCGATTCATCGATTCATGAATGAAACAGAACAGCAAAAAAATGTAATCCAGAGTGAGTGAATCACAACATGATTTAGAACTTTGTTAATGGAAAAGTGTAATATTATTTTTCCGTAATGCAACTTGCAAAAATTCATCGATTCATCGATTCATGAATGAAACAGAACAGCAAAAAAATGTAATCCAGAGTGAGTGAATCACAACATGATTTAGAACTTTGTTAATGGAAAAGTGTAATATTATTTCCGTATTACAATGCAACTTGCAAAAATTCATCGATTCATCGATTCATGAATGAAACAGACAGCAAAAAAATGTAATCCAGAGTGGAATCACAACATGATTTAGAACTTTGTTAATGGAAAAGTGTAATATTATTTTTCCGTAATGCAACTTGCAAAAATTCATCGATTCATCGATTCATGAATGAAACAGAACAGCAAAAAATGTAATCCAGAGTGAGTGAATCACAACATGATTTAGAACTTTGTTAATGGAAAAGTGTAATATTATTTCCGTATTACAATGCAACTTGCAAAAATTCATCGATTCATCGATTCATGAATGAAACAGACAGCAAAAAAATGTAATCCAGAGTGGAATCACAACAGGATTTAGAACTTTGTTAATGGAAAAGTGTAATATTATTTTTCCGTAATGCAACTTGCAAAAATTCATCGATTCAGCGATTCATGAATGAAACAGTCAATATATATAAAAACATATTTTAAAAAATAAAAAGAGTTCTTAACAGGGCGTGTTTTTTGTTTTACCCTCGCAGGTGTCGTCTCCTTCAGACATGAGCTCGTCGTCAGAGCAGATGTTGAGCAGTTTAATTGTCTTAGTTTTAATGAAATGAAGTATATACACTGAGTGTACAAAACATTATGTTCATGGAACATTTGTTAATGGAAAAGTGTAATATTATTTTTCCGTAATGCAACTTGCAAAAATTCATTGATTCATCGATTCATGAATGAAACAGTGAAAGTCAATATATATAAAAACATATTTAAAAAAATAAAAAGAGTTCTTAACAGGGCGTGTTTTTTTTTTTACCCTCGCAGGTGTCGTCTCCTTCAGACATGAGCTCGTCGTCAGAGCAGATGTTGAGCAGTCAGTACTTTATAATTGTCTTAGTTTTAATGAAATGAAGTATATACACTGAGTGTACAAAACATTATGTTCAATTTAAAACAATTTAATCCAGAGTGGAATCAAAACATGATTTATAACTTTGTTAATGGAAAAGTGTAATATTATTTCCGTATTGCAATGCAACTTGCAAAAATTCATCCAGAGTGAGTGAATCACAACATGATTTAGAACTTTGTTAATGGAAAAGTGTAATATTATTTCCGTATTACAATGCAATTTGCAAAAATTCATCGATTCATCGATTCATGAATGAAACAGTACAGCAAAATTTTTTAATCCAGAGTGGAATCAAAACATGATTTAGAACTTTGTTAATGGAAAAGTGTAATATTATTTTTCCGTAATGCAACTTGCAAAAATTCATCGATTCAGCGATTCATGAATGAAACAGTGAAAGTCAATATATATAAAAACATATTTTAAAAAATAAAAAGAGTTCTTAACAGGGCGTGTTTTTTTTTTTACCCTCGCAGGTGTCGTCTCCTTCAGACATGAGCTCGTCGTCAGAGCAGATGTTGAGCAGTCAGTACTTTTTAATTGTCTTAGTTTTAATGAAATGAAGTATATACACTGAGTGTACAAAACATTATGTTCAATTTAAAATTTTTTAATCCAGAGTGGAATCAAAACATGATTTAGAACTTTGTTAATGGAAAAGTGTAATATTATTTTTCCGTAATGCAACTTGCAAAAATTCATCGATTCATCGATTCATGAATGAAACAGAACAGCAAAAAATGTAATCCAGAGTGAGTGAATCACAACATGATTTAGAACTTTGTTAATGGAAAAGTGTAATATTATTTCCGTATTACAATGCAACTTGCAAAAATTCATCGATTCATCGATTCATGAATGAAACAGACAGCAAAAAAATGTAATCCAGAGTGGAATCACAACAGGATTTAGAACTTTGTTAATGGAAAAGTGTAATATTATTTTTCCGTAATGCAACTTGCAAAAATTCATCGATTCAGCGATTCATGAATGAAACAGTCAATATATATAAAAACATATTTTAAAAAATAAAAAGAGTTCTTAACAGGGCGTGTTTTTTTTTTACCCTCGCAGGTGTCGTCTCCTTCAGACATGAGCTCGTCGTCAGAGCAGATGTTGAGCAGTCAGTACTTTTTAATTGTCTTAGTTTTAATGAAATGAAGTATATACACTGAGTGTACAAAACATTATGTTCATGGAACATTTTGTTAATGGAAAAGTGTAATATTATTTTTCCATAATGCAACTTGCAAAAATTCATCGATTCATCGATTCATGAATGAAACAGTGAAAGTCAATATATATAAAAACATATTTTAAAAAATAAAAAGAGTTCTTAACAGGGCGTGTTTTTTTTTTTTACCCTCGCAGGTGTCGTCTCCTTCAGACATGAGCTCGTCGTCAGAGCAGATGTTGAGCAGTCAGTACTTTTTAATTGTCTTAGTTTTAATGAAATGAAGTATATACACTGAGTGTACAAAACATTATGTTCATGGAACATTTTGTTAATGGAAAAGTGTAATATTATTTTTCCGTAATGCAACTTGCAAAAATTCATCGATTCATCGATTCATGAATGAAACAGTGAAAGTCAATATATATAAAAACATATTTTAAAAAATAAAAAGAGTTCTTAACAGGGCGTGTTTTTTTTTTTACCCTCGCAGGTGTCGTCTCCTTCAGACATGAGCTCGTCGTCAGAGCAGATGTTGAGCAGTCAGTACTTTTTAATTGTCTTAGTTTTAATGAAATGAAGCAGTGATAATGGAAAAGTGTAATATTATTTCCGTATTGCAATGCAACTTGCAAAAATTCATCCAGAGTGAGTGAATCACAACATGATTTAGAACTTTGTTAATGGAAAAGTGTAATATTATTTTTCCGTAATGCAACTTGCAAAAATTCATCGATTCATCGATTCATGAATGAAACAGAACAGCAAAAAAATGTAATCCAGAGTGAGTGAATCACAACATGATTTAGAACTTTGTTAATGGAAAAGTGTAATATTATTTCCGTATTACAATGCAACTTGCAAAAATTCATCGATTCATCGATTCATGAATGAAACAGACAGCAAAAAAATGTAATCCAGAGTGGAATCACAACATGATTTAGAACTTTGTTAATGGAAAAGTGTAATATTATTTTTCTGTAATGCAACTTGCAAAAATTCATCGATTCATCGATTCATGAATGAAACAGAACAGCAAAAAATGTAATCCAGAGTGAGTGAATCACAACATGATTTAGAACTTTGTTAATGGAAAAGTGTAATATTATTTCCGTATTACAATGCAACTTGCAAAAATTCATCGATTCATCGATTCATGAATGAAACAGACAGCAAAAAAATGTAATCCAGAGTGGAATCACAACAGGATTTAGAACTTTGTTAATGGAAAAGTGTAATATTATTTTTCCGTAATGCAACTTGCAAAAATTCATCGATTCAGCGATTCATGAATGAAACAGTCAATATATATAAAAACATATTTTAAAAAATAAAAAGAGTTCTTAACAGGGCGTGTTTTTTTTTTACCCTCGCAGGTGTCGTCTCCTTCAGACATGAGCTCGTCGTCAGAGCAGATGTTGAGCAGTCAGTACTTTTTAATTGTCTTAGTTTTAATGAAATGAAGTATATACACTGAGTGTACAAAACATTATGTTCATGGAACATTTTGTTAATGGAAAAGTGTAATATTATTTTTCCATAATGCAACTTGCAAAAATTCATCGATTCATCGATTCATGAATGAAACAGTGAAAGTCAATATATATAAAAACATATTTTAAAAAATAAAAAGAGTTCTTAACAGGGCGTGTTTTTTTTTTTTACCCTCGCAGGTGTCGTCTCCTTCAGACATGAGCTCGTCGTCAGAGCAGATGTTGAGCAGTCAGTACTTTTTAATTGTCTTAGTTTTAATGAAATGAAGTATATACACTGAGTGTACAAAACATTATGTTCATGGAACATTTTGTTAATGGAAAAGTGTAATATTATTTTTCCGTAATGCAACTTGCAAAAATTCATCGATTCATCGATTCATGAATGAAACAGTGAAAGTCAATATATATAAAAACATATTTTAAAAAATAAAAAGAGTTCTTAACAGGGCGTGTTTTTTTTTTTACCCTCGCAGGTGTCGTCTCCTTCAGACATGAGCTCGTCGTCAGAGCAGATGTTGAGCAGTCAGTACTTTTTAATTGTCTTAGTTTTAATGAAATGAAGCAGTGATAATGGAAAAGTGTAATATTATTTCCGTATTGCAATGCAACTTGCAAAAATTCATCCAGAGTGAGTGAATCACAACATGATTTAGAACTTTGTTAATGGAAAAGTGTAATATTATTTTTCCGTAATGCAACTTGCAAAAATTCATCGATTCATCGATTCATGAATGAAACAGAACAGCAAAAAAATGTAATCCAGAGTGAGTGAATCACAACATGATTTAGAACTTTGTTAATGGAAAAGTGTAATATTATTTCCGTATTACAATGCAACTTGCAAAAATTCATCGATTCATCGATTCATGAATGAAACAGACAGCAAAAAAATGTAATCCAGAGTGGAATCACAACATGATTTAGAACTTTGTTAATGGAAAAGTGTAATATTATTTTTCTGTAATGCAACTTGCAAAAATTCATCGATTCAGCGATTCATGAATGAAACAGTCAATATATATAAAAACATATTTTAAAAAATAAAAAGAGTTCTTAACAGGGCATGTTTTTTTTTTACCCTCGCAGGTGTCGTCTCCTTCAGACATGAGCTCGTCGTCAGAGCAGATGTTGAGCAGTCAGTACTTTTTAATTGTCTTAGTTTTAATGAAATGAAGTATATACACTGAGTGTACAAAACATTATGTTCATGGAACATTTTGTTAATGGAAAAGTGTAATATTATTTTTCCGTAATGCAACTTGCAAAAATTCATCGATTCATCGATTCATGAATGAAACAGTGAAAGTCAATATATATAAAAACATATTTTAAAAAATAAAAAGAGTTCTTAACAGGGCGTGTTTTTTTTTTTTACCCTCGCAGGTGTCGTCTCCTTCAGACATGAGCTCGTCGTCAGAGCAGATGTTGAGCAGTCAGTACTTTTTAATTGTCTTAGTTTTAATGAAATGTAGTATATACACTGAGTGTACAAAACATTATGTTCATGGAACATTTTGTTAATGGAAAAGTGTAATATTATTTTTCCGTAATGCAACTTGCAAAAATTCATCGATTCATCGATTCATGAATGAAACAGTGAAAGTCAATATATATAAAAACATATTTTAAAAAATAAAAAGAGTTCTTAACAGGGCGTGTTTTTTTTTTTACCCTCGCAGGTGTCGTCTCCTTCAGACATGAGCTCGTCGTCAGAGCAGATGTTGAGCAGTCAGTACTTTTTAATTGTCTTAGTTTTAATGAAATGAAGTATATACACTGAGTGTACAAAACATTATGTTCATGGAACATTTTGTTAATGGAAAAGTGTAATATTATTTTTCCGTAATGCAACTTGCAAAAATTCATCGATTCATCGATTCATGAAACAGAACAGCAAAAAAATTTAATCCAGAGGGGAATAAAAACATGATTTAGAACTTTGTTAATGGAAAAGTGTAATATTATTTCCGTATTGCAATGCAACTTGCAAAAATTCATCCAGAGTGAGTGAATCACAACATGATTTAGAACTTTGTTAATGGAAAAGTGTAATATTATTTTTCCGTAATGCAACTTGCAAAAATTCATCGATTCATCGATTCATGAATGAAACAGAACAGCAAAAAAATGTAATCCAGAGTGAGTGAATCACAACATGATTTAGAACTTTGTTAATGGAAAAGTGTAATATTATATCCGTATTACAATGCAACTTGCAAAAATTCATCGATTCATCGATTCATGAATGAAACAGACAGCAAAAAAATGTAATCCAGAGTGGAATCACAACATGATTTAGAACTTTGTTAATGGAAAAGTGTAATATTATTTTTCCGTAATGCAACTTGCAAAAATTCATCGATTCATCGATTCATGAATGAAACAGAACAGCAAAAAATGTAATCCAGAGTGAGTGAATCACAACATGATTTAGAACTTTGTTAATGGAAAAGTGTAATATTATTTCCGTATTACAATGCAACTTGCAAAAATTCATCGATTCATCGATTCATGAATGAAACAGACAGCAAAAAAATGTAATCCAGAGTGGAATCACAACAGGATTTAGAACTTTGTTAATGGAAAAGTGTAATATTATTTTTCCGTAATGCAACTTGCAAAAATTCATCGATTCAGCGATTCATGAATGAAACAGTCAATATATATAAAAACATATTTTAAAAAATAAAAAGAGTTCTTAACAGGGCGTGTTTTTTGTTTTACCCTCACAGGTGTCGTCTCCTTCAGACATGAGCTCGTCGTCAGAGCAGATGTTGAGCAGTCAGTACTTTTTAATTGTCTTAGTTTTAATGAAATGAAGTATATACACTGAGTATACAAAACATTATGTTCATGGAACATTTTGTTAATGGAAAAGTGTAATATTATTTTTCCGTAATGCAACTTGCAAAAATTCATCGATTCAGCGATTCATGAATGAAACAGTGAAAGTCAATATATATAAAAACATATTTTAAAAAATAAAAAGAGTTCTTAACAGGGCGTGTTTTTTTTTTTACCCTCGCAGGTGTCGTCTCCTTCAGACATGAGCTCGTCGTCAGAGCAGATGTTGAGCAGTCAGTACTTTTTAATTGTCTTAGTTTTAATGAAATGAAGTATATACACTGAGTGTACAAAACATTATGTTCAATTTAAAAAAATTTAATCCAGAGTGGAATCAAAACATGATTTAGAACTTTGTTAATGGAAAAGTGTAATATTATTTTTCCGTAATGCAACTTGCAAAAATTCATCGATTCATGAATGAAACAGTGAAAGTCAATATATATAAAAACATATTTTAAAAAATAAAAAGAGTTCCTTAACAGGGCGTGTTTTTTTTTTTACCCTCGCAGGTGTCGTCTCCTTCAGACATGAGCTCGTCGTCAGAGCAGATGTTGAGCAGTCAGTACTTTTTAATTGTCTTAGTTTTAATGAAATGAAGTATATACACTGAGTGTACAAAACATTATGTTCATGGAACATTTGTTAATGGAAAAGTGTAATATTATTTTTCCGTAATGCAACTTGCAAAAATTCATCGATTCATCGATTCATGAATGAAACAGTGAAAGTCAATATATATAAAAACATATTTTAAAAAATAAAAAGAGTTCTTAACAGGGCGTGTTTTTTGTTTTACCCTCGCAGGTGTCGTCTCCTTCAGACATGAGCTCGTCGTCAGAGCAGATGTTGAGCAGTCAGTACTTTTTAATTGTCTTAGTTTTAATGAAATGAAGTATATACACTGAGTGTACAAAACATTATGTTCATGGAACATTTTGTTAATGGAAAAGTGTAATATTATTTTTCCGTAATGCAACTTGCAAAAATTCATCGATTCAGCGATTCATGAATGAAACAGTGAAAGTCAATATATACAAAAACATATTTTAAAAAATAAAAAGAGTTCTTAACAGGGCGTGTTTTTTTTTTTACCCTCGCAGGTGTCGTCTCCTTCAGACATGAGCTCGTCGTCAGAGCAGATGTTGAGCAGTCAGTACTTTTTAATTGTCTTAGTTTTAATGAAATGAAGCAGTGGCAATGGAAAAGTGTAATATTATTTCCGTATTGCAATGCAACTTGCAAAAATTCATCCAGAGTGAGTGAATCACAACATGATTTAGAACTTTGTTAATGGAAAAGTGTAATATTATTTTTCCGTAATGCAACTTGCAAAAATTCATCGATTCATCGATTCATGAAACAGAACAGCAAAAAAATTTAATCCAGAGGGGAATAAAAACATGATTTAGAACTTTGTTAATGGAAAAGTGTAATATTATTTCCGTATTGCAATGCAACTTGCAAAAATTCATCCAGAGTGAGTGAATCACAACATGATTTAGAACTTTGTTAATGGAAAAGTGTAATATTATTTTTCCGTAATGCAACTTGCAAAAATTCATCGATTCATCGATTCATGAATGAAACAGAACAGCAAAAAAATGTAATCCAGAGTGAGTGAATCACAACATGATTTAGAACTTTGTTAATGGAAAAGTGTAATATTATATCCGTATTACAATGCAACTTGCAAAAATTCATCGATTCATCGATTCATGAATGAAACAGACAGCAAAAAAATGTAATCCAGAGTGGAATCACAACATGATTTAGAACTTTGTTAATGGAAAAGTGTAATATTATTTTTCCGTAATGCAACTTGCAAAAATTCATCGATTCATCGATTCATGAATGAAACAGAACAGCAAAAAATGTAATCCAGAGTGAGTGAATCACAACATGATTTAGAACTTTGTTAATGGAAAAGTGTAATATTATTTCCGTATTACAATGCAACTTGCAAAAATTCATCGATTCATCGATTCATGAATGAAACAGACAGCAAAAAAATGTAATCCAGAGTGGAATCACAACAGGATTTAGAACTTTGTTAATGGAAAAGTGTAATATTATTTTTCCGTAATGCAACTTGCAAAAATTCATCGATTCAGCGATTCATGAATGAAACAGTCAATATATATAAAAACATATTTTAAAAAATAAAAAGAGTTCTTAACAGGGCGTGTTTTTTTTTACCCTCGCAGGTGTCGTCTCCTTCAGACATGAGCTCGTCGTCAGAGCAGATGTTGAGCAGTCAGTACTTTTTAATTGTCTTAGTTTTAATGAAATGAAGTATATACACTGAGTGTACAAAACATTATGTTCATGGAACATTTTGTTAATGGAAAAGTGTAATATTATTTTTCCATAATGCAACTTGCAAAAATTCATCGATTCATCGATTCATGAATGAAACAGTGAAAGTCAATATATATAAAAACATATTTTAAAAAATAAAAAGAGTTCTTAACAGGGCGTGTTTTTTTTTTTACCCTCGCAGGTGTCGTCTCCTTCAGACATGAGCTCGTCGTCAGAGCAGATGTTGAGCAGTCAGTACTTTTTAATTGTCTTAGTTTTAATGAAATGAAGTATATACACTGAGTGTACAAAACATTATGTTCATGGAACATTTTGTTAATGGAAAAGTGTAATATTATTTTTCCGTAATGCAACTTGCAAAAATTCATCGATTCATCGATTCATGAATGAAACAGAACAGCAAAAAAATGTAATCCAGAGTGAGTGAATCACAACATGATTTAGAACTTTGTTAATGGAAAAGTGTAATATTATTTTTCCGTAATGCAACTTGCAAAAATTCATCGATTCATCGATTCATGAATGAAACAGAACAGCAAAAAAATGTAATCCAGAGTGAGTGAATCACAACATGATTTAGAACTTTGTTAATGGAAAAGTGTAATATTATTTCCGTATTACAATGCAACTTGCAAAAATTCATCGATTCATCGATTCATGAATGAAACAGACAGCAAAAAAATGTAATCCAGAGTGGAATCACAACATGATTTAGAACTTTGTTAATGGAAAAGTGTAATATTATTTTTCCGTAATGCAACTTGCAAAAATTCATCGATTCATCGATTCATGAATGAAACAGAACAGCAAAAAATGTAATCCAGAGTGAGTGAATCACAACATGATTTAGAACTTTGTTAATGGAAAAGTGTAATATTATTTCCGTATTACAATGCAACTTGCAAAAATTCATCGATTCATCGATTCATGAATGAAACAGACAGCAAAAAAATGTAATCCAGAGTGGAATCACAACAGGATTTAGAACTTTGTTAATGGAAAAGTGTAATATTATTTTTCCGTACTGCAACTTGCAAAAATTCATCGATTCAGCGATTCATGAATGAAACAGTCAATATATATAAAAACATATTTTAAAAAATAAAAAGAGTTCTTAACAGGGCGTGTTTTTTGTTTTACCCTCGCAGGTGTCGTCTCCTTCAGACATGAGCTCGTCGTCAGAGCAGATGTTGAGCAGTTTAATTGTCTTAGTTTTAATGAAATGAAGTATATACACTGAGTGTACAAAACATTATGTTCATGGAACATTTGTTAATGGAAAAGTGTAATATTATTTTTCCGTAATGCAGCTTGCAAAAATTCATTGATTCATCGATTCATGAATGAAACAGTGAAAGTCAATATATATAAAAACATATTTAAAAAAATAAAAAGAGTTCTTAACAGGGCGTGTTTTTTTTTTTACCCTCGCAGGTGTCGTCTCCTTCAGACATGAGCTCGTCGTCAGAGCAGATGTTGAGCAGTCAGTACTTTATAATTGTCTTAGTTTTAATGAAATGAAGTATATACACTGAGTGTACAAAACATTATGTTCAATTTAAAACAATTTAATCCAGAGTGGAATCAAAACATGATTTATAACTTTGTTAATGGAAAAGTGTAATATTATTTCCGTATTGCAATGCAACTTGCAAAAATTCATCCAGAGTGAGTGAATCACAACATGATTTAGAACTTTGTTAATGGAAAAGTGTAATATTATTTCCGTATTACAATGCAATTTGCAAAAATTCATCGATTCATCGATTCATGAATGAAACAGTACAGCAAAATTTTTTAATCCAGAGTGGAATCAAAACATGATTTAGAACTTTGTTAATGGAAAAGTGTAATATTATTTTTCCGTAATGCAACTTGCAAAAATTCATCGATTCAGCGATTCATGAATGAAACAGTGAAAGTCAATATATATAAAAACATATTTTAAAAAATAAAAAGAGTTCTTAACAGGGCGTGTTTTTTTTTTACCCTCGCAGGTGTCGTCTCCTTCAGACATGAGCTCGTCGTCAGAGCAGATGTTGAGCAGTCAGTACTTTTTAATTGTCTTAGTTTTAATGAAATGAAGTATATACACTGAGTGTACAAAACATTATGTTCAATTTAAATTTTTTTAATCCAGAGTGGAATCAAAACATGATTTAGAACTTTGTTAATGGAAAAGTGTAATATTATTTTTCCGTAATGCAACTTGCAAAAATTCATCGATTCATCGATTCATGAATGAAACAGAACAGCAAAAAATGTAATCCAGAGTGAGTGAATCACAACATGATTTAGAACTTTGTTAATGGAAAAGTGTAATATTATTTCCGTATTACAATGCAACTTGCAAAAATTCATCGATTCATCGATTCATGAATGAAACAGACAGCAAAAAAATGTAATCCAGAGTGGAATCACAACAGGATTTAGAACTTTGTTAATGGAAAAGTGTAATATTATTTTTCCGTAATGCAACTTGCAAAAATTCATCGATTCAGCGATTCATGAATGAAACAGTCAATATATATAAAAACATATTTTAAAAAATAAAAAGAGTTCTTAACAGGGCGTGTTTTTTTTTTACCCTCGCAGGTGTCGTCTCCTTCAGACATGAGCTCGTCGTCAGAGCAGATGTTGAGCAGTCAGTACTTTTTAATTGTCTTAGTTTTAATGAAATGAAGTATATACACTGAGTGTACAAAACATTATGTTCATGGAACATTTTGTTAATGGAAAAGTGTAATATTATTTTTCCATAATGCAACTTGCAAAAATTCATCGATTCATCGATTCACGAATGAAACAGTGAAAGTCAATATATATAAAAACATATTTTAAAAAATAAAAAGAGTTCTTAACAGGGCGTGTTTTTTTTTTTTACCCTCGCAGGTGTCGTCTCCTTCAGACATGAGCTCGTCGTCAGAGCAGATGTTGAGCAGTCAGTACTTTTTAATTGTCTTAGTTTTAATGAAATGAAGTATATACACTGAGTGTACAAAACATTATGTTCATGGAACATTTTGTTAATGGAAAAGTGTAATATTATTTTTCCGTAATGCAACTTGCAAAAATTCATCGATTCATCGATTCATGAATGAAACAGTGAAAGTCAATATATATAAAAACATATTTTAAAAAATAAAAAGAGTTCTTAACAGGGCGTGTTTTTTTTTTTACCCTCGCAGGTGTCGTCTCCTTCAGACATGAGCTCGTCGTCAGAGCAGATGTTGAGCAGTCAGTACTTTTTAATTGTCTTAGTTTTAATGAAATGAAGCAGTGATAATGGAAAAGTGTAATATTATTTCCGTATTGCAATGCAACTTGCAAAAATTCATCCAGAGTGAGTGAATCACAACATGATTTAGAACTTTGTTAATGGAAAAGTGTAATATTATTTTTCCGTAATGCAACTTGCAAAAATTCATCGATTCATCGATTCATGAATGAAACAGAACAGCAAAAAAATGTAATCCAGAGTGAGTGAATCACAACATGATTTAGAACTTTGTTAATGGAAAAGTGTAATATTATTTCCGTATTACAATGCAACTTGCAAAAATTCATCGATTCATCGATTCATGAATGAAACAGAACAGCAAAAAATGTAATCCAGAGTGAGTGAATCACAACATGATTTAGAACTTTGTTAATGGAAAAGTGTAATATTATTTCCGTATTACAATGCAACTTGCAAAAATTCATCGATTCATCGATTCATGAATGAAACAGACAGCAAAAAAATGTAATCCAGAGTGGAATCACAACAGGATTTAGAACTTTGTTAATGGAAAAGTGTAATATTATTTTTCCGTAATGCAACTTGCAAAAATTCATCGATTCAGCGATTCATGAATGAAACAGTCAATATATATAAAAACATATTTTAAAAAATAAAAAGAGTTCTTAACAGGGCGTGTTTTTTTTTTACCCTCGCAGGTGTCGTCTCCTTCAGACATGAGCTCGTCGTCAGAGCAGATGTTGAGCAGTCAGTACTTTTTAATTGTCTTAGTTTTAATGAAATGAAGTATATACACTGAGTGTACAAAACATTATGTTCATGGAACATTTTGTTAATGGAAAAGTGTAATATTATTTTTCCATAATGCAACTTGCAAAAATTCATCGATTCATCGATTCATGAATGAAACAGTGAAAGTCAATATATATAAAAACATATTTTAAAAAATAAAAAGAGTTCTTAACAGGGCGTGTTTTTTTTTTTTACCCTCGCAGGTGTCGTCTCCTTCAGACATGAGCTCGTCGTCAGAGCAGATGTTGAGCAGTCAGTACTTTTTAATTGTCTTAGTTTTAATGAAATGAAGTATATACACTGAGTGTACAAAACATTATGTTCATGGAACATTTTGTTAATGGAAAAGTGTAATATTATTTTTCCGTAATGCAACTTGCAAAAATTCATCGATTCATCGATTCATGAATGAAACAGTGAAAGTCAATATATATAAAAACATATTTAAAAAAATAAAAAGAGTTCTTAACAGGGCGTGTTTTTTTTTTTACCCTCGCAGGTGTCGTCTCCTTCAGACATGAGCTCGTCGTCAGAGCAGATGTTGAGCAGTCAGTACTTTTTAATTGTCTTAGTTTTAATGAAATGAAGTATATACACTGAGTGTACAAAACATTATGTTCATGGAACATTTTGTTAATGGAGAAGTGAAATATTATTTCCGTATTGCAATGCAACTTGCAAAAATTCATCCAGAGTGAGTGAATCACAACTCTGTTGTGTTCGACGAGCTCATGTCTGAAGGAGACGACACCTGCGAGGGTAAAAAAAAAAACACTCTTTTTATTTTTTAAAATATGTTTTTATATATATTGACTTTCACTGTTTCATTCATGAATCGATGAATCGATGAATTTTTGCAAGTTGCATTACGGAAAAATAATATTACACTTTTCCATTAACAAAATGTTCCATGAACATAATGTTTTGTACACTCAGTGTATATACTTCATTTCATTAAAACTAAGACAATTAAAAAGTACTGACTGCTCAACATCTGCTCTGACGACGAGCTCATGTCTGAAGGAGACGACACCTGCGAGGGTAAAAAAAAAAACACGCCCTGTTAAGAACTCTTTTTATTTTTTAAAATATGTTTTTATATATATTGACTTTCACTGTTTCATTCATGAATCGATGAATCGATGAATTTTTGCAAGTTGCATTACGGAAAAATAATATTACACTTTTCCATTAACAAAATGTTCCATGAACATAATGTTTTGTACACTCAGTGTATATACTACATTTCATTAAAACTAAGACAATTAAAAAGTACTGACTGCTCAACATCTGCTCTGACGACGAGCTCATGTCTGAAGGAGACGACACCTGCGAGGGTAAAAAAAAAAAACACGCCCTGTTAAGAACTCTTTTTATTTTTTAAAATATGTTTTTATATATATTGACTTTCACTGTTTCATTCATGAATCGATGAATCGATGAATTTTTGCAAGTTGCATTACGGAAAAATAATATTACACTTTTCCATTAACAAAATGTTCCATGAACATAATGTTTTGTACACTCAGTGTATATACTTCATTTCATTAAAACTAAGACAATTAAAAAGTACTGACTGCTCAACATCTGCTCTGACGACGAGCTCATGTCTGAAGGAGACGACACCTGCGAGGGTAAAAAAAAAAACACGCCCTGTTAAGAACTCTTTTTATTTTTTAAAATATGTTTTTATATATATTGACTTTCACTGTTTCATTCATGAATCGATGAATCGATGAATTTTTGCAAGTTGCATTACGGAAAAATAATATTACACTTTTCCATTAACAAAGTTCTAAATCATGTTTTGATTCACTCACTCTGGATTACATTTTTTTGCTGTTCTGTTTCATTCATGAATCGCTGAATCGATGAATTTTTGCAAGTTGCATTACGGAAAAATAATATTACACTTTTCCATTAACAAAGTTCTAAATCATGTTTTGATTCCACTCTGGATTACATTTTTTTAAATTGAACATAATGTTTTGTACACTCAGTGTATATACTTCATTTCATTAAAACTAAGACAATTAAAAAGTACTGACTGCTCAACATCTGCTCTGACGACGAGCTCATGTCTGAAGGAGACGACACCTGCGAGGATAAAAAAAAAAACACGCCCTGTTAAGAACTCTTTTTATTTTTTAAAATATGTTTTTATATATATTGACTTTCACTGTTTCATTCATGAATCGATGAATCGATGAATTTTTGCAAGTTGCATTACGGAAAAATAATATTACACTTTTCCATTAACAAAATGTTCCATGAACATAATGTTTTGTACACTCAGTGTATATACTTCATTTCATTAAAACTAAGACAATTAAAAAGTACTGACTGCTCAACATCTGCTCTGACGACGAGCTCATGTCTGAAGGAGACGACACCTGCGAGGGTAAAAAAAAAAACACGCCCTGTTAAGAACTCTTTTTATTTTTTTAAATATGTTTTTATATATATTGACTTTCACTGTTTCATTCATGAATCGATGAATCGATGAATTTTTGCAAGTTGCATTACGGAAAAATAATATTACACTTTTCCATTAACAAAGTTCTAAATCATGTTTTGATTCCACTCTGGATTACATTTTTTTAAATTGAACATAATGTTTTGTACACTCAGTGTATATACTTCATTTCATTAAAACTAAGACAATTAAAAAGTACTGACTGCTCAACATCTGCTCTGACGACGAGCTCATGTCTGAAGGAGACGACACCTGCGAGGGTAAAAAAAAAAACACGCCCTGTTAAGAACTCTTTTTATTTTTTAAAATATGTTTTTATATATATTGACTTTCACTGTTTCATTCATGAATCGATGAATCGATGAATTTTTGCAAGTTGCATTACGGAAAAATAATATTACACTTTTCCATTAACAAAATGTTCCATGAACATAATGTTTTGTACACTCAGTGTATATACTTCATTTCATTAAAACTAAGACAATTAAAAAGTACTGACTGCTCAACATCTGCTCTGACGACGAGCTCATGTCTGAAGGAGACGACACCTGCGAGGGTAAAAAAAAAAACACGCCCTGTTAAGAACTCTTTTTATTTTTTAAAATATGTTTTTATATATATTGACTTTCACTGTTTCATTCATGAATCGATGAATCGATGAATTTTTGCAAGTTGCATTACGGAAAAATAATATTACACTTTTCCATTAACAAAGTTCTAAATCATGTTTTGATTCACTCACTCTGGATTACATTTTTTTGCTGTTCTGTTTCATTCATGAATCGCTGAATCGATGAATTTTTGCAAGTTGCATTACGGAAAAATAATATTACACTTTTCCATTAACAAAGTTCTAAATCATGTTTTGATTCCACTCTGGATTAAATTTTTTTAAATTGAACATAATGTTTTGGACACTCAGTGTTTATACTTCATTTCATTAAAACTAAGACAATTAAAAAGTACTGACTGCTCAACATCTGCTCTGACGACGAGCTCATGTCTGAAGGAGACGACACCTGCGAGGATAAAAAAAAAAACACGCCCTGTTAAGAACTCTTTCTATTTTTTAAAATATGTTTTTATATATATTGACTTTCACTGTTTCATTCATGAATCGATGAATCGATGAATTTTTGCAAGTTGCATTACGGAAAAATAATATTACACTTTTCCATTAACAAAGTTCTAAATCATGTTTTGATTCCACTCTGGATTAAATTTTTTTAAATTGAACATAATGTTTTGTACACTCAGTGTATATACTTCATTTCATTAAAACTAAGACAATTAAAAAGTACTGACTGCTCAACATCTGCTCTGACGACGAGCTCATGTCTGACGGAGACGACACCTGCGAGGGTAAAAAAAAAACACGCCCTGTTAAGAACTCTTTTTATTTTTTAAAATATGTTTTTATATATATTGACTTTCACTGTTTCATTCATGAATCGATGAATCGATGAATTTTTGCAAGTTGCATTACGGAAAAATAATATTACACTTTTCCATTAACAAAATGTTCCATGAACATAATGTTTTGTACACTCAGTGTATATACTTCATTTCATTAAAACTAAGACAATTAAAAAGTACTGACTGCTCAACATCTGCTCTGACGACGAGCTCATGTCTGAAGGAGACGACACCTGCGAGGGTAAAAAAAAACACGCCCTGTTAAGAACTCTTTTTATTTTTTAAAACATGTTTTTATATATATTGACTTTCACTGTTTCATTCATGAATCGATGAATCGATGAATTTTTGCAAGTTGCATTACGGAAAAATAATATTACACTTTTCCATTAACAAAGTTCTAAATCATGTTTTGATTCACTCACTCTGGATTACATTTTTTTGCTGTTCTGTTTCATTCATGAATCGCTGAATCGATGAATTTTTGCAAGTTGCATTACGGAAAAATAATATTACACTTTTCCATTAACAAAGTTCTAAATCATGTTTTGATTCCACTCTGGATTACATTTTTTTAAATTGAACATAATGTTTTGTACACTCAGTGTATATACTTCATTTCATTAAAACTAAGACAATTAAAAAGTACTGACTGCTCAACATCTGCTCTGACGACGAGCTCATGTCTGAAGGAGACGACACCTGCGAGGGTAAAAAAAAAAAACACGCCCTGTTAAGAACTCTTTTTATTTTTTAAAATATGTTTTTATATATATTGACTTTCACTGTTTCATTCATGAATCGATGAATCGATGAATTTTTGCAAGTTGCATTACGGAAAAATAATATTACACTTTTCCATTAACAAAATGTTCCATGAACATAATGTTTTGTACACTCAGTGTATATACTTCATTTCATTAAAACTAAGACAATTAAAAAGTACTGACTGCTCAACATCTGCTCTGACGACGAGCTCATGTCTGAAGGAGACGACACCTGCGAGGGTAAAAAAAAAAACACGCCCTGTTAAGAACTCTTTTTATTTTTTAAAATATGTTTTTATATATATTGACTTTCACTGTTTCATTCATGAATCGATGAATCGATGAATTTTTGCAAGTTGCATTACGGAAAAATAATATTACACTTTTCCATTAACAAAATGTTCCATGAACATAATGTTTTGTACACTCAGTGTATATACTTCATTTCATTAAAACTAAGACAATTAAAAAGTACTGACTGCTCAACATCTGCTCTGACGACGAGCTCATGTCTGAAGGAGACGACACCTGCGAGGGTAAAAAAAAAAACACGCCCTGTTAAGAACTCTTTTTATTTTTTAAAATATGTTTTTATATATATTGACTTTCACTGTTTCATTCATGAATCGATGAATCGATGAATTTTTGCAAGTTGCATTACGGAAAAATAATATTACACTTTTCCATTAACAAAGTTCTAAATCATGTTTTGATTCACTCACTCTGGATTACATTTTTTTGCTGTTCTGTTTCATTCATGAATCGCTGAATCGATGAATTTTTGCAAGTTGCATTACGGAAAAATAATATTACACTTTTCCATTAACAAAGTTCTAAATCATGTTTTGATTCCACTCTGGATTAAATTTTTTTAAATTGAACATAATGTTTTGGACACTCAGTGTTTATACTTCATTTCATTAAAACTAAGACAATTAAAAAGTACTGACTGCTCAACATCTGCTCTGACGACGAGCTCATGTCTGAAGGAGACGACACCTGCGAGGATAAAAAAAAAAACACGCCCTGTTAAGAACTCTTTCTATTTTTTAAAATATGTTTTTATATATATTGACTTTCACTGTTTCATTCATGAATCGATGAATCGATGAATTTTTGCAAGTTGCATTACGGAAAAATAATATTACACTTTTCCATTAACAAAGTTCTAAATCATGTTTTGATTCCACTCTGGATTACATTTTTTTAAATTGAACATAATGTTTTGTACACTCAGTGTATATACTTCATTTCATTAAAACTAAGACAATTAAAAAGTACTGACTGCTCAACATCTGCTCTGACGACGAGCTCATGTCTGAAGGAGACGACACCTGCGAGGGTAAAAAAAAAAACACGCCCTGTTAAGAACTCTTTTTATTTTTTAAAATATGTTTTTATATATATTGACTTTCACTGTTTCATTCATGAATCGATGAATCGATGAATTTTTGCAAGTTGCATTACGGAAAAATAATATTACACTTTTCCATTAACAAAATGTTCCATGAACATAATGTTTTGTACACTCAGTGTATATACTTCATTTCATTAAAACTAAGACAATTAAAAAGTACTGACTGCTCAACATCTGCTCTGACGACGAGCTCATGTCTGAAGGAGACGACACCTGCGAGGGTAAAAAAAAAAACACGCCCTGTGAAGAACTCTTTTTATTTTTTAAAATATGTTTTTATATATATTGACTTTCACTGTTTCATTCATGAATCGATGAATCGATGAATTTTTGCAAGTTGCATTACGGAAAAATAATATTACACTTTTCCATTAACAAAATGTTCCATGAACATAATGTTTTGTACACTCAGTGTATATACTTCATTTCATTAAAACTAAGACAATTAAAAAGTACTGACTGCTCAACATCTGCTCTGACGACGAGCTCATGTCTGAAGGAGACGACACCTGCGAGGGTAAAAAAAAAAACACGCCCTGTTAAGAACTCTTTTTATTTTTTAAAATATGTTTTTATATATATTGACTTTCACTGTTTCATTCATGAATCGATGAATCGATGAATTTTTGCAAGTTGCATTACGGAAAAATAATATTACACTTTTCCATTAACAAAGTTCTAAATCATGTTTTGATTCACTCACTCTGGATTACATTTTTTTGCTGTTCTGTTTCATTCATGAATCGCTGAATCGATGAATTTTTGCAAGTTGCATTACGGAAAAATAATATTACACTTTTCCATTAACAAAGTTCTAAATCATGTTTTGATTCCACTCTGGATTACATTTTTTTAAATTGAACATAATGTTTTGTACACTCAGTATATATACTTCATTTCATTAAAACTAAGACAATTAAAAAGTACTGACTGCTCAACATCTGCTCTGACGACGAGCTCATGTCTGAAGGAGACGACACCTGCGAGGATAAAAAAAAAAACACGCCCTGTTAAGAACTCTTTTTATTTTTTAAAATATGTTTTTATATATATTGACTTTCACTGTTTCATTCATGAATCGATGAATCGATGAATTTTTGCAAGTTGCATTACGGAAAAATAATATTACACTTTTCCATTAACAAAATGTTCCATGAACATAATGTTTTGTACACTCAGTGTATATACTTCATTTCATTAAAACTAAGACAATTAAAAAGTACTGACTGCTCAACATCTGCTCTGACGACGAGCTCATGTCTGAAGGAGACGACACCTGCGAGGGTAAAAAAAAAAACACGCCCTGTTAAGAACTCTTTTTATTTTTTAAAATATGTTTTTATATATATTGACTTTCACTGTTTCATTCATGAATCGATGAATCGATGAATTTTTGCAAGTTGCATTACGGAAAAATAATATTACACTTTTCCATTAACAAAGTTCTAAATCATGTTTTGATTCCACTCTGGATTACATTTTTTTAAATTGAACATAATGTTTTGTACACTCAGTGTATATACTTCATTTCATTAAAACTAAGACAATTAAAAAGTACTGACTGCTCAACATCTGCTCTGACGACGAGCTCATGTCTGAAGGAGACGACACCTGCGAGGGTAAAAAAAAAAACACGCCCTGTTAAGAACTCTTTTTATTTTTTAAAATATGTTTTTATATATATTGACTTTCACTGTTTCATTCATGAATCGATGAATCGATGAATTTTTGCAAGTTGCATTACGGAAAAATAATATTACACTTTTCCATTAACAAAATGTTCCATGAACATAATGTTTTGTACACTCATTGTATATACTTCATTTCATTAAAACTAAGACAATTAAAAAGTACTGACTGCTCAACATCTGCTCTGACGACGAGCTCATGTCTGAAGGAGACGACACCTGCGAGGGTAAAAAAAAAAACACGCCCTGTTAAGAACTCTTTTTATTTTTTAAAATATGTTTTTATATATATTGACTTTCACTGTTTCATTCATGAATCGATGAATCGATGAATTTTTGCAAGTTGCATTACGGAAAAATAATATTACACTTTTCCATTAACAAAGTTCTAAATCATGTTTTGATTCACTCACTCTGGATTACATTTTTTTGCTGTTCTGTTTCATTCATGAATCGCTGAATCGATGAATTTTTGCAAGTTGCATTACGGAAAAATAATATTACACTTTTCCATTAACAAAGTTCTAAATCATGTTTTGATTCCACTCTGGATTAAATTTTTTTAAATTGAACATAATGTTTTGGACACAGTGTTTATACTTCATTTCATTAAAACTAAGACAATTAAAAAGTACTGACTGCTCAACATCTGCTCTGACGACGAGCTCATGTCTGAAGGAGACGACACCTGCGAGGATAAAAAAAAAAACACGCCCTGTTAAGAACTCTTTCTATTTTTTAAAATATGTTTTTATATATATTGACTTTCACTGTTTCATTCATGAATCGATGAATCGATGAATTTTTGCAAGTTGCATTACGGAAAAATAATATTACACTTTTCCATTAACAAAGTTCTAAATCATGTTTTGATTCCACTCTGGATTAAATTTTTTTAAATTGAACATAATGTTTTGTACACTCAGTGTATATACTTCATTTCATTAAAACTAAGACAATTAAAAAGTACTGACTGCTCAACATCTGCTCTGACGACGAGCTCATGTCTGACGGAGACGACACCTGCGAGGGTAAAAAAAAAAACACGCCCTGTTAAGAACTCTTTTTATTTTTTAAAATATGTTTTTATATATATTGACTTTCACTGTTTCATTCATGAATCGATGAATCGATGAATTTTTGCAAGTTGCATTACGGAAAAATAATATTACACTTTTCCATTAACAAAATGTTCCATGAACATAATGTTTTGTACACTCAGTGTATATACTTCATTTCATTAAAACTAAGACAATTAAAAAGTACTGACTGCTCAACATCTGCTCTGACGACGAGCTCATGTCTGAAGGAGACGACACCTGCGAGGGTAAAAAAAAACACGCCCTGTTAAGAACTCTTTTTATTTTTTAAAACATGTTTTTATATATATTGACTTTCACTGTTTCATTCATGAATCGATGAATCGATGAATTTTTGCAAGTTGCATTACGGAAAAATAATATTACACTTTTCCATTAACAAAGTTCTAAATCATGTTTTGATTCACTCACTCTGGATTACATTTTTTTGCTGTTCTGTTTCATTCATGAATCGCTGAATCGATGAATTTTTGCAAGTTGCATTACGGAAAAATAATATTACACTTTTCCATTAACAAAGTTCTAAATCATGTTTTGATTCCACTCTGGATTACATTTTTTTAAATTGAACATAATGTTTTGTACACTCAGTGTATATACTTCATTTCATTAAAACTAAGACAATTAAAAAGTACTGACTGCTCAACATATGCTCTGACGACGAGCTCATGTCTGAAGGAGACGACACCTGCGAGGGTAAAAAAAAAAACACGCCCTGTTAAGAACTCTTTTTATTTTTTAAAATATGTTTTTATATATATTGACTTTCACTGTTTCATTCATGAATCGATGAATCGATGAATTTTTGCAAGTTGCATTACGGAAAAATAATATTACACTTTTCCATTAACAAAATGTTCCATGAACATAATGTTTTGTACACTCAGTGTATATACTTCATTTCATTAAAACTAAGACAATTAAAAAGTACTGACTGCTCAACATCTGCTCTGACGACGAGCTCATGTCTGAAGGAGACGACACCTGCGAGGGTAAAAAAAAAAACACGCCCTGTTAAGAACTCTTTTTATTTTTTAAAATATGTTTTTATATATATTGACTTTCACTGTTTCATTCATGAATCGATGAATCGATGAATTTTTGCAAGTTGCATTACGGAAAAATAATATTACACTTTTCCATTAACAAAGTTCTAAATCATGTTTTGATTCACTCACTCTGGATTACATTTTTTTGCTGTTCTGTTTCATTCATGAATCGCTGAATCGATGAATTTTTGCAAGTTGCATTACGGAAAAATAATATTACACTTTTCCATTAACAAAGTTCTAAATCATGTTTTGATTCCACTCTGGATTACATTTTTTTAAATTGAACATAATGTTTTGTACACTCAGTGTATATACTTCATTTCATTAAAACTAAGACAATTAAAAAGTACTGACTGCTCAACATCTGCTCTGACGACGAGCTCATGTCTGAAGGAGACGACACCTGCGAGGATAAAAAAAAAAACACGCCCTGTTAAGAACTCTTTTTATTTTTTAAAATATGTTTTTATATATATTGACTTTCACTGTTTCATTCATGAATCGATGAATCGATGAATTTTTGCAAGTTGCATTACGGAAAAATAATATTACACTTTTCCATTAACAAAATGTTCCATGAACATAATGTTTTGTACACTCAGTGTATATACTTCATTTCATTAAAACTAAGACAATTAAAAAGTACTGACTGCTCAACATCTGCTCTGACGACGAGCTCATGTCTGAAGGAGACGACACCTGCGAGGGTAAAAAAAAAAACACGCCCTGTTAAGAACTCTTTTTATTTTTTAAAATATGTTTTTATATATATTGACTTTCACTGTTTCATTCATGAATCGATGAATCGATGAATTTTTGCAAGTTGCATTACGGAAAAATAATATTACACTTTTCCATTAACAAAGTTCTAAATCATGTTTTGATTCCACTCTGGATTAAATTTTTTTAAATTGAACATAATGTTTTGTACACTCAGTGTATATACTTCATTTCATTAAAACTAAGACAATTAAAAAGTACTGACTGCTCAACATCTGCTCTGACGACGAGCTCATGTCTGAAGGAGACGACACCTGCGAGGGTAAAAAAAAAAACACGCCCTGTTAAGAACTCTTTTTATTTTTTAAAATATGTTTTTATATATATTGACTTTCACTGTTTCATTCATGAATCGATGAATCGATGAATTTTTGCAAGTTGCATTACGGAAAAATAATATTACTCTTTTCCATTAACAAAATGTTCCATGAACATAATGTTTTGTACACTCAGTGTATATACTTCATTTCATTAAAACTAAGACAATTAAAAAGTACTGACTGCTCAACATCTGCTCTGACGACGAGCTCATGTCTGAAGGAGACGACACCTGCGAGGGTAAAAAAAAAAACACGCCCTGTTAAGAACTCTTTTTATTTTTTAAAATATGTTTTTATATATATTGACTTTCACTGTTTCATTCATGAGTCGATGAATCGATGAATTTTTGCAAGTTGCATTACGGAAAAATAATATTACACTTTTCCATTAACAAAGTTCTAAATCATGTTTTGATTCACTCACTCTGGATTACATTTTTTTGCTGTTCTGTTTCATTCATGAATCGCTGAATCGATGAATTTTTGCAAGTTGCATTACGGAAAAATAATATTACACTTTTCCATTAACAAAGTTCTAAATCATGTTTTGATTCCACTCTGGATTACATTTTTTTAAATTGAACATAATGTTTTGTACACTCAGTGTATATACTTCATTTCATTAAAACTAAGACAATTAAAAAGTACTGACTGCTCAACATCTGCTCTGACGACGAGCTCATGTCTGAAGGAGACGACACCTGCGAGGGTAAAAAAAAAAACACGCCCTGTTAAGAACTCTTTTTATTTTTTAAAATATGTTTTTATATATATTGACTTTCACTGTTTCATTCATGAATCGATGAATCGATGAATTTTTGCAAGTTGCATTACGGAAAAATAATATTACACTTTTCCATTAACAAAATGTTCCATGAACATAATGTTTTGTACACTCAGTGTATATACTTCATTTCATTAAAACTAAGACAATTAAAAAGTACTGACTGCTCAACATCTGCTCTGACGACGAGCTCATGTCTGAAGGAGACGACACCTGCGAGGGTAAAAAAAAAAACACGCCCTGTTAAGAACTCTTTTTATTTTTTAAAATATGTTTTTATATATATTGACTTTCACTGTTTCATTCATGAATCGATGAATCGATGAATTTTTGCAAGTTGCATTACGGAAAAATAATATTACACTTTTCCATTAACAAAGTTCTAAATCATGTTTTGATTCACTCACTCTGGATGAATTTTTGCAAGTTGCATTACGGAAAAATAATATTACACTTTTCCATTAACAAAATGTTCCATGAACATAATGTTTTGTACACTCAGTGTATATACTTCATTTCATTAAAACTAAGACAATTAAAAAGTACTGACTGCTCAACATCTGCTCTGACGACGAGCTCATGTCTGAAGGAGACGACACCTGCGAGGGTAAAAAAAAACACGCCCTGTTAAGAACTCTTTTTATTTTTTAAAACATGTTTTTATATATATTGACTTTCACTGTTTCATTCATGAATCGATGAATCGATGAATTTTTGCAAGTTGCATTACGGAAAAATAATATTACACTTTTCCATTAACAAAATGTTCCATGAACATAATGTTTTGTACACTCAGTGTATATACTTCATTTCATTAAAACTAAGACAATTAAAAAGTACTGACTGCTCAACATCTGCTCTGACGACGAGCTCATGTCTGAAGGAGACGACACCTGCGAGGGTAAAAAAAAAAACACGCCCTGTTAAGAACTCTTTTTATTTTTTAAAATATGTTTTTATATATATTGACTTTCACTGTTTCATTCATGAATCGATGAATCGATGAATTTTTGCAAGTTGCATTACGGAAAAATAATATTACACTTTTCCATTAACAAAGTTCTAAATCATGTTTTGATTCCACTCTGGATTACATTTTTTTAAATTGAACATAATGTTTTGTACACTCAGTGTATATACTTCATTTCATTAAAACTAAGACAATTAAAAAGTACTGACTGCTCAACATCTGCTCTGACGACGAGCTCATGTCTGAAGGAGACGACACCTGCGAGGGTAAAAAAAAAAACACGCCCTGTTAAGAACTCTTTTTATTTTTTAAAATATGTTTTTATATATATTGACTTTCACTGTTTCATTCATGAATCGATGAATCGATGAATTTTTGCAAGTTGCATTACGGAAAAATAATATTACACTTTTCCATTAACAAAATGTTCCATGAACATAATGTTTTGTACACTCAGTGTATATACTTCATTTCATTAAAACTAAGACAATTAAAAAGTACTGACTGCTCAACATCTGCTCTGACGACGAGCTCATGTCTGAAGGAGACGACACCTGCGAGGGTAAAAAAAAAAACACGCCCTGTTAAGAACTCTTTTTATTTTTTAAAATATGTTTTTATATATATTGACTTTCACTGTTTCATTCATGAATCGATGAATCGATGAATTTTTGCAAGTTGCATTACGGAAAAATAATATTACACTTTTCCATTAACAAAGTTCTAAATCATGTTTTGATTCACTCACTCTGGATTACATTTTTTTGCTGTTCTGTTTCATTCATGAATCGCTGAATCGATGAATTTTTGCAAGTTGCATTACGGAAAAATAATATTACACTTTTCCATTAACAAAGTTCTAAATCATGTTTTGATTCCACTCTGGATTAAATTTTTTTAAATTGAACATAATGTTTTGGACACAGTGTTTATACTTCATTTCATTAAAACTAAGACAATTAAAAAGTACTGACTGCTCAACATCTGCTCTGACGACGAGCTCATGTCTGAAGGAGACGACACCTGCGAGGGTAAAAAAAAAAACACGCCCTGTTAAGAACTCTTTTTATTTTTTAAAATATGTTTTTATATATATTGACTTTCACTGTTTCATTCATGAATCGATGAATCGATGAATTTTTGCAAGTTGCATTACGGAAAAATAATATTACACTTTTCCATTAACAAAATGTTCCATGAACATAATGTTTTGTACACTCAGTGTATATACTTCATTTCATTAAAACTAAGACAATTAAAAAGTACTGACTGCTCAACATCTGCTCTGACGACGAGCTCATGTCTGAAGGAGACGACACCTGCGAGGGTAAAAAAAAAAACACGCCCTGTTAAGAACTCTTTTTATTTTTTAAAATATGTTTTTATATATATTGACTTTCACTGTTTCATTCATGAATCGATGAATCGATGAATTTTTGCAAGTTGCATTACGGAAAAATAATATTACACTTTTCCATTAACAAAATGTTCCATGAACATAATGTTTTGTACACTCAGTGTATATACTTCATTTCATTAAAACTAAGACAATTAAAAAGTACTGACTGCTCAACATCTGCTCTGACGACGAGCTCATGTCTGAAGGAGACGACACCTGCGAGGGTAAAAAAAAAAACACGCCCTGTTAAGAACTCTTTTTATTTTTTAAAATATGTTTTTATATATATTGACTTTCACTGTTTCATTCATGAGTCGATGAATCGATGAATTTTTGCAAGTTGCATTACGGAAAAATAATATTACACTTTTCCATTAACAAAGTTCTAAATCATGTTTTGATTCACTCACTCTGGATTACATTTTTTTGCTGTTCTGTTTCATTCATGAATCGCTGAATCGATGAATTTTTGCAAGTTGCATTACGGAAAAATAATATTACACTTTTCCATTAACAAAGTTCTAAATCATGTTTTGATTCCACTCTGGATTAAATTTTTTTAAATTGAACATAATGTTTTGTACACTCAGTGTATATACTTCATTTCATTAAAACTAAGACAATTAAAAAGTACTGACTGCTCAACATCTGCTCTGACGACGAGCTCATGTCTGAACGGAGACGACACCTGCGAGGGTAAAAAAAAAAACACGCCTTGTTAAGAACTCTTTTTATTTTTTAAAATATGTTTTTATATATATTGACTTTCACTGTTTCATTCATGAATCGATGAATCGATGAATTTTTGCAAGTTGCATTACGGAAAAATAATATTACACTTTTCCATTAACAAAATGTTCCATGAACATAATGTTTTGTACACTCAGTGTATATACTTCATTTCATTAACACTAAGACAATTAAAAAGTACTGACTGCTCAACATCTGCTCTGACGACGAGCTCATGTCTGAAGGAGACGACACCTGCGAGGGTAAAAAAAAACACGCCCTGTTAAGAACTCTTTTTATTTTTTAAAACATGTTTTTATATATATTGACTTTCACTGTTTCATTCATGAATCGATGAATCGATGAATTTTTGCAAGTTGCATTACGGAAAAATAATATTACACTTTTCCATTAACAAAGTTCTAAATCATGTTTTGATTCACTCACTCTGGATTACATTTTTTTGCTGTTCTGTTTCATTCATGAATCGCTGAATCGATGAATTTTTGCAAGTTGCATTACGGAAAAATAATATTACACTTTTCCATTAACAAAGTTCTAAATCATGTTTTGATTCCACTCTGGATTACATTTTTTTAAATTGAACATAATGTTTTGTACACTCAGTGTATATACTTCATTTCATTAAAACTAAGACAATTAAAAAGTACTGACTGCTCAACATCTGCTCTGACGACGAGCTCATGTCTGAAGGAGACGACACCTGCGAGGGTAAAAAAAAAAACACGCCCTGTTAAGAACTCTTTTTATTTTTTAAAATATGTTTTTATATATATTGACTTTCACTGTTTCATTCATGAATCGATGAATCGATGAATTTTTGCAAGTTGCATTACGGAAAAATAATATTACACTTTTCCATTAACAAAATGTTCCATGAACATAATGTTTTGTACACTCAGTGTATATACTTCATTTCATTAAAACTAAGACAATTAAAAAGTACTGACTGCTCAACATCTGCTCTGACGACGAGCTCATGTCTGAAGGAGACGACACCTGCGAGGGTAAAAAAAAAAACACGCCCTGTTAAGAACTCTTTTTATTTTTTAAAATATGTTTTTATATATATTGACTTTCACTGTTTCATTCATGAATCGATGAATCGATGAATTTTTGCAAGTTGCATTACGGAAAAATAATATTACACTTTTCCATTAACAAAATGTTCCATGAACATAATGTTTTGTACACTCAGTGTATATACTTCATTTCATTAAAACTAAGACAATTAAAAAGTACTGACTGCTCAACATCTGCTCTGACGACGAGCTCATGTCTGAAGGAGACGACACCTGCGAGGGTAAAAAAAAAAACACGCCCTGTTAAGAACTCTTTTTATTTTTTAAAATATGTTTTTATATATATTGACTTTCACTGTTTCATTCATGAATCGATGAATCGATGAATTTTTGCAAGTTGCATTACGGAAAAATAATATTACACTTTTCCATTAACAAAGTTCTAAATCATGTTTTGATTCACTCACTCTGGATGAATTTTTGCAAGTTGCATTACGGAAAAATAATATTACACTTTTCCATTAACAAAATGTTCCATGAACATAATGTTTTGTACACTCAGTGTATATACTTCATTTCATTAAAACTAAGACAATTAAAAAGTACTGACTGCTCAACATCTGCTCTGACGACGAGCTCATGTCTGAAGGAGACGACACCTGCGAGGGTAAAAAAAAACACGCCCTGTTAAGAACTCTTTTTATTTTTTAAAACATGTTTTTATATATATTGACTTTCACTGTTTCATTCATGAATCGATGAATCGATGAATTTTTGCAAGTTGCATTACGGAAAAATAATATTACACTTTTCCATTAACAAAGTTCTAAATCATGTTTTGATTCACTCACTCTGGATTACATTTTTTTGCTGTTCTGTTTCATTCATGAATCGCTGAATCGATGAATTTTTGCAAGTTGCATTACGGAAAAATAATATTACACTTTTCCATTAACAAAGTTCTAAATCATGTTTTGATTCCACTCTGGATTACATTTTTTTAAATTGAACATAATGTTTTGTACACTCAGTGTATATACTTCATTTCATTAAAACTAAGACAATTAAAAAGTACTGACTGCTCAACATCTGCTCTGACGACGAGCTCATGTCTGAAGGAGACGACACCTGCGAGGGTAAAAAAAAAAACACGCCCTGTTAAGAACTCTTTTTATTTTTTAAAATATGTTTTTATATATATTGACTTTCACTGTTTCATTCATGAATCGATGAATCGATGAATTTTTGCAAGTTGCATTACGGAAAAATAATATTACACTTTTCCATTAACAAAGTTCTAAATCATGTTTTGATTCACTCACTCTGGATGAATTTTTGCAAGTTGCATTACGGAAAAATAATATTACACTTTTCCATTAACAAAATGTTCCATGAACATAATGTTTTGTACACTCAGTGTATATACTTCATTTCATTAAAACTAAGACAATTAAAAAGTACTGACTGCTCAACATCTGCTCTGACGACGAGCTCATGTCTGAAGGAGACGACACCTGCGAGGGTAAAAAAAAACACGCCCTGTTAAGAACTCTTTTTATTTTTTAAAACATGTTTTTATATATATTGACTTTCACTGTTTCATTCATGAATCGATGAATCGATGAATTTTTGCAAGTTGCATTACGGAAAAATAATATTACACTTTTCCATTAACAAAGTTCTAAATCATGTTTTGATTCACTCACTCTGGATTACATTTTTTTGCTGTTCTGTTTCATTCATGAATCGCTGAATCGATGAATTTTTGCAAGTTGCATTACGGAAAAATAATATTACACTTTTCCATTAACAAAGTTCTAAATCATGTTTTGATTCCACTCTGGATTACATTTTTTTAAATTGAACATAATGTTTTGTACACTCAGTGTATATACTTCATTTCATTAAAACTAAGACAATTAAAAAGTACTGACTGCTCAACATCTGCTCTGACGACGAGCTCATGTCTGAAGGAGACGACACCTGCGAGGATAAAAAAAAAAAACACGCCCTGTTAAGAACTCTTTTTATTTTTTAAAATATGTTTTTATATATATTGACTTTCACTGTTTCATTCATGAATCGATGAATCGATGAATTTTTGCAAGTTGCATTACGGAAAAATAATATTACACTTTTCCATTAACAAAATGTTCCATGAACATAATGTTTTGTACACTCAGTGTATATACTTCATTTCATTAAAACTAAGACAATTAAAAAGTACTGACTGCTCAACATCTGCTCTGACGACGAGCTCATGTCTGAAGGAGACGACACCTGCGAGGGTAAAAAAAAAAACACGCCCTGTTAAGAACTCTTTTTATTTTTTAAAATATGTTTTTATATATATTGACTTTCACTGTTTCATTCATGAATCGATGAATCGATGAATTTTTGCAAGTTGCATTACGGAAAAATAATATTACACTTTTCCATTAACAAAGTTCTAAATCATGTTTTGATTCCACTCTGGATTAAATTTTTTTAAATTGAACATAATGTTTTGTACACTCAGTGTATATACTTCATTTCATTAAAACTAAGACAATTAAAAAGTACTGACTGCTCAACATCTGCTCTGACGACGAGCTCATGTCTGAAGGAGACGACACCTGCGAGGGTAAAAAAAAAAACACGCCCTGTTAAGAACTCTTTTTATTTTTTAAAATATGTTTTTATATATATTGACTTTCACTGTTTCATTCATGAATCGATGAATCGATGAATTTTTGCAAGTTGCATTACGGAAAAATAATATTACACTTTTCCATTAACAAAATGTTCCATGAACATAATGTTTTGTACACTCAGTGTATATACTTCATTTCATTAAAACTAAGACAATTAAAAAGTACTGACTGCTCAACATCTGCTCTGACGACGAGCTCATGTCTGAAGGAGACGACACCTGCGAGGGTAAAAAAAAACACGCCCTGTTAAGAACTCTTTTTATTTTTTAAAACATGTTTTTATATATATTGACTTTCACTGTTTCATTCATGAATCGATGAATCGATGAATTTTTGCAAGTTGCATTACGGAAAAATAATATTACACTTTTCCATTAACAAAGTTCTAAATCATGTTTTGATTCACTCACTCTGGATTACATTTTTTTGCTGTTCTGTTTCATTCATGAATCGCTGAATCGATGAATTTTTGCAAGTTGCATTACGGAAAAATAATATTACACTTTTCCATTAACAAAGTTCTAAATCATGTTTTGATTCCACTCTGGATTACATTTTTTTAAATTGAACATAATGTTTTGTACACTCAGTGTATATACTTCATTTCATTAAAACTAAGACAATTAAAAAGTACTGACTGCTCAACATCTGCTCTGACGACGAGCTCATGTCTGAAGGAGACGACACCTGCGAGGGTAAAAAAAAAAACACGCCCTGTTAAGAACTCTTTTTATTTTTTAAAATATGTTTTTATATATATTGACTTTCACTGTTTCATTCATGAATCGATGAATCGATGAATTTTTGCAAGTTGCATTACGGAAAAATAATATTACACTTTTCCATTAACAAAGTTCTAAATCATGTTTTGATTCACTCACTCTGGATGAATTTTTGCAAGTTGCATTACGGAAAAATAATATTACACTTTTCCATTAACAAAATGTTCCATGAACATAATGTTTTGTACACTCAGTGTATATACTTCATTTCATTAAAACTAAGACAATTAAAAAGTACTGACTGCTCAACATCTGCTCTGACGACGAGCTCATGTCTGAAGGAGACGACACCTGCGAGGGTAAAAAAAAACACGCCCTGTTAAGAACTCTTTTTATTTTTTAAAACATGTTTTTATATATATTGACTTTCACTGTTTCATTCATGAATCGATGAATCGATGAATTTTTGCAAGTTGCATTACGGAAAAATAATATTACACTTTTCCATTAACAAAGTTCTAAATCATGTTTTGATTCACTCACTCTGGATTACATTTTTTTGCTGTTCTGTTTCATTCATGAATCGCTGAATCGATGAATTTTTGCAAGTTGCATTACGGAAAAATAATATTACACTTTTCCATTAACAAAGTTCTAAATCATGTTTTGATTCCACTCTGGATTACATTTTTTTAAATTGAACATAATGTTTTGTACACTCAGTGTATATACTTCATTTCATTAAAACTAAGACAATTAAAAAGTACTGACTGCTCAACATCTGCTCTGACGACGAGCTCATGTCTGAAGGAGACGACACCTGCGAGGATAAAAAAAAAAAACACGCCCTGTTAAGAACTCTTTTTATTTTTTAAAATATGTTTTTATATATATTGACTTTCACTGTTTCATTCATGAATCGATGAATCGATGAATTTTTGCAAGTTGCATTACGGAAAAATAATATTACACTTTTCCATTAACAAAGTTCTAAATCATGTTTTGATTCCACTCTGGATTAAATTTTTTTAAATTGAACATAATGTTTTGTACACTCAGTGTATATACTTCATTTCATTAAAACTAAGACAATTAAAAAGTACTGACTGCTCAACATCTGCTCTGACGACGAGCTCATGTCTGAAGGAGACGACACCTGCGAGGGTAAAAAAAAAAACACGCCCTGTTAAGAACTCTTTTTATTTTTTAAAATATGTTTTTATATATATTGACTTTCACTGTTTCATTCATGAATCGATGAATCGATGAATTTTTGCAAGTTGCATTACGGAAAAATAATATTACACTTTTCCATTAACAAAATGTTCCATGAACATAATGTTTTGTACACTCAGTGTATATACTTCATTTCATTAAAACTAAGACAATTAAAAAGTACTGACTGCTCAACATCTGCTCTGACGACGAGCTCATGTCTGAAGGAGACGACACCTGCGAGGGTAAAAAAAAAAACACGCCCTGTTAAGAACTCTTTTTATTTTTTAAAATATGTTTTTATATATATTGACTTTCACTGTTTCATTCATGAATCGATGAATCGATGAATTTTTGCAAGTTGCATTACGGAAAAATAATATTACACTTTTCCATTAACAAAGTTCTAAATCATGTTTTGATTCCACTCTGGATTAAATTTTTTTAAATTGAACATAATGTTTTGTACACTCAGTGTATATACTTCATTTCATTAAAACTAAGACAATTAAAAAGTACTGACTGCTCAACATCTGCTCTGACGACGAGCTCATGTCTGAAGGAGACGACACCTGCGAGGGTAAAAAAAAAAACACGCCCTGTTAAGAACTCTTTTTATTTTTTAAAATATGTTTTTATATATATTGACTTTCACTGTTTCATTCATGAATCGATGAATCGATGAATTTTTGCAAGTTGCATTACGGAAAAATAATATTACACTTTTCCATTAACAAAATGTTCCATGAACATAATGTTTTGTACACTCAGTGTATATACTTCATTTCATTAAAACTAAGACAATTAAAAAGTACTGACTTCTCAACATCTGCTCTGACGACGAGCTCATGTCTGAAGGAGACGACACCTGCGAGGGTAAAAAAAAAAACACGCCCTGTTAAGAACTCTTTTTATTTTTTAAAATATGTTTTTATATATATTGACTTTCACTGTTTCATTCATGAATCGATGAATCGATGAATTTTTGCAAGTTGCATTACGGAAAAATAATATTACACTTTTCCATTAACAAAATGTTCCATGAACATAATGTTTTGTACACTCAGTGTATATACTTCATTTCATTAAAACTAAGACAATTAAAAAGTACTGACTGCTCAACATCTGCTCTGACGACGAGCTCATGTCTGAAGGAGACGACACCTGCGAGGGTAAAAAAAAAAACACGCCCTGTTAAGAACTCTTTTTATTTTTTAAAATATGTTTTTATATATATTGACTTTCACTGTTTCATTCATGAGTCGATGAATCGATGAATTTTTGCAAGTTGCATTACGGAAAAATAATATTACACTTTTCCATTAACAAAGTTCTAAATCATGTTTTGATTCACTCACTCTGGATTACATTTTTTTGCTGTTCTGTTTCATTCATGAATCGCTGAATCGATGAATTTTTGCAAGTTGCATTACGGAAAAATAATATTACACTTTTCCATTAACAAAGTTCTAAATCATGTTTTGATTCCACTCTGGATTAAATTTTTTTAAATTGAACATAATGTTTTGTACACTCAGTGTATATACTTCATTTCATTAAAACTAAGACAATTAAAAAGTACTGACTGCTCAACATCTGCTCTGACGACGAGCTCATGTCTGAACGGAGACGACACCTGCGAGGGTAAAAAAAAAAACACGCCTTGTTAAGAACTCTTTTTATTTTTTAAAATATGTTTTTATATATATTGACTTTCACTGTTTCATTCATGAATCGATGAATCGATGAATTTTTGCAAGTTGCATTACGGAAAAATAATATTACACTTTTCCATTAACAAAATGTTCCATGAACATAATGTTTTGTACACTCAGTGTATATACTTCATTTCATTAAAACTAAGACAATTAAAAAGTACTGACTGCTCAACATCTGCTCTGACGACGAGCTCATGTCTGAAGGAGACGACACCTGCGAGGGTAAAAAAAAACACGCCCTGTTAAGAACTCTTTTTATTTTTTAAAACATGTTTTTATATATATTGACTTTCACTGTTTCATTCATGAATCGATGAATCGATGAATTTTTGCAAGTTGCATTACGGAAAAATAATATTACACTTTTCCATTAACAAAGTTCTAAATCATGTTTTGATTCACTCACTCTGGATTACATTTTTTTGCTGTTCTGTTTCATTCATGAATCGCTGAATCGATGAATTTTTGCAAGTTGCATTACGGAAAAATAATATTACACTTTTCCATTAACAAAGTTCTAAATCATGTTTTGATTCCACTCTGGATTACATTTTTTTAAATTGAACATAATGTTTTGTACACTCAGTGTATATACTTCATTTCATTAAAACTAAGACAATTAAAAAGTACTGACTGCTCAACATCTGCTCTGACGACGAGCTCATGTCTGAAGGAGACGACACCTGCGAGGGTAAAAAAAAAAACACGCCCTGTTAAGAACTCTTTTTATTTTTTAAAATATGTTTTTATATATATTGACTTTCACTGTTTCATTCATGAATCGATGAATCGATGAATTTTTGCAAGTTGCATTACGGAAAAATAATATTACACTTTTCCATTAACAAAATGTTCCATGAACATAATGTTTTGTACACTCAGTGTATATACTTCATTTCATTAAAACTAAGACAATTAAAAAGTACTGACTGCTCAACATCTGCTCTGACGACGAGCTCATGTCTGAAGGAGACGACACCTGCGAGGGTAAAAAAAAAAACACGCCCTGTTAAGAACTCTTTTTATTTTTTAAAATATGTTTTTATATATATTGACTTTCACTGTTTCATTCATGAATCGATGAATCGATGAATTTTTGCAAGTTGCATTACGGAAAAATAATATTACACTTTTCCATTAACAAAGTTCTAAATCATGTTTTGATTCCACTCTGGATTACATTTTTTTAAATTGAACATAATGTTTTGTACACTCAGTGTATATACTTCATTTCATTAAAACTAAGACAATTAAAAAGTACTGACTGCTCAACATCTGCTCTGACGACGAGCTCATGTCTGAAGGAGACGACACCTGCGAGGGTAAAAAAAAAAACACGCCCTGTTAAGAACTCTTTTTATTTTTTAAAATATGTTTTTATATATATTGACTTTCACTGTTTCATTCATGAATCGATGAATCGATGAATTTTTGCAAGTTGCATTACGGAAAAATAATATTACACTTTTCCATTAACAAAATGTTCCATGAACATAATGTTTTGTACACTCAGTGTATATACTTCATTTCATTAAAACTAAGACAATTAAAAAGTACTGACTGCTCAACATCTGCTCTGACGACGAGCTCATGTCTGAAGGAGACGACACCTGCGAGGGTAAAAAAAAAAACACGCCCTGTTAAGAACTCTTTTTATTTTTTAAAATATGTTTTTATATATATTGACTTTCACTGTTTCATTCATGAATCGATGAATCGATGAATTTTTGCAAGTTGCATTACGGAAAAATAATATTACACTTTTCCATTAACAAAGTTCTAAATCATGTTTTGATTCCACTCTGGATTACATTTTTTTAAATTGAACATAATGTTTTGTACACTCAGTGTATATACTTCATTTCATTAAAACTAAGACAATTAAAAAGTACTGACTGCTCAACATCTGCTCTGACGACGAGCTCATGTCTGAAGGAGACGACACCTGCGAGGGTAAAAAAAAAAACACGCCCTGTTAAGAACTCTTTTTATTTTTTAAAATATGTTTTTATATATATTGACTTTCACTGTTTCATTCATGAATCGATGAATCGATGAATTTTTGCAAGTTGCATTACGGAAAAATAATATTACACTTTTCCATTAACAAAATGTTCCATGAACATAATGTTTTGTACACTCAGTGTATATACTTCATTTCATTAAAACTAAGACAATTAAAAAGTACTGACTGCTCAACATCTGCTCTGACGACGAGCTCATGTCTGAAGGAGACGACACCTGCGAGGGTAAAAAAAAAAACACGCCCTGTTAAGAACTCTTTTTATTTTTTAAAATATGTTTTTATATATATTGACTTTCACTGTTTCATTCATGAATCGATGAATCGATGAATTTTTGCAAGTTGCATTACGGAAAAATAATATTACACTTTTCCATTAACAAAGTTCTAAATCATGTTTTGATTCCACTCTGGATTAAATTTTTTTAAATTGAACATAATGTTTTGTACACTCAGTGTATATACTTCATTTCATTAAAACTAAGACAATTAAAAAGTACTGACTGCTCAACATCTGCTCTGACGACGAGCTCATGTCTGAAGGAGACGACACCTGCGAGGGTAAAAAAAAAAACACGCCCTGTTAAGAACTCTTTTTATTTTTTAAAATATGTTTTTATATATATTGACTTTCACTGTTTCATTCATGAATCGATGAATCGATGAATTTTTGCAAGTTGCATTACGGAAAAATAATATTACACTTTTCCATTAACAAAATGTTCCATGAACATAATGTTTTGTACACTCAGTGTATATACTTCATTTCATTAAAACTAAGACAATTAAAAAGTACTGACTGCTCAACATCTGCTCTGACGACGAGCTCATGTCTGAAGGAGACGACACCTGCGAGGGTAAAAAAAAAAACACGCCCTGTTAAGAACTCTTTTTATTTTTTAAAATATGTTTTTATATATATTGACTTTCACTGTTTCATTCATGAATCGATGAATCGATGAATTTTTGCAAGTTGCATTACGGAAAAATAATATTACACTTTTCCATTAACAAAGTTCTAAATCATGTTTTGATTCCACTCTGGATTAAATTTTTTTAAATTGAACATAATGTTTTGTACACTCAGTGTATATACTTCATTTCATTAAAACTAAGACAATTAAAAAGTACTGACTGCTCAACATCTGCTCTGACGACGAGCTCATGTCTGAAGGAGACGACACCTGCGAGGGTAAAAAAAAAAACACGCCCTGTTAAGAACTCTTTTTATTTTTTAAAATATGTTTTTATATATATTGACTTTCACTGTTTCATTCATGAATCGATGAATCGATGAATTTTTGCAAGTTGCATTACGGAAAAATAATATTACACTTTTCCATTAACAAAATGTTCCATGAACATAATGTTTTGTACACTCAGTGTATATACTTCATTTCATTAAAACTAAGACAATTAAAAAGTACTGACTTCTCAACATCTGCTCTGACGACGAGCTCATGTCTGAAGGAGACGACACCTGCGAGGGTAAAAAAAAAAACACGCCCTGTTAAGAACTCTTTTTATTTTTTAAAATATGTTTTTATATATATTGACTTTCACTGTTTCATTCATGAATCGATGAATCGATGAATTTTTGCAAGTTGCATTACGGAAAAATAATATTACACTTTTCCATTAACAAAATGTTCCATGAACATAATGTTTTGTACACTCAGTGTATATACTTCATTTCATTAAAACTAAGACAATTAAAAAGTACTGACTGCTCAACATCTGCTCTGACGACGAGCTCATGTCTGAAGGAGACGACACCTGCGAGGGTAAAAAAAAAAACACGCCCTGTTAAGAACTCTTTTTATTTTTTAAAATATGTTTTTATATATATTGACTTTCACTGTTTCATTCATGAGTCGATGAATCGATGAATTTTTGCAAGTTGCATTACGGAAAAATAATATTACACTTTTCCATTAACAAAGTTCTAAATCATGTTTTGATTCACTCACTCTGGATTACATTTTTTTGCTGTTCTGTTTCATTCATGAATCGCTGAATCGATGAATTTTTGCAAGTTGCATTACGGAAAAATAATATTACACTTTTCCATTAACAAAGTTCTAAATCATGTTTTGATTCCACTCTGGATTAAATTTTTTTAAATTGAACATAATGTTTTGTACACTCAGTGTATATACTTCATTTCATTAAAACTAAGACAATTAAAAAGTACTGACTGCTCAACATCTGCTCTGACGACGAGCTCATGTCTGAACGGAGACGACACCTGCGAGGGTAAAAAAAAAAACACGCCTTGTTAAGAACTCTTTTTATTTTTTAAAATATGTTTTTATATATATTGACTTTCACTGTTTCATTCATGAATCGATGAATCGATGAATTTTTGCAAGTTGCATTACGGAAAAATAATATTACACTTTTCCATTAACAAAATGTTCCATGAACATAATGTTTTGTACACTCAGTGTATATACTTCATTTCATTAAAACTAAGACAATTAAAAAGTACTGACTGCTCAACATCTGCTCTGACGACGAGCTCATGTCTGAAGGAGACGACACCTGCGAGGGTAAAAAAAAACACGCCCTGTTAAGAACTCTTTTTATTTTTTAAAACATGTTTTTATATATATTGACTTTCACTGTTTCATTCATGAATCGATGAATCGATGAATTTTTGCAAGTTGCATTACGGAAAAATAATATTACACTTTTCCATTAACAAAGTTCTAAATCATGTTTTGATTCACTCACTCTGGATTACATTTTTTTGCTGTTCTGTTTCATTCATGAATCGCTGAATCGATGAATTTTTGCAAGTTGCATTACGGAAAAATAATATTACACTTTTCCATTAACAAAGTTCTAAATCATGTTTTGATTCCACTCTGGATTACATTTTTTTAAATTGAACATAATGTTTTGTACACTCAGTGTATATACTTCATTTCATTAAAACTAAGACAATTAAAAAGTACTGACTGCTCAACATCTGCTCTGACGACGAGCTCATGTCTGAAGGAGACGACACCTGCGAGGGTAAAAAAAAAAACACGCCCTGTTAAGAACTCTTTTTATTTTTTAAAATATGTTTTTATATATATTGACTTTCACTGTTTCATTCATGAATCGATGAATCGATGAATTTTTGCAAGTTGCATTACGGAAAAATAATATTACACTTTTCCATTAACAAAATGTTCCATGAACATAATGTTTTGTACACTCAGTGTATATACTTCATTTCATTAAAACTAAGACAATTAAAAAGTACTGACTGCTCAACATCTGCTCTGACGACGAGCTCATGTCTGAAGGAGACGACACCTGCGAGGGTAAAAAAAAAAACACGCCCTGTTAAGAACTCTTTTTATTTTTTAAAATATGTTTTTATATATATTGACTTTCACTGTTTCATTCATGAATCGATGAATCGATGAATTTTTGCAAGTTGCATTACGGAAAAATAATATTACACTTTTCCATTAACAAAGTTCTAAATCATGTTTTGATTCCACTCTGGATTACATTTTTTTAAATTGAACATAATGTTTTGTACACTCAGTGTATATACTTCATTTCATTAAAACTAAGACAATTAAAAAGTACTGACTGCTCAACATCTGCTCTGACGACGAGCTCATGTCTGAAGGAGACGACACCTGCGAGGGTAAAAAAAAAAACACGCCCTGTTAAGAACTCTTTTTATTTTTTAAAATATGTTTTTATATATATTGACTTTCACTGTTTCATTCATGAATCGATGAATCGATGAATTTTTGCAAGTTGCATTACGGAAAAATAATATTACACTTTTCCATTAACAAAATGTTCCATGAACATAATGTTTTGTACACTCAGTGTATATACTTCATTTCATTAAAACTAAGACAATTAAAAAGTACTGACTGCTCAACATCTGCTCTGACGACGAGCTCATGTCTGAAGGAGACGACACCTGCGAGGGTAAAAAAAAAAACACGCCCTGTTAAGAACTCTTTTTATTTTTTAAAATATGTTTTTATATATATTGACTTTCACTGTTTCATTCATGAATCGATGAATCGATGAATTTTTGCAAGTTGCATTACGGAAAAATAATATTACACTTTTCCATTAACAAAGTTCTAAATCATGTTTTGATTCCACTCTGGATTACATTTTTTTAAATTGAACATAATGTTTTGTACACTCAGTGTATATACTTCATTTCATTAAAACTAAGACAATTAAAAAGTACTGACTGCTCAACATCTGCTCTGACGACGAGCTCATGTCTGAAGGAGACGACACCTGCGAGGGTAAAAAAAAAAACACGCCCTGTTAAGAACTCTTTTTATTTTTTAAAATATGTTTTTATATATATTGACTTTCACTGTTTCATTCATGAATCGATGAATCGATGAATTTTTGCAAGTTGCATTACGGAAAAATAATATTACACTTTTCCATTAACAAAATGTTCCATGAACATAATGTTTTGTACACTCAGTGTATATACTTCATTTCATTAAAACTAAGACAATTAAAAAGTACTGACTGCTCAACATCTGCTCTGACGACGAGCTCATGTCTGAAGGAGACGACACCTGCGAGGGTAAAAAAAAAAACACGCCCTGTTAAGAACTCTTTTTATTTTTTAAAATATGTTTTTATATATATTGACTTTCACTGTTTCATTCATGAATCGATGAATCGATGAATTTTTGCAAGTTGCATTACGGAAAAATAATATTACACTTTTCCATTAACAAAGTTCTAAATCATGTTTTGATTCACTCACTCTGGATGAATTTTTGCAAGTTGCATTACGGAAAAATAATATTACACTTTTCCATTAACAAAATGTTCCATGAACATAATGTTTTGTACACTCAGTGTATATACTTCATTTCATTAAAACTAAGACAATTAAAAAGTACTGACTGCTCAACATCTGCTCTGACGACGAGCTCATGTCTGAAGGAGACGACACCTGCGAGGGTAAAAAAAAACACGCCCTGTTAAGAACTCTTTTTATTTTTTAAAACATGTTTTTATATATATTGACTTTCACTGTTTCATTCATGAATCGATGAATCGATGAATTTTTGCAAGTTGCATTACGGAAAAATAATATTACACTTTTCCATTAACAAAGTTCTAAATCATGTTTTGATTCACTCACTCTGGATTACATTTTTTTGCTGTTCTGTTTCATTCATGAATCGCTGAATCGATGAATTTTTGCAAGTTGCATTACGGAAAAATAATATTACACTTTTCCATTAACAAAGTTCTAAATCATGTTTTGATTCCACTCTGGATTACATTTTTTTAAATTGAACATAATGTTTTGTACACTCAGTGTATATACTTCATTTCATTAAAACTAAGACAATTAAAAAGTACTGACTGCTCAACATCTGCTCTGACGACGAGCTCATGTCTGAAGGAGACGACACCTGCGAGGGTAAAAAAAAAAAACACGCCCTGTTAAGAACTCTTTTTATTTTTTAAAATATGTTTTTATATATATTGACTTTCACTGTTTCATTCATGAATCGATGAATCGATGAATTTTTGCAAGTTGCATTACGGAAAAATAATATTACACTTTTCCATTAACAAAATGTTCCATGAACATAATGTTTTGTACACTCAGTGTATATACTTCATTTCATTAAAACTAAGACAATTAAAAAGTACTGACTGCTCAACATCTGCTCTGACGACGAGCTCATGTCTGAAGGAGACGACACCTGCGAGGGTAAAAAAAAAAACACGCCCTGTTAAGAACTCTTTTTATTTTTTAAAATATGTTTTTATATATATTGACTTTCACTGTTTCATTCATGAATCGATGAATCGATGAATTTTTGCAAGTTGCATTACGGAAAAATAATATTACACTTTTCCATTAACAAAGTTCTAAATCATGTTTTGATTCCACTCTGGATTACATTTTTTTAAATTGAACATAATGTTTTGTACACTCAGTGTATATACTTCATTTCATTAAAACTAAGACAATTAAAAAGTACTGACTGCTCAACATCTGCTCTGACGACGAGCTCATGTCTGAAGGAGACGACACCTGCGAGGGTAAAAAAAAAAACACGCCCTGTTAAGAACTCTTTTTATTTTTTAAAATATGTTTTTATATATATTGACTTTCACTGTTTCATTCATGAATCGATGAATCGATGAATTTTTGCAAGTTGCATTACGGAAAAATAATATTACACTTTTCCATTAACAAAATGTTCCATGAACATAATGTTTTGTACACTCAGTGTATATACTTCATTTCATTAAAACTAAGACAATTAAAAAGTACTGACTGCTCAACATCTGCTCTGACGACGAGCTCATGTCTGAAGGAGACGACACCTGCGAGGGTAAAAAAAAAAACACGCCCTGTTAAGAACTCTTTTTATTTTTTAAAATATGTTTTTATATATATTGACTTTCACTGTTTCATTCATGAATCGATGAATCGATGAATTTTTGCAAGTTGCATTACGGAAAAATAATATTACACTTTTCCATTAACAAAGTTCTAAATCATGTTTTGATTCACTCACTCTGGATTACATTTTTTTGCTGTTCTGTTTCATTCATGAATCGCTGAATCGATGAATTTTTGCAAGTTGCATTACGGAAAAATAATATTACACTTTTCCATTAACAAAGTTCTAAATCATGTTTTGATTCCACTCTGGATTACATTTTTTTAAATTGAACATAATGTTTTGTACACTCAGTGTATATACTTCATTTCATTAAAACTAAGACAATTAAAAAGTACTGACTGCTCAACATCTGCTCTGACGACGAGCTCAAGTCTGAAGGAGACGACACCTGCGAGGGTAAAAAAAAAAACACGCCCTGTTAAGAACTCTTTTTATTTTTTAAAATATGTTTTTATATATATTGACTTTCACTGTTTCATTCATGAATCGATGAATCGATGAATTTTTGCAAGTTGCATTACGGAAAAATAATATTACACTTTTCCATTAACAAAATGTTCCATGAACATAATGTTTTGTACACTCAGTGTATATACTTCATTTCATTAAAACTAAGACAATTAAAAAGTACTGACTGCTCAACATCTGCTCTGACGACGAGCTCATGTCTGAAGGAGACGACACCTGCGAGGGTAAAAAAAAAAACACGCCCTGTTAAGAACTCTTTTTATTTTTTAAAATATGTTTTTATATATATTGACTTTCACTGTTTCATTCATGAATCGATGAATCGATGAATTTTTGCAAGTTGCATTACGGAAAAATAATATTACACTTTTCCATTAACAAAGTTCTAAATCATGTTTTGATTCCACTCTGGATTACATTTTTTTAAATTGAACATAATGTTTTGTACACTCAGTGTATATACTTCATTTCATTAAAACTAAGACAATTAAAAAGTACTGACTGCTCAACATCTGCTCTGACGACGAGCTCATGTCTGAAGGAGACGACACCTGCGAGGGTAAAAAAAAAAACACGCCCTGTTAAGAACTCTTTTTATTTTTTAAAATATGTTTTTATATATATTGACTTTCACTGTTTCATTCATGAATCGATGAATCGATGAATTTTTGCAAGTTGCATTACGGAAAAATAATATTACACTTTTCCATTAACAAAATGTTCCATGAACATAATGTTTTGTACACTCAGTGTATATACTTCATTTCATTAAAACTAAGACAATTAAAAAGTACTGACTGCTCAACATCTGCTCTGACGACGAGCTCATGTCTGAAGGAGACGACACCTGCGAGGGTAAAAAAAAAAACACGCCCTGTTAAGAACTCTTTTTATTTTTTAAAATATGTTTTTATATATATTGACTTTCACTGTTTCATTCATGAATCGATGAATCGATGAATTTTTGCAAGTTGCATTACGGAAAAATAATATTACACTTTTCCATTAACAAAGTTCTAAATCATGTTTTGATTCACTCACTCTGGATTACATTTTTTTGCTGTTCTGTTTCATTCATGAATCGCTGAATCGATGAATTTTTGCAAGTTGCATTACGGAAAAATAATATTACACTTTTCCATTAACAAAGTTCTAAATCATGTTTTGATTCCACTCTGGATTAAATTTTTTTAAATTGAACATAATGTTTTGGACACAGTGTTTATACTTCATTTCATTAAAACTAAGACAATTAAAAAGTACTGACTGCTCAACATCTGCTCTGACGACGAGCTCATGTCTGAAGGAGACGACACCTGCGAGGATAAAAAAAAAAACACGCCCTGTTAAGAACTCTTTCTATTTTTTAAAATATGTTTTTATATATATTGACTTTCACTGTTTCATTCATGAATCGATGAATCGATGAATTTTTGCAAGTTGCATTACGGAAAAATAATATTACACTTTTCCATTAACAAAGTTCTAAATCATGTTTTGATTCCACTCTGGATTAAATTTTTTTAAATTGAACATAATGTTTTGTACACTCAGTGTATATACTTCATTTCATTAAAACTAAGACAATTAAAAAGTACTGACTGCTCAACATCTGCTCTGACGACGAGCTCATGTCTGACGGAGACGACACCTGCGAGGGTAAAAAAAAAAACACGCCCTGTTAAGAACTCTTTTTATTTTTTAAAATATGTTTTTATATATATTGACTTTCACTGTTTCATTCATGAATCGATGAATCGATGAATTTTTGCAAGTTGCATTACGGAAAAATAATATTACACTTTTCCATTAACAAAATGTTCCATGAACATAATGTTTTGTACACTCAGTGTATATACTTCATTTCATTAAAACTAAGACAATTAAAAAGTACTGACTGCTCAACATCTGCTCTGACGACGAGCTCATGTCTGAAGGAGACGACACCTGCGAGGGTAAAAAAAAACACGCCCTGTTAAGAACTCTTTTTATTTTTTAAAACATGTTTTTATATATATTGACTTTCACTGTTTCATTCATGAATCGATGAATCGATGAATTTTTGCAAGTTGCATTACGGAAAAATAATATTACACTTTTCCATTAACAAAGTTCTAAATCATGTTTTGATTCACTCACTCTGGATTACATTTTTTTGCTGTTCTGTTTCATTCATGAATCGCTGAATCGATGAATTTTTGCAAGTTGCATTACGGAAAAATAATATTACACTTTTCCATTAACAAAGTTCTAAATCATGTTTTGATTCCACTCTGGATTACATTTTTTTAAATTGAACATAATGTTTTGTACACTCAGTGTATATACTTCATTTCATTAAAACTAAGACAATTAAAAAGTACTGACTGCTCAACATCTGCTCTGACGACGAGCTCATGTCTGAAGGAGACGACACCTGCGAGGGTAAAAAAAAAAACACGCCCTGTTAAGAACTCTTTTTATTTTTTAAAATATGTTTTTATATATATTGACTTTCACTGTTTCATTCATGAATCGATGAATCGATGAATTTTTGCAAGTTGCATTACGGAAAAATAATATTACACTTTTCCATTAACAAAGTTCTAAATCATGTTTTGATTCCACTCTGGATTAAATTTTTTTAAATTGAACATAATGTTTTGTACACTCAGTGTATATACTTCATTTCATTAAAACTAAGACAATTAAAAAGTACTGACTGCTCAACATCTGCTCTGACGACGAGCTCATGTCTGAAGGAGACGACACCTGCGAGGGTAAAAAAAAAAACACGCCCTGTTAAGAACTCTTTTTATTTTTTAAAATATGTTTTTATATATATTGACTTTCACTATTTCATTCATGAATCGATGAATCGATGAATTTTTGCAAGTTGCATTACGGAAAAATAATATTACACTTTTCCATTAACAAAATGTTCCATGAACATAATGTTTTGTACACTCAGTGTATATACTTCATTTCATTAAAACTAAGACAATTAAAAAGTACTGACTTCTCAACATCTGCTCTGACGACGAGCTCATGTCTGAAGGAGACGACACCTGCGAGGGTAAAAAAAAAAACACGCCCTGTTAAGAACTCTTTTTATTTTTTAAAATATGTTTTTATATATATTGACTTTCACTGTTTCATTCATGAATCGATGAATCGATGAATTTTTGCAAGTTGCATTACGGAAAAATAATATTACACTTTTCCATTAACAAAATGTTCCATGAACATAATGTTTTGTACACTCAGTGTATATACTTCATTTCATTAAAACTAAGACAATTAAAAAGTACTGACTGCTCAACATCTGCTCTGACGACGAGCTCATGTCTGAAGGAGACGACACCTGCGAGGGTAAAAAAAAAAACACGCCCTGTTAAGAACTCTTTTTATTTTTTAAAATATGTTTTTATATATATTGACTTTCACTGTTTCATTCATGAGTCGATGAATCGATGAATTTTTGCAAGTTGCATTACGGAAAAATAATATTACACTTTTCCATTAACAAAGTTCTAAATCATGTTTTGATTCACTCACTCTGGATTACATTTTTTTGCTGTTCTGTTTCATTCATGAATCGCTGAATCGATGAATTTTTGCAAGTTGCATTACGGAAAAATAATATTACACTTTTCCATTAACAAAGTTCTAAATCATGTTTTGATTCCACTCTGGATTAAATTTTTTTAAATTGAACATAATGTTTTGTACACTCAGTGTATATACTTCATTTCATTAAAACTAAGACAATTAAAAAGTACTGACTGCTCAACATCTGCTCTGACGACGAGCTCATGTCTGAACGGAGACGACACCTGCGAGGGTAAAAAAAAAAACACGCCTTGTTAAGAACTCTTTTTATTTTTTAAAATATGTTTTTATATATATTGACTTTCACTGTTTCATTCATGAATCGATGAATCGATGAATTTTTGCAAGTTGCATTACGGAAAAATAATATTACACTTTTCCATTAACAAAATGTTCCATGAACATAATGTTTTGTACACTCAGTGTATATACTTCATTTCATTAAAACTAAGACAATTAAAAAGTACTGACTGCTCAACATCTGCTCTGACGACGAGCTCATGTCTGAAGGAGACGACACCTGCGAGGGTAAAAAAAAACACGCCCTGTTAAGAACTCTTTTTATTTTTTAAAACATGTTTTTATATATATTGACTTTCACTGTTTCATTCATGAATCGATGAATCGATGAATTTTTGCAAGTTGCATTACGGAAAAATAATATTACACTTTTCCATTAACAAAGTTCTAAATCATGTTTTGATTCACTCACTCTGGATTACATTTTTTTGCTGTTCTGTTTCATTCATGAATCGCTGAATCGATGAATTTTTGCAAGTTGCATTACGGAAAAATAATATTACACTTTTCCATTAACAAAGTTCTAAATCATGTTTTGATTCCACTCTGGATTACATTTTTTTAAATTGAACATAATGTTTTGTACACTCAGTGTATATACTTCATTTCATTAAAACTAAGACAATTAAAAAGTACTGACTGCTCAACATCTGCTCTGACGACGAGCTCATGTCTGAAGGAGACGACACCTGCGAGGGTAAAAAAAAAAACACGCCCTGTTAAGAACTCTTTTTATTTTTTAAAATATGTTTTTATATATATTGACTTTCACTGTTTCATTCATGAATCGATGAATCGATGAATTTTTGCAAGTTGCATTACGGAAAAATAATATTACACTTTTCCATTAACAAAATGTTCCATGAACATAATGTTTTGTACACTCAGTGTATATACTTCATTTCATTAAAACTAAGACAATTAAAAAGTACTGACTGCTCAACATCTGCTCTGACGACGAGCTCATGTCTGAAGGAGACGACACCTGCGAGGGTAAAAAAAAAAACACGCCCTGTTAAGAACTCTTTTTATTTTTTAAAATATGTTTTTATATATATTGACTTTCACTGTTTCATTCATGAATCGATGAATCGATGAATTTTTGCAAGTTGCATTACGGAAAAATAATATTACACTTTTCCATTAACAAAGTTCTAAATCATGTTTTGATTCCACTCTGGATTACATTTTTTTAAATTGAACATAATGTTTTGTACACTCAGTGTATATACTTCATTTCATTAAAACTAAGACAATTAAAAAGTACTGACTGCTCAACATCTGCTCTGACGACGAGCTCATGTCTGAAGGAGACGACACCTGCGAGGGTAAAAAAAAAAACACGCCCTGTTAAGAACTCTTTTTATTTTTTAAAATATGTTTTTATATATATTGACTTTCACTGTTTCATTCATGAATCGATGAATCGATGAATTTTTGCAAGTTGCATTACGGAAAAATAATATTACACTTTTCCATTAACAAAATGTTCCATGAACATAATGTTTTGTACACTCACTCTGGATTACATTTTTTTGCTGTTCTGTTTCATTCATGAATCGCTGAATCGATGAATTTTTGCAAGTTGCATTACGGAAAAATAATATTACACTTTTCCATTAACAAAGTTCTAAATCATGTTTTGATTCCACTCTGGATTACATTTTTTTAAATTGAACATAATGTTTTGTACACTCAGTGTATATACTTCATTTCATTAAAACTAAGACAATTAAAAAGTACTGACTGCTCAACATCTGCTCTGACGACGAGCTCATGTCTGAAGGAGACGACACCTGCGAGGGTAAAAAAAAAAACACGCCCTGTTAAGAACTCTTTTTATTTTTTAAAATATGTTTTTATATATATTGACTTTCACTGTTTCATTCATGAATCGATGAATCGATGAATTTTTGCAAGTTGCATTACGGAAAAATAATATTACACTTTTCCATTAACAAAGTTCTAAATCATGTTTTGATTCACTCACTCTGGATGAATTTTTGCAAGTTGCATTACGGAAAAATAATATTACACTTTTCCATTAACAAAATGTTCCATGAACATAATGTTTTGTACACTCAGTGTATATACTTCATTTCATTAAAACTAAGACAATTAAAAAGTACTGACTGCTCAACATCTGCTCTGACGACGAGCTCATGTCTGAAGGAGACGACACCTGCGAGGGTAAAAAAAAACACGCCCTGTTAAGAACTCTTTTTATTTTTTAAAACATGTTTTTATATATATTGACTTTCACTGTTTCATTCATGAATCGATGAATCGATGAATTTTTGCAAGTTGCATTACGGAAAAATAATATTACACTTTTCCATTAACAAAGTTCTAAATCATGTTTTGATTCACTCACTCTGGATTACATTTTTTTGCTGTTCTGTTTCATTCATGAATCGCTGAATCGATGAATTTTTGCAAGTTGCATTACGGAAAAATAATATTACACTTTTCCATTAACAAAGTTCTAAATCATGTTTTGATTCCACTCTGGATTACATTTTTTTAAATTGAACATAATGTTTTGTACACTCAGTGTATATACTTCATTTCATTAAAACTAAGACAATTAAAAAGTACTGACTGCTCAACATCTGCTCTGACGACGAGCTCATGTCTGAAGGAGACGACACCTGCGAGGATAAAAAAAAAAACACGCCCTGTTAAGAACTCTTTTTATTTTTTAAAATATGTTTTTATATATATTGACTTTCACTGTTTCATTCATGAATCGATGAATCGATGAATTTTTGCAAGTTGCATTACGGAAAAATAATATTACACTTTTCCATTAACAAAATGTTCCATGAACATAATGTTTTGTACACTCAGTGTATATACTTCATTTCATTAAAACTAAGACAATTAAAAAGTACTGACTGCTCAACATCTGCTCTGACGACGAGCTCATGTCTGAAGGAGACGACACCTGCGAGGGTAAAAAAAAAAACACGCCCTGTTAAGAACTCTTTTTATTTTTTAAAATATGTTTTTATATATATTGACTTTCACTATTTCATTCATGAATCGATGAATCGATGAATTTTTGCAAGTTGCATTACGGAAAAATAATATTACACTTTTCCATTAACAAAATGTTCCATGAACATAATGTTTTGTACACTCAGTGTATATACTTCATTTCATTAAAACTAAGACAATTAAAAAGTACTGACTTCTCAACATCTGCTCTGACGACGAGCTCATGTCTGAAGGAGACGACACCTGCGAGGGTAAAAAAAAAAACACGCCCTGTTAAGAACTCTTTTTATTTTTTAAAATATGTTTTTATATATATTGACTTTCACTGTTTCATTCATGAATCGATGAATCGATGAATTTTTGCAAGTTGCATTACGGAAAAATAATATTACACTTTTCCATTAACAAAATGTTCCATGAACATAATGTTTTGTACACTCAGTGTATATACTTCATTTCATTAAAACTAAGACAATTAAAAAGTACTGACTGCTCAACATCTGCTCTGACGACGAGCTCATGTCTGAAGGAGACGACACCTGCGAGGGTAAAAAAAAAAACACGCCCTGTTAAGAACTCTTTTTATTTTTTAAAATATGTTTTTATATATATTGACTTTCACTGTTTCATTCATGAGTCGATGAATCGATGAATTTTTGCAAGTTGCATTACGGAAAAATAATATTACACTTTTCCATTAACAAAGTTCTAAATCATGTTTTGATTCACTCACTCTGGATTACATTTTTTTGCTGTTCTGTTTCATTCATGAATCGCTGAATCGATGAATTTTTGCAAGTTGCATTACGGAAAAATAATATTACACTTTTCCATTAACAAAGTTCTAAATCATGTTTTGATTCCACTCTGGATTAAATTTTTTTAAATTGAACATAATGTTTTGTACACTCAGTGTATATACTTCATTTCATTAAAACTAAGACAATTAAAAAGTACTGACTGCTCAACATCTGCTCTGACGACGAGCTCATGTCTGAACGGAGACGACACCTGCGAGGGTAAAAAAAAAAACACGCCTTGTTAAGAACTCTTTTTATTTTTTAAAATATGTTTTTATATATATTGACTTTCACTGTTTCATTCATGAATCGATGAATCGATGAATTTTTGCAAGTTGCATTACGGAAAAATAATATTACACTTTTCCATTAACAAAATGTTCCATGAACATAATGTTTTGTACACTCAGTGTATATACTTCATTTCATTAAAACTAAGACAATTAAAAAGTACTGACTGCTCAACATCTGCTCTGACGACGAGCTCATGTCTGAAGGAGACGACACCTGCGAGGGTAAAAAAAAACACGCCCTGTTAAGAACTCTTTTTATTTTTTAAAACATGTTTTTATATATATTGACTTTCACTGTTTCATTCATGAATCGATGAATCGATGAATTTTTGCAAGTTGCATTACGGAAAAATAATATTACACTTTTCCATTAACAAAGTTCTAAATCATGTTTTGATTCACTCACTCTGGATTACATTTTTTTGCTGTTCTGTTTCATTCATGAATCGCTGAATCGATGAATTTTTGCAAGTTGCATTACGGAAAAATAATATTACACTTTTCCATTAACAAAGTTCTAAATCATGTTTTGATTCCACTCTGGATTACATTTTTTTAAATTGAACATAATGTTTTGTACACTCAGTGTATATACTTCATTTCATTAAAACTAAGACAATTAAAAAGTACTGACTGCTCAACATCTGCTCTGACGACGAGCTCATGTCTGAAGGAGACGACACCTGCGAGGGTAAAAAAAAAAACACGCCCTGTTAAGAACTCTTTTTATTTTTTAAAATATGTTTTTATATATATTGACTTTCACTGTTTCATTCATGAATCGATGAATCGATGAATTTTTGCAAGTTGCATTACGGAAAAATAATATTACACTTTTCCATTAACAAAATGTTCCATGAACATAATGTTTTGTACACTCAGTGTATATACTTCATTTCATTAAAACTAAGACAATTAAAAAGTACTGACTGCTCAACATCTGCTCTGACGACGAGCTCATGTCTGAAGGAGACGACACCTGCGAGGGTAAAAAAAAAAACACGCCCTGTTAAGAACTCTTTTTATTTTTTAAAATATGTTTTTATATATATTGACTTTCACTGTTTCATTCATGAATCGATGAATCGATGAATTTTTGCAAGTTGCATTACGGAAAAATAATATTACACTTTTCCATTAACAAAGTTCTAAATCATGTTTTGATTCCACTCTGGATTACATTTTTTTAAATTGAACATAATGTTTTGTACACTCAGTGTATATACTTCATTTCATTAAAACTAAGACAATTAAAAAGTACTGACTGCTCAACATCTGCTCTGACGACGAGCTCATGTCTGAAGGAGACGACACCTGCGAGGGTAAAAAAAAAAACACGCCCTGTTAAGAACTCTTTTTATTTTTTAAAATATGTTTTTATATATATTGACTTTCACTGTTTCATTCATGAATCGATGAATCGATGAATTTTTGCAAGTTGCATTACGGAAAAATAATATTACACTTTTCCATTAACAAAATGTTCCATGAACATAATGTTTTGTACACTCAGTGTATATACTTCATTTCATTAAAACTAAGACAATTAAAAAGTACTGACTGCTCAACATCTGCTCTGACGACGAGCTCATGTCTGAAGGAGACGACACCTGCGAGGGTAAAAAAAAAAACACGCCCTGTTAAGAACTCTTTTTATTTTTTAAAATATGTTTTTATATATATTGACTTTCACTGTTTCATTCATGAATCGATGAATCGATGAATTTTTGCAAGTTGCATTACGGAAAAATAATATTACACTTTTCCATTAACAAAGTTCTAAATCATGTTTTGATTCACTCACTCTGGATGAATTTTTGCAAGTTGCATTACGGAAAAATAATATTACACTTTTCCATTAACAAAATGTTCCATGAACATAATGTTTTGTACACTCAGTGTATATACTTCATTTCATTAAAACTAAGACAATTAAAAAGTACTGACTGCTCAACATCTGCTCTGACGACGAGCTCATGTCTGAAGGAGACGACACCTGCGAGGGTAAAAAAAAAAACACGCCCTGTTAAGAACTCTTTTTATTTTTTAAAATATGTTTTTATATATATTGACTTTCACTGTTTCATTCATGAATCGATGAATCGATGAATTTTTGCAAGTTGCATTACGGAAAAATAATATTACACTTTTCCATTAACAAAGTTCTAAATCATGTTTTGATTCCACTCTGGATTACATTTTTTTAAATTGAACATAATGTTTTGTACACTCAGTGTATATACTTCATTTCATTAAAACTAAGACAATTAAAAAGTACTGACTGCTCAACATCTGCTCTGACGACGAGCTCATGTCTGAAGGAGACGACACCTGCGAGGGTAAAAAAAAAAACACGCCCTGTTAAGAACTCTTTTTATTTTTTAAAATATGTTTTTATATATATTGACTTTCACTGTTTCATTCATGAATCGATGAATCGATGAATTTTTGCAAGTTGCATTACGGAAAAATAATATTACACTTTTCCATTAACAAAATGTTCCATGAACATAATGTTTTGTACACTCAGTGTATATACTTCATTTCATTAAAACTAAGACAATTAAAAAGTACTGACTGCTCAACATCTGCTCTGACGACGAGCTCATGTCTGAAGGAGACGACACCTGCGAGGGTAAAAAAAAAAACACGCCCTGTTAAGAACTCTTTTTATTTTTTAAAATATGTTTTTATATATATTGACTTTCACTGTTTCATTCATGAATCGATGAATCGATGAATTTTTGCAAGTTGCATTACGGAAAAATAATATTACACTTTTCCATTAACAAAGTTCTAAATCATGTTTTGATTCACTCACTCTGGATGAATTTTTGCAAGTTGCATTACGGAAAAATAATATTACACTTTTCCATTAACAAAATGTTCCATGAACATAATGTTTTGTACACTCAGTGTATATACTTCATTTCATTAAAACTAAGACAATTAAAAAGTACTGACTGCTCAACATCTGCTCTGACGACGAGCTCATGTCTGAAGGAGACGACACCTGCGAGGGTAAAAAAAAACACGCCCTGTTAAGAACTCTTTTTATTTTTTAAAACATGTTTTTATATATATTGACTTTCACTGTTTCATTCATGAATCGATGAATCGATGAATTTTTGCAAGTTGCATTACGGAAAAATAATATTACACTTTTCCATTAACAAAGTTCTAAATCATGTTTTGATTCACTCACTCTGGATTACATTTTTTTGCTGTTCTGTTTCATTCATGAATCGCTGAATCGATGAATTTTTGCAAGTTGCATTACGGAAAAATAATATTACACTTTTCCATTAACAAAGTTCTAAATCATGTTTTGATTCCACTCTGGATTACATTTTTTTAAATTGAACATAATGTTTTGTACACTCAGTGTATATACTTCATTTCATTAAAACTAAGACAATTAAAAAGTACTGACTGCTCAACATCTGCTCTGACGACGAGCTCATGTCTGAAGGAGACGACACCTGCGAGGGTAAAAAAAAAAACACGCCCTGTTAAGAACTCTTTTTATTTTTTAAAATATGTTTTTATATATATTGACTTTCACTGTTTCATTCATGAATCGATGAATCGATGAATTTTTGCAAGTTGCATTACGGAAAAATAATATTACACTTTTCCATTAACAAAATGTTCCATGAACATAATGTTTTGTACACTCAGTGTATATACTTCATTTCATTAAAACTAAGACAATTAAAAAGTACTGACTGCTCAACATCTGCTCTGACGACGAGCTCATGTCTGAAGGAGACGACACCTGCGAGGGTAAAAAAAAAAACACGCCCTGTTAAGAACTCTTTTTATTTTTTAAAATATGTTTTTATATATATTGACTTTCACTGTTTCATTCATGAATCGATGAATCGATGAATTTTTGCAAGTTGCATTACGGAAAAATAATATTACACTTTTCCATTAACAAAGTTCTAAATCATGTTTTGATTCCACTCTGGATTACATTTTTTTAAATTGAACATAATGTTTTGTACACTCAGTGTATATACTTCATTTCATTAAAACTAAGACAATTAAAAAGTACTGACTGCTCAACATCTGCTCTGACGACGAGCTCATGTCTGAAGGAGACGACACCTGCGAGGGTAAAAAAAAAAACACGCCCTGTTAAGAACTCTTTTTATTTTTTAAAATATGTTTTTATATATATTGACTTTCACTGTTTCATTCATGAATCGATGAATCGATGAATTTTTGCAAGTTGCATTACGGAAAAATAATATTACACTTTTCCATTAACAAAATGTTCCATGAACATAATGTTTTGTACACTCAGTGTATATACTTCATTTCATTAAAACTAAGACAATTAAAAAGTACTGACTGCTCAACATCTGCTCTGACGACGAGCTCATGTCTGAAGGAGACGACACCTGCGAGGGTAAAAAAAAAAACACGCCCTGTTAAGAACTCTTTTTATTTTTTAAAATATGTTTTTATATATATTGACTTTCACTGTTTCATTCATGAATCGATGAATCGATGAATTTTTGCAAGTTGCATTACGGAAAAATAATATTACACTTTTCCATTAACAAAGTTCTAAATCATGTTTTGATTCACTCACTCTGGATTACATTTTTTTGCTGTTCTGTTTCATTCATGAATCGCTGAATCGATGAATTTTTGCAAGTTGCATTACGGAAAAATAATATTACACTTTTCCATTAACAAAGTTCTAAATCATGTTTTGATTCCACTCTGGATTACATTTTTTTAAATTGAACATAATGTTTTGTACACTCAGTGTATATACTTCATTTCATTAAAACTAAGACAATTAAAAAGTACTGACTGCTCAACATCTGCTCTGACGACGAGCTCATGTCTGAAGGAGACGACACCTGCGAGGGTAAAAAAAAAAACACGCCCTGTTAAGAACTCTTTTTATTTTTTAAAATATGTTTTTATATATATTGACTTTCACTGTTTCATTCATGAATCGATGAATCGATGAATTTTTGCAAGTTGCATTACGGAAAAATAATATTACACTTTTCCATTAACTTAATGTTCCATGAACATAATGTTTTGTACACTCAGTGTATATACTTCATTTCATTAAAACTAAGACAATTAAAAAGTACTGACTGCTCAACATCTGCTCTGACGACGAGCTCATGTCTGAAGGAGACGACACCTGCGAGGGTAAAAAAAAAAACACGCCCTGTTAAGAACTCTTTTTATTTTTTAAAATATGTTTTTATATATATTGACTTTCACTGTTTCATTCATGAATCGATGAATCGATGAATTTTTGCAAGTTGCATTACGGAAAAATAATATTACACTTTTCCATTAACAAAGTTCTAAATCATGTTTTGATTCCACTCTGGATTAAATTTTTTTAAATTGAACATAATGTTTTGTACACTCAGTGTATATACTTCATTTCATTAAAACTAAGACAATTAAAAAGTACTGACTGCTCAACATCTGCTCTGACGACGAGCTCATGTCTGAAGGAGACGACACCTGCGAGGGTAAAAAAAAAAACACGCCCTGTTAAGAACTCTTTTTATTTTTTAAAATATGTTTTTATATATATTGACTTTCACTGTTTCATTCATGAATCGATGAATCGATGAATTTTTGCAAGTTGCATTACGGAAAAATAATATTACACTTTTCCATTAACAAAATGTTCCATGAACATAATGTTTTGTACACTCAGTGTATATACTTCATTTCATTAAAACTAAGACAATTAAAAAGTACTGACTGCTCAACATCTGCTCTGACGACGAGCTCATGTCTGAAGGAGACGACACCTGCGAGGGTAAAAAAAAAAACACGCCCTGTTAAGAACTCTTTTTATTTTTTAAAATATGTTTTTATATATATTGACTTTCACTGTTTCATTCATGAATCGATGAATCGATGAATTTTTGCAAGTTGCATTACGGAAAAATAATATTACACTTTTCCATTAACAAAGTTCTAAATCATGTTTTGATTCACTCACTCTGGATTACATTTTTTTGCTGTTCTGTTTCATTCATGAATCGCTGAATCGATGAATTTTTGCAAGTTGCATTACGGAAAAATAATATTACACTTTTCCATTAACAAAGTTCTAAATCATGTTTTGATTCCACTCTGGATTACATTTTTTTAAATTGAACATAATGTTTTGTACACTCAGTGTATATACTTCATTTCATTAAAACTAAGACAATTAAAAAGTACTGACTGCTCAACATCTGCTCTGACGACGAGCTCATGTCTGAAGGAGACGACACCTGCGAGGGTAAAAAAAAAAACACGCCCTGTTAAGAACTCTTTTTATTTTTTAAAATATGTTTTTATATATATTGACTTTCACTGTTTCATTCATGAATCGATGAATCGATGAATTTTTGCAAGTTGCATTACGGAAAAATTATATTACACTTTTCCATTAACAAAATGTTCCATGAACATAATGTTTTGTACACTCAGTGTATATACTTCATTTCATTAAAACTAAGACAATTAAAAAGTACTGACTGCTCAACATCTGCTCTGACGACGAGCTCATGTCTGAAGGAGACGACACCTGCGAGGGTAAAAAAAAAAACACGCCCTGTTAAGAACTCTTTTTATTTTTTAAAATATGTTTTTATATATATTGACTTTCACTGTTTCATTCATGAATCGATGAATCGATGAATTTTTGCAAGTTGCATTACGGAAAAATAATATTACACTTTTCCATTAACTTAATGTTCCATGAACATAATGTTTTGTACACTCAGTGTATATACTTCATTTCATTAAAACTAAGACAATTAAAAAGTACTGACTGCTCAACATCTGCTCTGACGACGAGCTCATGTCTGAAGGAGACGACACCTGCGAGGGTAAAAAAAAAAACACGCCCTGTTAAGAACTCTTTTTATTTTTTAAAATATGTTTTTATATATATTGACTTTCACTGTTTCATTCATGAATCGATGAATCGATGAATTTTTGCAAGTTGCATTACGGAAAAATAATATTACACTTTTCCATTAACAAAGTTCTAAATCATGTTTTGATTCCACTCTGGATTAAATTTTTTTAAATTGAACATAATGTTTTGTACACTCAGTGTATATACTTCATTTCATTAAAACTAAGACAATTAAAAAGTACTGACTGCTCAACATCTGCTCTGACGACGAGCTCATGTCTGAAGGAGACGACACCTGCGAGGGTAAAAAAAAAAACACGCCCTGTTAAGAACTCTTTTTATTTTTTAAAATATGTTTTTATATATATTGACTTTCACTGTTTCATTCATGAATCGATGAATCGATGAATTTTTGCAAGTTGCATTACGGAAAAATAATATTACACTTTTCCATTAACAAAATGTTCCATGAACATAATGTTTTGTACACTCAGTGTATATACTTCATTTCATTAAAACTAAGACAATTAAAAAGTACTGACTGCTCAACATCTGCTCTGACGACGAGCTCATGTCTGAAGGAGACGACACCTGCGAGGGTAAAAAAAAAAACACGCCCTGTTAAGAACTCTTTTTATTTTTTAAAATATGTTTTTATATATATTGACTTTCACTGTTTCATTCATGAATCGATGAATCGATGAATTTTTGCAAGTTGCATTACGGAAAAATAATATTACACTTTTCCATTAACAAAGTTCTAAATCATGTTTTGATTCACTCACTCTGGATTACATTTTTTTGCTGTTCTGTTTCATTCATGAATCGCTGAATCGATGAATTTTTGCAAGTTGCATTACGGAAAAATAATATTACACTTTTCCATTAACAAAGTTCTAAATCATGTTTTGATTCCACTCTGGATTACATTTTTTTAAATTGAACATAATGTTTTGTACACTCAGTGTATATACTTCATTTCATTAAAACTAAGACAATTAAAAAGTACTGACTGCTCAACATCTGCTCTGACGACGAGCTCATGTCTGAAGGAGACGACACCTGCGAGGGTAAAAAAAAAAACACGCCCTGTTAAGAACTCTTTTTATTTTTTAAAATATGTTTTTATATATATTGACTTTCACTGTTTCATTCATGAATCGATGAATCGATGAATTTTTGCAAGTTGCATTACGGAAAAATTATATTACACTTTTCCATTAACAAAATGTTCCATGAACATAATGTTTTGTACACTCAGTGTATATACTTCATTTCATTAAAACTAAGACAATTAAAAAGTACTGACTGCTCAACATCTGCTCTGACGACGAGCTCATGTCTGAAGGAGACGACACCTGCGAGGGTAAAAAAAAAAACACGCCCTGTTAAGAACTCTTTTTATTTTTTAAAATATGTTTTTATATATATTGACTTTCACTGTTTCATTCATGAATCGATGAATCGATGAATTTTTGCAAGTTGCATTACGGAAAAATAATATTACACTTTTCCATTAACAAAGTTCTAAATCATGTTTTGATTCACTCACTCTGGATTACATTTTTTTGCTGTTCTGTTTCATTCATGAATCGCTGAATCGATGAATTTTTGCAAGTTGCATTACGGAAAAATAATATTACACTTTTCCATTAACAAAGTTCTAAATCATGTTTTGATTCCACTCTGGATTACATTTTTTTAAATTGAACATAATGTTTTGTACACTCAGTGTATATACTTCATTTCATTAAAACTAAGACAATTAAAAAGTACTGACTGCTCAACATCTGCTCTGACGACGAGCTCATGTCTGAAGGAGACGACACCTGCGAGGATAAAAAAAAAAACACGCCCTGTTAAGAACTCTTTTTATTTTTTAAAATATGTTTTTATATATATTGACTTTCACTGTTTCATTCATGAATCGATGAATCGATGAATTTTTGCAAGTTGCATTACGGAAAAATAATATTACACTTTTCCATTAACAAAATGTTCCATGAACATAATGTTTTGTACACTCAGTGTATATACTTCATTTCATTAAAACTAAGACAATTAAAAAGTACTGACTGCTCAACATCTGCTCTGACGACGAGCTCATGTCTGAAGGAGACGACACCTGCGAGGGTAAAAAAAAAAACACGCCCTGTTAAGAACTCTTTTTATTTTTTAAAATATGTTTTTATATATATTGACTTTCACTGTTTCATTCATGAATCGATGAATCGATGAATTTTTGCAAGTTGCATTACGGAAAAATAATATTACACTTTTCCATTAACAAAGTTCTAAATCATGTTTTGATTCCACTCTGGATTAATTTTTTTTAAATTGAACATAATGTTTTGTACACTCAGTGTATATACTTCATTTCATTAAAACTAAGACAATTAAAAAGTACTGACTGCTCAACATCTGCTCTGACGACGAGCTCATGTCTGAAGGAGACGACACCTGCGAGGGTAAAAAAAAAAACACGCCCTGTTAAGAACTCTTTTTATTTTTTAAAATATGTTTTTATATATATTGACTTTCACTGTTTCATTCATGAATCGATGAATCGATGAATTTTTGCAAGTTGCATTACGGAAAAATAATATTACACTTTTCCATTAACAAAATGTTCCATGAACATAATGTTTTGTACACTCAGTGTATATACTTCATTTCATTAAAACTAAGACAATTAAAAAGTACTGACTGCTCAACATCTGCTCTGACGACGAGCTCATGTCTGAAGGAGACGACACCTGCGAGGGTAAAAAAAAAAACACGCCCTGTGAAGAACTCTTTTTATTTTTTAAAATATGTTTTTATATATATTGACTTTCACTGTTTCATTCATGAATCGATGAATCGATGAATTTTTGCAAGTTGCATTACGGAAAAATAATATTACACTTTTCCATTAACAAAATGTTCCATGAACATAATGTTTTGTACACTCAGTGTATATACTTCATTTCATTAAAACTAAGACAATTAAAAAGTACTGACTGCTCAACATCTGCTCTGACGACGAGCTCATGTCTGAAGGAGACGACACCTGCGAGGGTAAAAAAAAAAACACGCCCTGTTAAGAACTCTTTTTATTTTTTAAAATATGTTTTTATATATATTGACTTTCACTGTTTCATTCATGAGTCGATGAATCGATGAATTTTTGCAAGTTGCATTACGGAAAAATAATATTACACTTTTCCATTAACAAAGTTCTAAATCATGTTTTGATTCACTCACTCTGGATGAATTTTTGCAAGTTGCATTACGAAAAATAATATTACACTTTTCCATTAACAAAATGTTCCATGAACATAATGTTTTGTACACTCAGTGTATATACTTCATTTCATTAAAACTAAGACAATTAAAAAGTACTGACTGCTCAACATCTGCTCTGACGACGAGCTCATGTCTGAAGGAGACGACACCTGCGAGGGTAAAAAAAAACACGCCCTGTTAAGAACTCTTTTTATTTTTTAAAACATGTTTTTATATATATTGACTTTCACTGTTTCATTCATGAATCGATGAATCGATGAATTTTTGCAAGTTGCATTACGGAAAAATAATATTACACTTTTCCATTAACAAAGTTCTAAATCATGTTTTGATTCACTCACTCTGGATTACATTTTTTTGCTGTTCTGTTTCATTCATGAATCGCTGAATCGATGAATTTTTGCAAGTTGCATTACGGAAAAATAATATTACACTTTTCCATTAACAAAGTTCTAAATCATGTTTTGATTCCACTCTGGATTACATTTTTTTAAATTGAACATAAGGTTTTGTACACTCAGTGTATATACTTCATTTCATTAAAACTAAGACAATTAAAAAGTACTGACTGCTCAACATCTGCTCTGACGACGAGCTCATGTCTGAAGGAGACGACACCTGCGAGGGTAAAAAAAAAAACACGCCCTGTTAAGAACTCTTTTTATTTTTTAAAATATGTTTTTATATATATTGACTTTCACTGTTTCATTCATGAATCGATGAATCGATGAATTTTTGCAAGTTGCATTACGGAAAAATAATATTACACTTTTCCATTAACAAAGTTCTAAATCATGTTTTGATTCACTCACTCTGGATGAATTTTTGCAAGTTGCATTACGGAAAAATAATATTACACTTTTCCATTAACAAAATGTTCCATGAACATAATGTTTTGTACACTCAGTGTATATACTTCATTTCATTAAAACTAAGACAATTAAAAAGTACTGACTGCTCAACATCTGCTCTGACGACGAGCTCATGTCTGAAGGAGACGACACCTGCGAGGGTAAAAAAAAACACGCCCTGTTAAGAACTCTTTTTATTTTTTAAAACATGTTTTTATATATATTGACTTTCACTGTTTCATTCATGAATCGATGAATCGATGAATTTTTGCAAGTTGCATTACGGAAAAATAATATTACACTTTTCCATTAACAAAGTTCTAAATCATGTTTTGATTCACTCACTCTGGATTACATTTTTTTGCTGTTCTGTTTCATTCATGAATCGCTGAATCGATGAATTTTTGCAAGTTGCATTACGGAAAAATAATATTACACTTTTCCATTAACAAAGTTCTAAATCATGTTTTGATTCCACTCTGGATTACATTTTTTTAAATTGAACATAATGTTTTGTACACTCAGTGTATATACTTCATTTCATTAAAACTAAGACAATTAAAAAGTACTGACTGCTCAACATCTGCTCTGACGACGAGCTCATGTCTGAAGGAGACGACACCTGCGAGGGTAAAAAAAAAAACACGCCCTGTTAAGAACTCTTTTTATTTTTTAAAATATGTTTTTATATATATTGACTTTCACTGTTTCATTCATGAATCGATGAATCGATGAATTTTTGCAAGTTGCATTACGGAAAAATAATATTACACTTTTCCATTAACAAAGTTCTAAATCATGTTTTGATTCACTCACTCTGGATTACATTTTTTTGCTGTTCTGTTTCATTCATGAATCGCTGAATCGATGAATTTTTGCAAGTTGCATTACGGAAAAATAATATTACACTTTTCCATTAACAAAGTTCTAAATCATGTTTTGATTCCACTCTGGATTACATTTTTTTAAATTGAACATAATGTTTTGTACACTCAGTGTATATACTTCATTTCATTAAAACTAAGACAATTAAAAAGTACTGACTGCTCAACATCTGCTCTGACGACGAGCTCATGTCTGAAGGAGACGACACCTGCGAGGATAAAAAAAAAAAACACGCCCTGTTAAGAACTCTTTTTATTTTTTAAAATATGTTTTTATATATATTGACTTTCACTGTTTCATTCATGAATCGATGAATCGATGAATTTTTGCAAGTTGCATTACGGAAAAATAATATTACACTTTTCCATTAACAAAATGTTCCATGAACATAATGTTTTGTACACTCAGTGTATATACTTCATTTCATTAAAACTAAGACAATTAAAAAGTACTGACTGCTCAACATCTGCTCTGACGACGAGCTCATGTCTGAAGGAGACGACACCTGCGAGGGTAAAAAAAAAAACACGCCCTGTTAAGAACTCTTTTTATTTTTTAAAATATGTTTTTATATATATTGACTTTCACTGTTTCATTCATGAATCGATGAATCGATGAATTTTTGCAAGTTGCATTACGGAAAAATAATATTACACTTTTCCATTAACAAAGTTCTAAATCATGTTTTGATTCACTCACTCTGGATTACATTTTTTTGCTGTTCTGTTTCATTCATGAATCGCTGAATCGATGAATTTTTGCAAGTTGCATTACGGAAAAATAATATTACACTTTTCCATTAACAAAGTTCTAAATCATGTTTTGATTCCACTCTGGATTACATTTTTTTAAATTGAACATAATGTTTTGTACACTCAGTGTATATACTTCATTTCATTAAAACTAAGACAATTAAAAAGTACTGACTGCTCAACATCTGCTCTGACGACGAGCTCATGTCTGAAGGAGACGACACCTGCGAGGGTAAAAAAAAAAACACGCCCTGTTAAGAACTCTTTTTATTTTTTAAAATATGTTTTTATATATATTGACTTTCACTGTTTCATTCATGAATCGATGAATCGATGAATTTTTGCAAGTTGCATTACGGAAAAATAATATTACACTTTTCCATTAACAAAGTTCTAAATCATGTTTTGATTCACTCACTCTGGATTACATTTTTTTGCTGTTCTGTTTCATTCATGAATCGCTGAATCGATGAATTTTTGCAAGTTGCATTACGGAAAAATAATATTACACTTTTCCATTAACAAAGTTCTAAATCATGTTTTGATTCCACTCTGGATTACATTTTTTTAAATTGAACATAATGTTTTGTACACTCAGTGTATATACTTCATTTCATTAAAACTAAGACAATTAAAAAGTACTGACTGCTCAACATCTGCTCTGACGACGAGCTCATGTCTGAAGGAGACGACACCTGCGAGGATAAAAAAAAAAAACACGCCCTGTTAAGAACTCTTTTTATTTTTTAAAATATGTTTTTATATATATTGACTTTCACTGTTTCATTCATGAATCGATGAATCGATGAATTTTTGCAAGTTGCATTACGGAAAAATAATATTACACTTTTCCATTAACAAAATGTTCCATGAACATAATGTTTTGTACACTCAGTGTATATACTTCATTTCATTAAAACTAAGACAATTAAAAAGTACTGACTGCTCAACATCTGCTCTGACGACGAGCTCATGTCTGAAGGAGACGACACCTGCGAGGATAAAAAAAAAAAACACGCCCTGTTAAGAACTCTTTTTATTTTTTAAAATATGTTTTTATATATATTGACTTTCACTGTTTCATTCATGAATCGATGAATCGATGAATTTTTGCAAGTTGCATTACGGAAAAATAATATTACACTTTTCCATTAACAAAGTTCTAAATCATGTTTTGATTCCACTCTGGATTAAATTTTTTTAAATTGAACATAATGTTTTGTACACTCAGTGTATATACTTCATTTCATTAAAACTAAGACAATTAAAAAGTACTGACTGCTCAACATCTGCTCTGACGACGAGCTCATGTCTGAAGGAGACGACACCTGCGAGGGTAAAAAAAAAAACACGCCCTGTTAAGAACTCTTTTTATTTTTTAAAATATGTTTTTATATATATTGACTTTCACTGTTTCATTCATGAATCGATGAATCGATGAATTTTTGCAAGTTGCATTACGGAAAAATAATATTACACTTTTCCATTAACAAAATGTTCCATGAACATAATGTTTTGTACACTCAGTGTATATACTTCATTTCATTAAAACTAAGACAATTAAAAAGTACTGACTTCTCAACATCTGCTCTGACGACGAGCTCATGTCTGAAGGAGACGACACCTGCGAGGGTAAAAAAAAAAACACGCCCTGTTAAGAACTCTTTTTATTTTTTAAAATATGTTTTTATATATATTGACTTTCACTGTTTCATTCATGAATCGATGAATCGATGAATTTTTGCAAGTTGCATTACGGAAAAATAATATTACACTTTTCCATTAACAAAATGTTCCATGAACATAATGTTTTGTACACTCAGTGTATATACTTCATTTCATTAAAACTAAGACAATTAAAAAGTACTGACTGCTCAACATCTGCTCTGACGACGAGCTCATGTCTGAAGGAGACGACACCTGCGAGGGTAAAAAAAAAAACACGCCCTGTTAAGAACTCTTTTTATTTTTTAAAATATGTTTTTATATATATTGACTTTCACTGTTTCATTCATGAATCGATGAATCGATGAATTTTTGCAAGTTGCATTACGGAAAAATAATATTACACTTTTCCATTAACAAAGTTCTAAATCATGTTTTGATTCACTCACTCTGGATTACATTTTTTTGCTGTTCTGTTTCATTCATGAATCGCTGAATCGATGAATTTTTGCAAGTTGCATTACGGAAAAATAATATTACACTTTTCCATTAACAAAGTTCTAAATCATGTTTTGATTCCACTCTGGATTACATTTTTTTAAATTGAACATAATGTTTTGTACACTCAGTGTATATACTTCATTTCATTAAAACTAAGACAATTAAAAAGTACTGACTGCTCAACATCTGCTCTGACGACGAGCTCATGTCTGAAGGAGACGACACCTGCGAGGATAAAAAAAAAAAACACGCCCTGTTAAGAACTCTTTTTATTTTTTAAAATATGTTTTTATATATATTGACTTTCACTGTTTCATTCATGAATCGATGAATCGATGAATTTTTGCAAGTTGCATTACGGAAAAATAATATTACACTTTTCCATTAACAAAATGTTCCATGAACATAATGTTTTGTACACTCAGTGTATATACTTCATTTCATTAAAACTAAGACAATTAAAAAGTACTGACTGCTCAACATCTGCTCTGACGACGAGCTCATGTCTGAAGGAGACGACACCTGCGAGGGTAAAAAAAAAAACACGCCCTGTTAAGAACTCTTTTTATTTTTTAAAATATGTTTTTATATATATTGACTTTCACTGTTTCATTCATGAATCGATGAATCGATGAATTTTTGCAAGTTGCATTACGGAAAAATAATATTACACTTTTCCATTAACAAAGTTCTAAATCATGTTTTGATTCCACTCTGGATAAAATTTTTTTAAATTGAACATAATGTTTTGTACACTCAGTGTATATACTTCATTTCATTAAAACTAAGACAATTAAAAAGTACTGACTGCTCAACATCTGCTCTGACGACGAGCTCATGTCTGAAGGAGACGACACCTGCGAGGGTAAAAAAAAAAACACGCCCTGTTAAGAACTCTTTTTATTTTTTAAAATATGTTTTTATATATATTGACTTTCACTGTTTCATTCATGAATCGATGAATCGATGAATTTTTGCAAGTTGCATTACGGAAAAATAATATTACACTTTTCCATTAACAAAATGTTCCATGAACATAATGTTTTGTACACTCAGTGTATATACTTCATTTCATTAAAACTAAGACAATTAAAAAGTACTGACTTCTCAACATCTGCTCTGACGACGAGCTCATGTCTGAAGGAGACGACACCTGCGAGGGTAAAAAAAAAAACACGCCCTGTTAAGAACTCTTTTTATTTTTTAAAATATGTTTTTATATATATTGACTTTCACTGTTTCATTCATGAATCGATGAATCGATGAATTTTTGCAAGTTGCATTACGGAAAAATAATATTACACTTTTCCATTAACAAAGTTCTAAATCATGTTTTGATTCACTCACTCTGGATTACATTTTTTTGCTGTTCTGTTTCATTCATGAATCGCTGAATCGATGAATTTTTGCAAGTTGCATTACGGAAAAATAATATTACACTTTTCCATTAACAAAGTTCTAAATCATGTTTTGATTCCACTCTGGATTAAATTTTTTTAAATTGAACATAATGTTTTGTACACTCAGTGTATATACTTCATTTCATTAAAACTAAGACAATTAAAAAGTACTGACTGCTCAACATCTGCTCTGACGACGAGCTCATGTCTGAACGGAGACGACACCTGCGAGGGTAAAAAAAAAAACACGCCTTGTTAAGAACTCTTTTTATTTTTTAAAATATGTTTTTATATATATTGACTTTCACTGTTTCATTCATGAATCGATGAATCGATGAATTTTTGCAAGTTGCATTACGGAAAAATAATATTACACTTTTCCATTAACAAAATGTTCCATGAACATAATGTTTTGTACACTCAGTGTATATACTTCATTTCATTAAAACTAAGACAATTAAAAAGTACTGACTGCTCAACATCTGCTCTGACGACGAGCTCATGTCTGAAGGAGACGACACCTGCGAGGGTAAAAAAAAACACGCCCTGTTAAGAACTCTTTTTATTTTTTAAAACATGTTTTTATATATATTGACTTTCACTGTTTCATTCATGAATCGATGAATCGATGAATTTTTGCAAGTTGCATTACGGAAAAATAATATTACACTTTTCCATTAACAAAGTTCTAAATCATGTTTTGATTCACTCACTCTGGATTACATTTTTTTGCTGTTCTGTTTCATTCATGAATCGCTGAATCGATGAATTTTTGCAAGTTGCATTACGGAAAAATAATATTACACTTTTCCATTAACAAAGTTCTAAATCATGTTTTGATTCCACTCTGGATTACATTTTTTTAAATTGAACATAATGTTTTGTACACTCAGTGTATATACTTCATTTCATTAAAACTAAGACAATTAAAAAGTACTGACTGCTCAACATCTGCTCTGACGACGAGCTCATGTCTGAAGGAGACGACACCTGCGAGGGTAAAAAAAAAAACACGCCCTGTTAAGAACTCTTTTTATTTTTTAAAATATGTTTTTATATATATTGACTTTCACTGTTTCATTCATGAATCGATGAATCGATGAATTTTTGCAAGTTGCATTACGGAAAAATAATATTACACTTTTCCATTAACAAAATGTTCCATGAACATAATGTTTTGTACACTCAGTGTATATACTTCATTTCATTAAAACTAAGACAATTAAAAAGTACTGACTGCTCAACATCTGCTCTGACGACGAGCTCATGTCTGAAGGAGACGACACCTGCGAGGGTAAAAAAAAAAACACGCCCTGTTAAGAACTCTTTTTATTTTTTAAAATATGTTTTTATATATATTGACTTTCACTGTTTCATTCATGAATCGATGAATCGATGAATTTTTGCAAGTTGCATTACGGAAAAATAATATTACACTTTTCCATTAACAAAGTTCTAAATCATGTTTTGATTCCACTCTGGATTACATTTTTTTAAATTGAACATAATGTTTTGTACACTCAGTGTATATACTTCATTTCATTAAAACTAAGACAATTAAAAAGTACTGACTGCTCAACATCTGCTCTGACGACGAGCTCATGTCTGAAGGAGACGACACCTGCGAGGGTAAAAAAAAAAACACGCCCTGTTAAGAACTCTTTTTATTTTTTAAAATATGTTTTTATATATATTGACTTTCACTGTTTCATTCATGAATCGATGAATCGATGAATTTTTGCAAGTTGCATTACGGAAAAATAATATTACACTTTTCCATTAACAAAATGTTCCATGAACATAATGTTTTGTACACTCAGTGTATATACTTCATTTCATTAAAACTAAGACAATTAAAAAGTACTGACTGCTCAACATCTGCTCTGACGACGAGCTCATGTCTGAAGGAGACGACACCTGCGAGGGTAAAAAAAAAAACACGCCCTGTTAAGAACTCTTTTTATTTTTTAAAATATGTTTTTATATATATTGACTTTCACTGTTTCATTCATGAATCGATGAATCGATGAATTTTTGCAAGTTGCATTACGGAAAAATAATATTACACTTTTCCATTAACAAAGTTCTAAATCATGTTTTGATTCACTCACTCTGGATGAATTTTTGCAAGTTGCATTACGGAAAAATAATATTACACTTTTCCATTAACAAAATGTTCCATGAACATAATGTTTTGTACACTCAGTGTATATACTTCATTTCATTAAAACTAAGACAATTAAAAAGTACTGACTGCTCAACATCTGCTCTGACGACGAGCTCATGTCTGAAGGAGACGACACCTGCGAGGGTAAAAAAAAAAACACGCCCTGTTAAGAACTCTTTTTATTTTTTAAAATATGTTTTTATATATATTGACTTTCACTGTTTCATTCATGAATCGATGAATCGATGAATTTTTGCAAGTTGCATTACGGAAAAATAATATTACACTTTTCCATTAACAAAGTTCTAAATCATGTTTTGATTCCACTCTGGATTACATTTTTTTAAATTGAACATAATGTTTTGTACACTCAGTGTATATACTTCATTTCATTAAAACTAAGACAATTAAAAAGTACTGACTGCTCAACATCTGCTCTGACGACGAGCTCATGTCTGAAGGAGACGACACCTGCGAGGGTAAAAAAAAAAACACGCCCTGTTAAGAACTCTTTTTATTTTTTAAAATATGTTTTTATATATATTGACTTTCACTGTTTCATTCATGAATCGATGAATCGATGAATTTTTGCAAGTTGCATTACGGAAAAATAATATTACACTTTTCCATTAACAAAATGTTCCATGAACATAATGTTTTGTACACTCAGTGTATATACTTCATTTCATTAAAACTAAGACAATTAAAAAGTACTGACTGCTCAACATCTGCTCTGACGACGAGCTCATGTCTGAAGGAGACGACACCTGCGAGGGTAAAAAAAAAAACACGCCCTGTTAAGAACTCTTTTTATTTTTTAAAATATGTTTTTATATATATTGACTTTCACTGTTTCATTCATGAATCGATGAATCGATGAATTTTTGCAAGTTGCATTACGGAAAAATAATATTACACTTTTCCATTAACAAAGTTCTAAATCATGTTTTGATTCACTCACTCTGGATGAATTTTTGCAAGTTGCATTACGGAAAAATAATATTACACTTTTCCATTAACAAAATGTTCCATGAACATAATGTTTTGTACACTCAGTGTATATACTTCATTTCATTAAAACTAAGACAATTAAAAAGTACTGACTGCTCAACATCTGCTCTGACGACGAGCTCATGTCTGAAGGAGACGACACCTGCGAGGGTAAAAAAAAACACGCCCTGTTAAGAACTCTTTTTATTTTTTAAAACATGTTTTTATATATATTGACTTTCACTGTTTCATTCATGAATCGATGAATCGATGAATTTTTGCAAGTTGCATTACGGAAAAATAATATTACACTTTTCCATTAACAAAGTTCTAAATCATGTTTTGATTCACTCACTCTGGATTACATTTTTTTGCTGTTCTGTTTCATTCATGAATCGCTGAATCGATGAATTTTTGCAAGTTGCATTACGGAAAAATAATATTACACTTTTCCATTAACAAAGTTCTAAATCATGTTTTGATTCCACTCTGGATTACATTTTTTTAAATTGAACATAATGTTTTGTACACTCAGTGTATATACTTCATTTCATTAAAACTAAGACAATTAAAAAGTACTGACTGCTCAACATCTGCTCTGACGACGAGCTCATGTCTGAAGGAGACGACACCTGCGAGGGTAAAAAAAAAAACACGCCCTGTTAAGAACTCTTTTTATTTTTTAAAATATGTTTTTATATATATTGACTTTCACTGTTTCATTCATGAATCGATGAATCGATGAATTTTTGCAAGTTGCATTACGGAAAAATAATATTACACTTTTCCATTAACAAAATGTTCCATGAACATAATGTTTTGTACACTCAGTGTATATACTTCATTTCATTAAAACTAAGACAATTAAAAAGTACTGACTGCTCAACATCTGCTCTGACGACGAGCTCATGTCTGAAGGAGACGACACCTGCGAGGGTAAAAAAAAAAACACGCCCTGTTAAGAACTCTTTTTATTTTTTAAAATATGTTTTTATATATATTGACTTTCACTGTTTCATTCATGAATCGATGAATCGATGAATTTTTGCAAGTTGCATTACGGAAAAATAATATTACACTTTTCCATTAACAAAGTTCTAAATCATGTTTTGATTCCACTCTGGATTACATTTTTTTAAATTGAACATAATGTTTTGTACACTCAGTGTATATACTTCATTTCATTAAAACTAAGACAATTAAAAAGTACTGACTGCTCAACATCTGCTCTGACGACGAGCTCATGTCTGAAGGAGACGACACCTGCGAGGGTAAAAAAAAAAACACGCCCTGTTAAGAACTCTTTTTATTTTTTAAAATATGTTTTTATATATATTGACTTTCACTGTTTCATTCATGAATCGATGAATCGATGAATTTTTGCAAGTTGCATTACGGAAAAATAATATTACACTTTTCCATTAACAAAATGTTCCATGAACATAATGTTTTGTACACTCAGTGTATATACTTCATTTCATTAAAACTAAGACAATTAAAAAGTACTGACTGCTCAACATCTGCTCTGACGACGAGCTCATGTCTGAAGGAGACGACACCTGCGAGGGTAAAAAAAAAAACACGCCCTGTTAAGAACTCTTTTTATTTTTTAAAATATGTTTTTATATATATTGACTTTCACTGTTTCATTCATGAATCGATGAATCGATGAATTTTTGCAAGTTGCATTACGGAAAAATAATATTACACTTTTCCATTAACAAAGTTCTAAATCATGTTTTGATTCACTCACTCTGGATTACATTTTTTTGCTGTTCTGTTTCATTCATGAATCGCTGAATCGATGAATTTTTGCAAGTTGCATTACGGAAAAATAATATTACACTTTTCCATTAACAAAGTTCTAAATCATGTTTTGATTCCACTCTGGATTACATTTTTTTAAATTGAACATAATGTTTTGTACACTCAGTGTATATACTTCATTTCATTAAAACTAAGACAATTAAAAAGTACTGACTGCTCAACATCTGCTCTGACGACGAGCTCATGTCTGAAGGAGACGACACCTGCGAGGGTAAAAAAAAAAACACGCCCTGTTAAGAACTCTTTTTATTTTTTAAAATATGTTTTTATATATATTGACTTTCACTGTTTCATTCATGAATCGATGAATCGATGAATTTTTGCAAGTTGCATTACGGAAAAATAATATTACACTTTTCCATTAACTTAATGTTCCATGAACATAATGTTTTGTACACTCAGTGTATATACTTCATTTCATTAAAACTAAGACAATTAAAAAGTACTGACTGCTCAACATCTGCTCTGACGACGAGCTCATGTCTGAAGGAGACGACACCTGCGAGGGTAAAAAAAAAAACACGCCCTGTTAAGAACTCTTTTTATTTTTTAAAATATGTTTTTATATATATTGACTTTCACTGTTTCATTCATGAATCGATGAATCGATGAATTTTTGCAAGTTGCATTACGGAAAAATAATATTACACTTTTCCATTAACAAAGTTCTAAATCATGTTTTGATTCCACTCTGGATTAAATTTTTTTAAATTGAACATAATGTTTTGTACACTCAGTGTATATACTTCATTTCATTAAAACTAAGACAATTAAAAAGTACTGACTGCTCAACATCTGCTCTGACGACGAGCTCATGTCTGAAGGAGACGACACCTGCGAGGGTAAAAAAAAAAACACGCCCTGTTAAGAACTCTTTTTATTTTTTAAAATATGTTTTTATATATATTGACTTTCACTGTTTCATTCATGAATCGATGAATCGATGAATTTTTGCAAGTTGCATTACGGAAAAATAATATTACACTTTTCCATTAACAAAATGTTCCATGAACATAATGTTTTGTACACTCAGTGTATATACTTCATTTCATTAAAACTAAGACAATTAAAAAGTACTGACTGCTCAACATCTGCTCTGACGACGAGCTCATGTCTGAAGGAGACGACACCTGCGAGGGTAAAAAAAAAAACACGCCCTGTTAAGAACTCTTTTTATTTTTTAAAATATGTTTTTATATATATTGACTTTCACTGTTTCATTCATGAATCGATGAATCGATGAATTTTTGCAAGTTGCATTACGGAAAAATAATATTACACTTTTCCATTAACAAAGTTCTAAATCATGTTTTGATTCACTCACTCTGGATTACATTTTTTTGCTGTTCTGTTTCATTCATGAATCGCTGAATCGATGAATTTTTGCAAGTTGCATTACGGAAAAATAATATTACACTTTTCCATTAACAAAGTTCTAAATCATGTTTTGATTCCACTCTGGATTACATTTTTTTAAATTGAACATAATGTTTTGTACACTCAGTGTATATACTTCATTTCATTAAAACTAAGACAATTAAAAAGTACTGACTGCTCAACATCTGCTCTGACGACGAGCTCATGTCTGAAGGAGACGACACCTGCGAGGGTAAAAAAAAAAACACGCCCTGTTAAGAACTCTTTTTATTTTTTAAAATATGTTTTTATATATATTGACTTTCACTGTTTCATTCATGAATCGATGAATCGATGAATTTTTGCAAGTTGCATTACGGAAAAATTATATTACACTTTTCCATTAACAAAATGTTCCATGAACATAATGTTTTGTACACTCAGTGTATATACTTCATTTCATTAAAACTAAGACAATTAAAAAGTACTGACTGCTCAACATCTGCTCTGACGACGAGCTCATGTCTGAAGGAGACGACACCTGCGAGGGTAAAAAAAAAAACACGCCCTGTTAAGAACTCTTTTTATTTTTTAAAATATGTTTTTATATATATTGACTTTCACTGTTTCATTCATGAATCGATGAATCGATGAATTTTTGCAAGTTGCATTACGGAAAAATAATATTACACTTTTCCATTAACTTAATGTTCCATGAACATAATGTTTTGTACACTCAGTGTATATACTTCATTTCATTAAAACTAAGACAATTAAAAAGTACTGACTGCTCAACATCTGCTCTGACGACGAGCTCATGTCTGAAGGAGACGACACCTGCGAGGGTAAAAAAAAAAACACGCCCTGTTAAGAACTCTTTTTATTTTTTAAAATATGTTTTTATATATATTGACTTTCACTGTTTCATTCATGAATCGATGAATCGATGAATTTTTGCAAGTTGCATTACGGAAAAATAATATTACACTTTTCCATTAACAAAGTTCTAAATCATGTTTTGATTCCACTCTGGATTAAATTTTTTTAAATTGAACATAATGTTTTGTACACTCAGTGTATATACTTCATTTCATTAAAACTAAGACAATTAAAAAGTACTGACTGCTCAACATCTGCTCTGACGACGAGCTCATGTCTGAAGGAGACGACACCTGCGAGGGTAAAAAAAAAAACACGCCCTGTTAAGAACTCTTTTTATTTTTTAAAATATGTTTTTATATATATTGACTTTCACTGTTTCATTCATGAATCGATGAATCGATGAATTTTTGCAAGTTGCATTACGGAAAAATAATATTACACTTTTCCATTAACAAAATGTTCCATGAACATAATGTTTTGTACACTCAGTGTATATACTTCATTTCATTAAAACTAAGACAATTAAAAAGTACTGACTGCTCAACATCTGCTCTGACGACGAGCTCATGTCTGAAGGAGACGACACCTGCGAGGGTAAAAAAAAAAACACGCCCTGTTAAGAACTCTTTTTATTTTTTAAAATATGTTTTTATATATATTGACTTTCACTGTTTCATTCATGAATCGATGAATCGATGAATTTTTGCAAGTTGCATTACGGAAAAATAATATTACACTTTTCCATTAACAAAGTTCTAAATCATGTTTTGATTCACTCACTCTGGATTACATTTTTTTGCTGTTCTGTTTCATTCATGAATCGCTGAATCGATGAATTTTTGCAAGTTGCATTACGGAAAAATAATATTACACTTTTCCATTAACAAAGTTCTAAATCATGTTTTGATTCCACTCTGGATTACATTTTTTTAAATTGAACATAATGTTTTGTACACTCAGTGTATATACTTCATTTCATTAAAACTAAGACAATTAAAAAGTACTGACTGCTCAACATCTGCTCTGACGACGAGCTCATGTCTGAAGGAGACGACACCTGCGAGGGTAAAAAAAAAAACACGCCCTGTTAAGAACTCTTTTTATTTTTTAAAATATGTTTTTATATATATTGACTTTCACTGTTTCATTCATGAATCGATGAATCGATGAATTTTTGCAAGTTGCATTACGGAAAAATTATATTACACTTTTCCATTAACAAAATGTTCCATGAACATAATGTTTTGTACACTCAGTGTATATACTTCATTTCATTAAAACTAAGACAATTAAAAAGTACTGACTGCTCAACATCTGCTCTGACGACGAGCTCATGTCTGAAGGAGACGACACCTGCGAGGGTAAAAAAAAAAACACGCCCTGTTAAGAACTCTTTTTATTTTTTAAAATATGTTTTTATATATATTGACTTTCACTGTTTCATTCATGAATCGATGAATCGATGAATTTTTGCAAGTTGCATTACGGAAAAATAATATTACACTTTTCCATTAACAAAGTTCTAAATCATGTTTTGATTCACTCACTCTGGATTACATTTTTTTGCTGTTCTGTTTCATTCATGAATCGCTGAATCGATGAATTTTTGCAAGTTGCATTACGGAAAAATAATATTACACTTTTCCATTAACAAAGTTCTAAATCATGTTTTGATTCCACTCTGGATTACATTTTTTTAAATTGAACATAATGTTTTGTACACTCAGTGTATATACTTCATTTCATTAAAACTAAGACAATTAAAAAGTACTGACTGCTCAACATCTGCTCTGACGACGAGCTCATGTCTGAAGGAGACGACACCTGCGAGGATAAAAAAAAAAACACGCCCTGTTAAGAACTCTTTTTATTTTTTAAAATATGTTTTTATATATATTGACTTTCACTGTTTCATTCATGAATCGATGAATCGATGAATTTTTGCAAGTTGCATTACGGAAAAATAATATTACACTTTTCCATTAACAAAATGTTCCATGAACATAATGTTTTGTACACTCAGTGTATATACTTCATTTCATTAAAACTAAGACAATTAAAAAGTACTGACTGCTCAACATCTGCTCTGACGACGAGCTCATGTCTGAAGGAGACGACACCTGCGAGGGTAAAAAAAAAAACACGCCCTGTTAAGAACTCTTTTTATTTTTTAAAATATGTTTTTATATATATTGACTTTCACTGTTTCATTCATGAATCGATGAATCGATGAATTTTTGCAAGTTGCATTACGGAAAAATAATATTACACTTTTCCATTAACAAAGTTCTAAATCATGTTTTGATTCCACTCTGGATTAATTTTTTTTAAATTGAACATAATGTTTTGTACACTCAGTGTATATACTTCATTTCATTAAAACTAAGACAATTAAAAAGTACTGACTGCTCAACATCTGCTCTGACGACGAGCTCATGTCTGAAGGAGACGACACCTGCGAGGGTAAAAAAAAAAACACGCCCTGTTAAGAACTCTTTTTATTTTTTAAAATATGTTTTTATATATATTGACTTTCACTGTTTCATTCATGAATCGATGAATCGATGAATTTTTGCAAGTTGCATTACGGAAAAATAATATTACACTTTTCCATTAACAAAATGTTCCATGAACATAATGTTTTGTACACTCAGTGTATATACTTCATTTCATTAAAACTAAGACAATTAAAAAGTACTGACTGCTCAACATCTGCTCTGACGACGAGCTCATGTCTGAAGGAGACGACACCTGCGAGGGTAAAAAAAAAAACACGCCCTGTGAAGAACTCTTTTTATTTTTTAAAATATGTTTTTATATATATTGACTTTCACTGTTTCATTCATGAATCGATGAATCGATGAATTTTTGCAAGTTGCATTACGGAAAAATAATATTACACTTTTCCATTAACAAAATGTTCCATGAACATAATGTTTTGTACACTCAGTGTATATACTTCATTTCATTAAAACTAAGACAATTAAAAAGTACTGACTGCTCAACATCTGCTCTGACGACGAGCTCATGTCTGAAGGAGACGACACCTGCGAGGGTAAAAAAAAAAACACGCCCTGTTAAGAACTCTTTTTATTTTTTAAAATATGTTTTTATATATATTGACTTTCACTGTTTCATTCATGAGTCGATGAATCGATGAATTTTTGCAAGTTGCATTACGGAAAAATAATATTACACTTTTCCATTAACAAAGTTCTAAATCATGTTTTGATTCACTCACTCTGGATGAATTTTTGCAAGTTGCATTACGAAAAATAATATTACACTTTTCCATTAACAAAATGTTCCATGAACATAATGTTTTGTACACTCAGTGTATATACTTCATTTCATTAAAACTAAGACAATTAAAAAGTACTGACTGCTCAACATCTGCTCTGACGACGAGCTCATGTCTGAAGGAGACGACACCTGCGAGGGTAAAAAAAAACACGCCCTGTTAAGAACTCTTTTTATTTTTTAAAACATGTTTTTATATATATTGACTTTCACTGTTTCATTCATGAATCGATGAATCGATGAATTTTTGCAAGTTGCATTACGGAAAAATAATATTACACTTTTCCATTAACAAAGTTCTAAATCATGTTTTGATTCACTCACTCTGGATTACATTTTTTTGCTGTTCTGTTTCATTCATGAATCGCTGAATCGATGAATTTTTGCAAGTTGCATTACGGAAAAATAATATTACACTTTTCCATTAACAAAGTTCTAAATCATGTTTTGATTCCACTCTGGATTACATTTTTTTAAATTGAACATAAGGTTTTGTACACTCAGTGTATATACTTCATTTCATTAAAACTAAGACAATTAAAAAGTACTGACTGCTCAACATCTGCTCTGACGACGAGCTCATGTCTGAAGGAGACGACACCTGCGAGGGTAAAAAAAAAAACACGCCCTGTTAAGAACTCTTTTTATTTTTTAAAATATGTTTTTATATATATTGACTTTCACTGTTTCATTCATGAATCGATGAATCGATGAATTTTTGCAAGTTGCATTACGGAAAAATAATATTACACTTTTCCATTAACAAAGTTCTAAATCATGTTTTGATTCACTCACTCTGGATGAATTTTTGCAAGTTGCATTACGGAAAAATAATATTACACTTTTCCATTAACAAAATGTTCCATGAACATAATGTTTTGTACACTCAGTGTATATACTTCATTTCATTAAAACTAAGACAATTAAAAAGTACTGACTGCTCAACATCTGCTCTGACGACGAGCTCATGTCTGAAGGAGACGACACCTGCGAGGGTAAAAAAAAACACGCCCTGTTAAGAACTCTTTTTATTTTTTAAAACATGTTTTTATATATATTGACTTTCACTGTTTCATTCATGAATCGATGAATCGATGAATTTTTGCAAGTTGCATTACGGAAAAATAATATTACACTTTTCCATTAACAAAGTTCTAAATCATGTTTTGATTCACTCACTCTGGATTACATTTTTTTGCTGTTCTGTTTCATTCATGAATCGCTGAATCGATGAATTTTTGCAAGTTGCATTACGGAAAAATAATATTACACTTTTCCATTAACAAAGTTCTAAATCATGTTTTGATTCCACTCTGGATTACATTTTTTTAAATTGAACATAATGTTTTGTACACTCAGTGTATATACTTCATTTCATTAAAACTAAGACAATTAAAAAGTACTGACTGCTCAACATCTGCTCTGACGACGAGCTCATGTCTGAAGGAGACGACACCTGCGAGGGTAAAAAAAAAAACACGCCCTGTTAAGAACTCTTTTTATTTTTTAAAATATGTTTTTATATATATTGACTTTCACTGTTTCATTCATGAATCGATGAATCGATGAATTTTTGCAAGTTGCATTACGGAAAAATAATATTACACTTTTCCATTAACAAAGTTCTAAATCATGTTTTGATTCACTCACTCTGGATTACATTTTTTTGCTGTTCTGTTTCATTCATGAATCGCTGAATCGATGAATTTTTGCAAGTTGCATTACGGAAAAATAATATTACACTTTTCCATTAACAAAGTTCTAAATCATGTTTTGATTCCACTCTGGATTACATTTTTTTAAATTGAACATAATGTTTTGTACACTCAGTGTATATACTTCATTTCATTAAAACTAAGACAATTAAAAAGTACTGACTGCTCAACATCTGCTCTGACGACGAGCTCATGTCTGAAGGAGACGACACCTGCGAGGATAAAAAAAAAAAACACGCCCTGTTAAGAACTCTTTTTATTTTTTAAAATATGTTTTTATATATATTGACTTTCACTGTTTCATTCATGAATCGATGAATCGATGAATTTTTGCAAGTTGCATTACGGAAAAATAATATTACACTTTTCCATTAACAAAATGTTCCATGAACATAATGTTTTGTACACTCAGTGTATATACTTCATTTCATTAAAACTAAGACAATTAAAAAGTACTGACTGCTCAACATCTGCTCTGACGACGAGCTCATGTCTGAAGGAGACGACACCTGCGAGGGTAAAAAAAAAAACACGCCCTGTTAAGAACTCTTTTTATTTTTTAAAATATGTTTTTATATATATTGACTTTCACTGTTTCATTCATGAATCGATGAATCGATGAATTTTTGCAAGTTGCATTACGGAAAAATAATATTACACTTTTCCATTAACAAAGTTCTAAATCATGTTTTGATTCACTCACTCTGGATTACATTTTTTTGCTGTTCTGTTTCATTCATGAATCGCTGAATCGATGAATTTTTGCAAGTTGCATTACGGAAAAATAATATTACACTTTTCCATTAACAAAGTTCTAAATCATGTTTTGATTCCACTCTGGATTACATTTTTTTAAATTGAACATAATGTTTTGTACACTCAGTGTATATACTTCATTTCATTAAAACTAAGACAATTAAAAAGTACTGACTGCTCAACATCTGCTCTGACGACGAGCTCATGTCTGAAGGAGACGACACCTGCGAGGGTAAAAAAAAAAACACGCCCTGTTAAGAACTCTTTTTATTTTTTAAAATATGTTTTTATATATATTGACTTTCACTGTTTCATTCATGAATCGATGAATCGATGAATTTTTGCAAGTTGCATTACGGAAAAATAATATTACACTTTTCCATTAACAAAGTTCTAAATCATGTTTTGATTCACTCACTCTGGATTACATTTTTTTGCTGTTCTGTTTCATTCATGAATCGCTGAATCGATGAATTTTTGCAAGTTGCATTACGGAAAAATAATATTACACTTTTCCATTAACAAAGTTCTAAATCATGTTTTGATTCCACTCTGGATTACATTTTTTTAAATTGAACATAATGTTTTGTACACTCAGTGTATATACTTCATTTCATTAAAACTAAGACAATTAAAAAGTACTGACTGCTCAACATCTGCTCTGACGACGAGCTCATGTCTGAAGGAGACGACACCTGCGAGGATAAAAAAAAAAAACACGCCCTGTTAAGAACTCTTTTTATTTTTTAAAATATGTTTTTATATATATTGACTTTCACTGTTTCATTCATGAATCGATGAATCGATGAATTTTTGCAAGTTGCATTACGGAAAAATAATATTACACTTTTCCATTAACAAAATGTTCCATGAACATAATGTTTTGTACACTCAGTGTATATACTTCATTTCATTAAAACTAAGACAATTAAAAAGTACTGACTGCTCAACATCTGCTCTGACGACGAGCTCATGTCTGAAGGAGACGACACCTGCGAGGATAAAAAAAAAAAACACGCCCTGTTAAGAACTCTTTTTATTTTTTAAAATATGTTTTTATATATATTGACTTTCACTGTTTCATTCATGAATCGATGAATCGATGAATTTTTGCAAGTTGCATTACGGAAAAATAATATTACACTTTTCCATTAACAAAGTTCTAAATCATGTTTTGATTCCACTCTGGATTAAATTTTTTTAAATTGAACATAATGTTTTGTACACTCAGTGTATATACTTCATTTCATTAAAACTAAGACAATTAAAAAGTACTGACTGCTCAACATCTGCTCTGACGACGAGCTCATGTCTGAAGGAGACGACACCTGCGAGGGTAAAAAAAAAAACACGCCCTGTTAAGAACTCTTTTTATTTTTTAAAATATGTTTTTATATATATTGACTTTCACTGTTTCATTCATGAATCGATGAATCGATGAATTTTTGCAAGTTGCATTACGGAAAAATAATATTACACTTTTCCATTAACAAAATGTTCCATGAACATAATGTTTTGTACACTCAGTGTATATACTTCATTTCATTAAAACTAAGACAATTAAAAAGTACTGACTTCTCAACATCTGCTCTGACGACGAGCTCATGTCTGAAGGAGACGACACCTGCGAGGGTAAAAAAAAAAACACGCCCTGTTAAGAACTCTTTTTATTTTTTAAAATATGTTTTTATATATATTGACTTTCACTGTTTCATTCATGAATCGATGAATCGATGAATTTTTGCAAGTTGCATTACGGAAAAATAATATTACACTTTTCCATTAACAAAATGTTCCATGAACATAATGTTTTGTACACTCAGTGTATATACTTCATTTCATTAAAACTAAGACAATTAAAAAGTACTGACTGCTCAACATCTGCTCTGACGACGAGCTCATGTCTGAAGGAGACGACACCTGCGAGGGTAAAAAAAAAAACACGCCCTGTTAAGAACTCTTTTTATTTTTTAAAATATGTTTTTATATATATTGACTTTCACTGTTTCATTCATGAATCGATGAATCGATGAATTTTTGCAAGTTGCATTACGGAAAAATAATATTACACTTTTCCATTAACAAAGTTCTAAATCATGTTTTGATTCACTCACTCTGGATTACATTTTTTTGCTGTTCTGTTTCATTCATGAATCGCTGAATCGATGAATTTTTGCAAGTTGCATTACGGAAAAATAATATTACACTTTTCCATTAACAAAGTTCTAAATCATGTTTTGATTCCACTCTGGATTACATTTTTTTAAATTGAACATAATGTTTTGTACACTCAGTGTATATACTTCATTTCATTAAAACTAAGACAATTAAAAAGTACTGACTGCTCAACATCTGCTCTGACGACGAGCTCATGTCTGAAGGAGACGACACCTGCGAGGATAAAAAAAAAAAACACGCCCTGTTAAGAACTCTTTTTATTTTTTAAAATATGTTTTTATATATATTGACTTTCACTGTTTCATTCATGAATCGATGAATCGATGAATTTTTGCAAGTTGCATTACGGAAAAATAATATTACACTTTTCCATTAACAAAATGTTCCATGAACATAATGTTTTGTACACTCAGTGTATATACTTCATTTCATTAAAACTAAGACAATTAAAAAGTACTGACTGCTCAACATCTGCTCTGACGACGAGCTCATGTCTGAAGGAGACGACACCTGCGAGGGTAAAAAAAAAAACACGCCCTGTTAAGAACTCTTTTTATTTTTTAAAATATGTTTTTATATATATTGACTTTCACTGTTTCATTCATGAATCGATGAATCGATGAATTTTTGCAAGTTGCATTACGGAAAAATAATATTACACTTTTCCATTAACAAAGTTCTAAATCATGTTTTGATTCCACTCTGGATAAAATTTTTTTAAATTGAACATAATGTTTTGTACACTCAGTGTATATACTTCATTTCATTAAAACTAAGACAATTAAAAAGTACTGACTGCTCAACATCTGCTCTGACGACGAGCTCATGTCTGAAGGAGACGACACCTGCGAGGGTAAAAAAAAAAACACGCCCTGTTAAGAACTCTTTTTATTTTTTAAAATATGTTTTTATATATATTGACTTTCACTGTTTCATTCATGAATCGATGAATCGATGAATTTTTGCAAGTTGCATTACGGAAAAATAATATTACACTTTTCCATTAACAAAATGTTCCATGAACATAATGTTTTGTACACTCAGTGTATATACTTCATTTCATTAAAACTAAGACAATTAAAAAGTACTGACTTCTCAACATCTGCTCTGACGACGAGCTCATGTCTGAAGGAGACGACACCTGCGAGGGTAAAAAAAAAAACACGCCCTGTTAAGAACTCTTTTTATTTTTTAAAATATGTTTTTATATATATTGACTTTCACTGTTTCATTCATGAATCGATGAATCGATGAATTTTTGCAAGTTGCATTACGGAAAAATAATATTACACTTTTCCATTAACAAAATGTTCCATGAACATAATGTTTTGTACACTCAGTGTATATACTTCATTTCATTAAAACTAAGACAATTAAAAAGTACTGACTGCTCAACATCTGCTCTGACGACGAGCTCATGTCTGAAGGAGACGACACCTGCGAGGGTAAAAAAAAAAACACGCCCTGTTAAGAACTCTTTTTATTTTTTAAAATATGTTTTTATATATATTGACTTTCACTGTTTCATTCATGAGTCGATGAATCGATGAATTTTTGCAAGTTGCATTACGGAAAAATAATATTACACTTTTCCATTAACAAAGTTCTAAATCATGTTTTGATTCACTCACTCTGGATTACATTTTTTTGCTGTTCTGTTTCATTCATGAATCGCTGAATCGATGAATTTTTGCAAGTTGCATTACGGAAAAATAATATTACACTTTTCCATTAACAAAGTTCTAAATCATGTTTTGATTCCACTCTGGATTAAATTTTTTTAAATTGAACATAATGTTTTGTACACTCAGTGTATATACTTCATTTCATTAAAACTAAGACAATTAAAAAGTACTGACTGCTCAACATCTGCTCTGACGACGAGCTCATGTCTGAACGGAGACGACACCTGCGAGGGTAAAAAAAAAAACACGCCTTGTTAAGAACTCTTTTTATTTTTTAAAATATGTTTTTATATATATTGACTTTCACTGTTTCATTCATGAATCGATGAATCGATGAATTTTTGCAAGTTGCATTACGGAAAAATAATATTACACTTTTCCATTAACAAAATGTTCCATGAACATAATGTTTTGTACACTCAGTGTATATACTTCATTTCATTAAAACTAAGACAATTAAAAAGTACTGACTGCTCAACATCTGCTCTGACGACGAGCTCATGTCTGAAGGAGACGACACCTGCGAGGGTAAAAAAAAACACGCCCTGTTAAGAACTCTTTTTATTTTTTAAAACATGTTTTTATATATATTGACTTTCACTGTTTCATTCATGAATCGATGAATCGATGAATTTTTGCAAGTTGCATTACGGAAAAATAATATTACACTTTTCCATTAACAAAGTTCTAAATCATGTTTTGATTCACTCACTCTGGATTACATTTTTTTGCTGTTCTGTTTCATTCATGAATCGCTGAATCGATGAATTTTTGCAAGTTGCATTACGGAAAAATAATATTACACTTTTCCATTAACAAAGTTCTAAATCATGTTTTGATTCCACTCTGGATTACATTTTTTTAAATTGAACATAATGTTTTGTACACTCAGTGTATATACTTCATTTCATTAAAACTAAGACAATTAAAAAGTACTGACTGCTCAACATCTGCTCTGACGACGAGCTCATGTCTGAAGGAGACGACACCTGCGAGGATAAAAAAAAAAAACACGCCCTGTTAAGAACTCTTTTTATTTTTTAAAATATGTTTTTATATATATTGACTTTCACTGTTTCATTCATGAATCGATGAATCGATGAATTTTTGCAAGTTGCATTACGGAAAAATAATATTACACTTTTCCATTAACAAAATGTTCCATGAACATAATGTTTTGTACACTCAGTGTATATACTTCATTTCATTAAAACTAAGACAATTAAAAAGTACTGACTGCTCAACATCTGCTCTGACGACGAGCTCATGTCTGAAGGAGACGACACCTGCGAGGGTAAAAAAAAAAACACGCCCTGTTAAGAACTCTTTTTATTTTTTAAAATATGTTTTTATATATATTGACTTTCACTGTTTCATTCATGAATCGATGAATCGATGAATTTTTGCAAGTTGCATTACGGAAAAATAATATTACACTTTTCCATTAACAAAGTTCTAAATCATGTTTTGATTCCACTCTGGATTAAATTTTTTTAAATTGAACATAATGTTTTGTACACTCAGTGTATATACTTCATTTCATTAAAACTAAGACAATTAAAAAGTACTGACTGCTCAACATCTGCTCTGACGACGAGCTCATGTCTGAAGGAGACGACACCTGCGAGGGTAAAAAAAAAAACACGCCCTGTTAAGAACTCTTTTTATTTTTTAAAATATGTTTTTATATATATTGACTTTCACTGTTTCATTCATGAATCGATGAATCGATGAATTTTTGCAAGTTGCATTACGGAAAAATAATATTACACTTTTCCATTAACAAAATGTTCCATGAACATAATGTTTTGTACACTCAGTGTATATACTTCATTTCATTAAAACTAAGACAATTAAAAAGTACTGACTTCTCAACATCTGCTCTGACGACGAGCTCATGTCTGAAGGAGACGACACCTGCGAGGGTAAAAAAAAAAACACGCCCTGTTAAGAACTCTTTTTATTTTTTAAAATATGTTTTTATATATATTGACTTTCACTGTTTCATTCATGAATCGATGAATCGATGAATTTTTGCAAGTTGCATTACGGAAAAATAATATTACACTTTTCCATTAACAAAGTTCTAAATCATGTTTTGATTCACTCACTCTGGATTACATTTTTTTGCTGTTCTGTTTCATTCATGAATCGCTGAATCGATGAATTTTTGCAAGTTGCATTACGGGAAAATAATATTACACTTTTCCATTAACAAAGTTCTAAATCATGTTTTGATTCCACTCTGGATTAAATTTTTTTAAATTGAACATAATGTTTTGGACACTCAGTGTTTATACTTCATTTCATTAAAACTAAGACAATTAAAAAGTACTGACTGCTCACCATCTGCTCTGACGACGAGCTCATGTCTGAAGGAGACGACACCTGCGAGGATAAAAAAAAAAACACGCCCTGTTAAGAACTCTTTCTATTTTTTAAAATATGTTTTTATATATATTGACTTTCACTGTTTCATTCATGAATCGATGAATCGATGAATTTTTGCAAGTTGCATTACGGAAAAATAATATTACACTTTTCCATTAACAAAGTTCTAAATCATGTTTTGATTCCACTCTGGATTAAATTTTTTTAAATTGAACATAATGTTTTGTACACTCAGTGTATATACTTCATTTCATTAAAACTAAGACAATTAAAAAGTACTGACTGCTCAACATCTGCTCTGACGACGAGCTCATGTCTGAAGGAGACGACACCTGCGAGGGTAAAAAAAAAAACACGCCCTGTTAAGAACTCTTTTTATTTTTTAAAATATGTTTTTATATATATTGACTTTCACTGTTTCATTCATGAATCGATGAATCGATGAATTTTTGCAAGTTGCATTACGGAAAAATAATATTACACTTTTCCATTAACAAAATGTTCCATGAACATAATGTTTTGTACACTCAGTGTATATACTTCATTTCATTAAAACTAAGACAATTAAAAAGTACTGACTGCTCAACATCTGCTCTGACGACGAGCTCATGTCTGAAGGAGACGACACCTGCGAGGGTAAAAAAAAAAACACGCCCTGTTAAGAACTCTTTTTATTTTTTAAAATATGTTTTTATATATATTGACTTTCACTGTTTCATTCATGAATCGATGAATCGATGAATTTTTGCAAGTTGCATTACGGAAAAATAATATTACACTTTTCCATTAACAAAGTTCTAAATCATGTTTTGATTCACTCACTCTGGATTACATTTTTTTGCTGTTCTGTTTCATTCATGAATCGCTGAATCGATGAATTTTTGCAAGTTGCATTACGGAAAAATAATATTACACTTTTCCATTAACAAAGTTCTAAATCATGTTTTGATTCCACTCTGGATTACATTTTTTTAAATTGAACATAATGTTTTGTACACTCAGTGTATATACTTCATTTCATTAAAACTAAGACAATTAAAAAGTACTGACTGCTCAACATCTGCTCTGACGACGAGCTCATGTCTGAAGGAGACGACACCTGCGAGGGTAAAAAAAAAAACACGCCCTGTTAAGAACTCTTTTTATTTTTTAAAATATGTTTTTATATATATTGACTTTCACTGTTTCATTCATGAATCGATGAATCGATGAATTTTTGCAAGTTGCATTACGGAAAAATAATATTACACTTTTCCATTAACAAAATGTTCCATGAACATAATGTTTTGTACACTCAGTGTATATACTTCATTTCATTAAAACTAAGACAATTAAAAAGTACTGACTGCTCAACATCTGCTCTGACGACGAGCTCATGTCTGAAGGAGACGACACCTGCGAGGGTAAAAAAAAAAACACGCCCTGTTAAGAACTCTTTTTATTTTTTAAAATATGTTTTTATATATATTGACTTTCACTGTTTCATTCATGAATCGATGAATCGATGAATTTTTGCAAGTTGCATTACGGAAAAATAATATTACACTTTTCCATTAACAAAGTTCTAAATCATGTTTTGATTCACTCACTCTGGATTACATTTTTTTGCTGTTCTGTTTCATTCATGAATCGCTGAATCGATGAATTTTTGCAAGTTGCATTACGGGAAAATAATATTACACTTTTCCATTAACAAAGTTCTAAATCATGTTTTGATTCCACTCTGGATTAAATTTTTTTAAATTGAACATAATGTTTTGGACACTCAGTGTTTATACTTCATTTCATTAAAACTAAGACAATTAAAAAGTACTGACTGCTCAACATCTGCTCTGACGACGAGCTCATGTCTGAAGGAGACGACACCTGCGAGGATAAAAAAAAAAACACGCCCTGTTAAGAACTCTTTCTATTTTTTAAAATATGTTTTTATATATATTGACTTTCACTGTTTCATTCATGAATCGATGAATCGATGAATTTTTGCAAGTTGCATTACGGAAAAATAATATTACACTTTTCCATTAACAAAGTTCTAAATCATGTTTTGATTCCACTCTGGATTAAATTTTTTTAAATTGAACATAATGTTTTGTACACTCAGTGTATATACTTCATTTCATTAAAACTAAGACAATTAAAAAGTACTGACTGCTCAACATCTGCTCTGACGACGAGCTCATGTCTGAAGGAGACGACACCTGCGAGGGTAAAAAAAAAAACACGCCCTGTTAAGAACTCTTTTTATTTTTTAAAATATGTTTTTATATATATTGACTTTCACTGTTTCATTCATGAATCGATGAATCGATGAATTTTTGCAAGTTGCATTACGGAAAAATAATATTACACTTTTCCATTAACAAAATGTTCCATGAACATAATGTTTTGTACACTCAGTGTATATACTTCATTTCATTAAAACTAAGACAATTAAAAAGTACTGACTGCTCAACATCTGCTCTGACGACGAGCTCATGTCTGAAGGAGACGACACCTGCGAGGGTAAAAAAAAAAACACGCCCTGTTAAGAACTCTTTTTATTTTTTAAAATATGTTTTTATATATATTGACTTTCACTGTTTCATTCATGAATCGATGAATCGATGAATTTTTGCAAGTTGCATTACGGAAAAATAATATTACACTTTTCCATTAACAAAGTTCTAAATCATGTTTTGATTCACTCACTCTGGATTACATTTTTTTGCTGTTCTGTTTCATTCATGAATCGCTGAATCGATGAATTTTTGCAAGTTGCATTACGGAAAAATAATATTACACTTTTCCATTAACAAAGTTCTAAATCATGTTTTGATTCCACTCTGGATTAAATTTTTTTAAATTGAACATAATGTTTTGGACACTCAGTGTTTATACTTCATTTCATTAAAACTAAGACAATTAAAAAGTACTGACTGCTCAACATCTGCTCTGACGACGAGCTCATGTCTGAAGGAGACGACACCTGCGAGGATAAAAAAAAAAACACGCCCTGTTAAGAACTCTTTCTATTTTTTAAAATATGTTTTTATATATATTGACTTTCACTGTTTCATTCATGAATCGATGAATCGATGAATTTTTGCAAGTTGCATTACGGAAAAATAATATTACACTTTTCCATTAACAAAGTTCTAAATCATGTTTTGATTCCACTCTGGATTAAATTTTTTTAAATTGAACATAATGTTTTGTACACTCAGTGTATATACTTCATTTCATTAAAACTAAGACAATTAAAAAGTACTGACTGCTCAACATCTGCTCTGACGACGAGCTCATGTCTGAACGGAGACGACACCTGCGAGGGTAAAAAAAAAAACACGCCCTGTTAAGAACTCTTTTTATTTTTTAAAATATGTTTTTATATATATTGACTTTCACTGTTTCATTCATGAATCGATGAATCGATGAATTTTTGCAAGTTGCATTACGGAAAAATAATATTACACTTTTCCATTAACAAAATGTTCCATGAACATAATGTTTTGTACACTCAGTGTATATACTTCATTTCATTAAAACTAAGACAATTAAAAAGTACTGACTGCTCAACATCTGCTCTGACGACGAGCTCATGTCTGAAGGAGACGACACCTGCGAGGGTAAAAAAAAACACGCCCTGTTAAGAACTCTTTTTATTTTTTAAAACATGTTTTTATATATATTGACTTTCACTGTTTCATTCATGAATCGATGAATCGATGAATTTTTGCAAGTTGCATTACGGAAAAATAATATTACACTTTTCCATTAACAAAGTTCTAAATCATGTTTTGATTCACTCACTCTGGATTACATTTTTTTGCTGTTCTGTTTCATTCATGAATCGCTGAATCGATGAATTTTTGCAAGTTGCATTACGGAAAAATAATATTACACTTTTCCATTAACAAAGTTCTAAATCATGTTTTGATTCCACTCTGGATTACATTTTTTTAAATTGAACATAATGTTTTGTACACTCAGTGTATATACTTCATTTCATTAAAACTAAGACAATTAAAAAGTACTGACTGCTCAACATCTGCTCTGACGACGAGCTCATGTCTGAAGGAGACGACACCTGCGAGGGTAAAAAAAAAAACACGCCCTGTTAAGAACTCTTTTTATTTTTTAAAATATGTTTTTATATATATTGACTTTCACTGTTTCATTCATGAATCGATGAATCGATGAATTTTTGCAAGTTGCATTACGGAAAAATAATATTACACTTTTCCATTAACAAAATGTTCCATGAACATAATGTTTTGTACACTCAGTGTATATACTTCATTTCATTAAAACTAAGACAATTAAAAAGTACTGACTGCTCAACATCTGCTCTGACGACGAGCTCATGTCTGAAGGAGACGACACCTGCGAGGGTAAAAAAAAAAACACGCCCTGTTAAGAACTCTATTTATTTTTTAAAATATGTTTTTATATATATTGACTTTCACTGTTTCATTCATGAATCGATGAATCGATGAATTTTTGCAAGTTGCATTACGGAAAAATAATATTACACTTTTCCATTAACAAAGTTCTAAATCATGTTTTGATTCACTCACTCTGGATTACATTTTTTTGCTGTTCTGTTTCATTCATGAATCGCTGAATCGATGAATTTTTGCAAGTTGCATTACGGAAAAATAATATTACACTTTTCCATTAACAAAGTTCTAAATCATGTTTTGATTCCACTCTGGATTAAATTTTTTTAAATTGAACATAATGTTTTGGACACTCAGTGTTTATACTTCATTTCATTAAAACTAAGACAATTAAAAAGTACTGACTGCTCAACATCTGCTCTGACGACGAGCTCATGTCTGAAGGAGACGACACCTGCGAGGATAAAAAAAAAAACACGCCCTGTTAAGAACTCTTTCTATTTTTTAAAATATGTTTTTATATATATTGACTTTCACTGTTTCATTCATGAATCGATGAATCGATGAATTTTTGCAAGTTGCATTACGGAAAAATAATATTACACTTTTCCATTAACAAAGTTCTAAATCATGTTTTGATTCCACTCTGGATTAAATTTTTTTAAATTGAACATAATGTTTTGTACACTCAGTGTATATACTTCATTTCATTAAAACTAAGACAATTAAAAAGTACTGACTGCTCAACATCTGCTCTGACGACGAGCTCATGTCTGACGGAGACGACACCTGCGAGGGTAAAAAAAAAAACACGCCCTGTTAAGAACTCTTTTTATTTTTTAAAATATGTTTTTATATATATTGACTTTCACTGTTTCATTCATGAATCGATGAATCGATGAATTTTTGCAAGTTGCATTACGGAAAAATAATATTACACTTTTCCATTAACAAAATGTTCCATGAACATAATGTTTTGTACACTCAGTGTATATACTTCATTTCATTAAAACTAAGACAATTAAAAAGTACTGACTGCTCAACATCTGCTCTGACGACGAGCTCATGTCTGAAGGAGACGACACCTGCGAGGGTAAAAAAAAACACGCCCTGTTAAGAACTCTTTTTATTTTTTAAAACATGTTTTTATATATATTGACTTTCACTGTTTCATTCATGAATCGATGAATCGATGAATTTTTGCAAGTTGCATTACGGAAAAATAATATTACACTTTTCCATTAACAAAGTTCTAAATCATGTTTTGATTCACTCACTCTGGATTACATTTTTTTGCTGTTCTGTTTCATTCATGAATCGCTGAATCGATGAATTTTTGCAAGTTGCATTACGGAAAAATAATATTACACTTTTCCATTAACAAAGTTCTAAATCATGTTTTGATTCCACTCTGGATTACATTTTTTTAAATTGAACATAATGTTTTGTACACTCAGTGTATATACTTCATTTCATTAAAACTAAGACAATTAAAAAGTACTGACTGCTCAACATCTGCTCTGACGACGAGCTCATGTCTGAAGGAGACGACACCTGCGAGGGTAAAAAAAAAAACACGCCCTGTTAAGAACTCTTTTTATTTTTTAAAATATGTTTTTATATATATTGACTTTCACTGTTTCATTCATGAATCGATGAATCGATGAATTTTTGCAAGTTGCATTACGGAAAAATAATATTACACTTTTCCATTAACAAAGTTCTAAATCATGTTTTGATTCACTCACTCTGGATTACATTTTTTTGCTGTTCTGTTTCATTCATGAATCGCTGAATCGATGAATTTTTGCAAGTTGCATTACGGAAAAATAATATTACACTTTTCCATTAACAAAGTTCTAAATCATGTTTTGATTCCACTCTGGATTACATTTTTTTAAATTGAACATAATGTTTTGTACACTCAGTGTATATACTTCATTTCATTAAAACTAAGACAATTAAAAAGTACTGACTGCTCAACATCTGCTCTGACGACGAGCTCATGTCTGAAGGAGACGACACCTGCGAGGATAAAAAAAAAAACACGCCCTGTTAAGAACTCTTTTTATTTTTTAAAATATGTTTTTATATATATTGACTTTCACTGTTTCATTCATGAATCGATGAATCGATGAATTTTTGCAAGTTGCATTACGGAAAAATAATATTACACTTTTCCATTAACAAAATGTTCCATGAACATAATGTTTTGTACACTCAGTGTATATACTTCATTTCATTAAAACTAAGACAATTAAAAAGTACTGACTGCTCAACATCTGCTCTGACGACGAGCTCATGTCTGAAGGAGACGACACCTGCGAGGGTAAAAAAAAAAACACGCCCTGTTAAGAACTATTTTTATTTTTTAAAATATGTTTTTATATATAGTGACTTTCACTGTTTCATTCATGAATCGATGAATCGATGAATTTTTGCAAGTTGCATTACGGAAAAATAATATTACACTTTTCCATTAACAAAGTTCTAAATCATGTTTTGATTCCACTCTGGATTAAATTTTTTTAAATTGAACATAATGTTTTGTACACTCAGTGTATATACTTCATTTCATTAAAACTAAGACAATTAAAAAGTACTGGTTGCTCAACATCTGCTCTGACGACGAGCTCATGTCTGAAGGAGACGACACCTGCGAGGGTAAAAAAAAAAACACGCCCTGTTAAGAACTCTTTTTATTTTTTAAAATATGTTTTTATATATATTGACTTTCACTGTTTCATTCATGAATCGATGAATCGATGAATTTTTGCAAGTTGCATTACGGAAAAATAATATTACACTTTTCCATTAACAAAATGTTCCATGAACATAATGTTTTGTACACTCAGTGTATATACTTCATTTCATTAAAACTAAGACAATTAAAAAGTACTGACTGCTCAACATCTGCTCTGACGACGAGCTCATGTCTGAAGGAGACGACACCTGCGAGGGTAAAAAAAAAAACACGCCCTGTTAAGAACTCTTTTTATTTTTTAAAATATGTTTTTATATATATTGACTTTCACTGTTTCATTCATGAATCGATGAATCGATGAATTTTTGCAAGTTGCATTACGGAAAAATAATATTACACTTTTCCATTAACAAAATGTTCCATGAACATAATGTTTTGTACACTCAGTGTATATACTTCATTTCATTAAAACTAAGACAATTAAAAAGTACTGACTGCTCAACATCTGCTCTGACGACGAGCTCATGTCTGAAGGAGACGACACCTGCGAGGATAAAAAAAAAAACACGCCCTGTTAAGAACTCTTTTTATTTTTTAAAATATGTTTTTATATATATTGACTTTCACTGTTTCATTCATGAATCGATGAATTTTTGCAAGTTGCATTACGGAAAAATAATATTACACTTTTCCATTAACAAAATGTTCCATGAACATAATGTTTTGTACACTCAGTGTATATACTTCATTTCATTAAAACTAAGACAATTAAAAAGTACTGACTGCTCAACATCTGCTCTGACGACGAGCTCATGTCTGAAGGAGACGACACCTGCGAGGGTAAAAAAAAAAACACGCCCTGTTAAGAACTCTTTTTATTTTTTAAAATATGTTTTTATATATATTGACTTTCACTGTTTCATTCATGAATCGATGAATCGATGAATTTTTGCAAGTTGCATTACGGAAAAATAATATTACACTTTTCCATTAACAAAGTTCTAAATCATGTTTTGATTCCACTCTGGATTAAATTTTTTTGCTGTTCTGTTTCATTCATGAATCGCTGAATCGATGAATTTTTGCAAGTTGCATTACGGAAAAATAATATTACACTTTTCCATTAACAAAGTTCTAAATCATGTTGTGATTCACTCACTCTGGATGAATTTTTGCAAGTTGCATTGCAATACGGAAATAATATTACACTTTTCCATTAACAAAGTTATAAATCATGTTTTGATTCCACTCTGGATTAAATTTTTTTAAATTGAACATAATGTTTTGTACACTCAGTGTATATACTTCATTTCATTAAAACTAAGACAATTAAAAAGTACTGACTGCTCAACATCTGCTCTGACGACGAGCTCATGTCTGAAGGAGACGACACCTGCGAGGGTAAAAAAAAAAACACGCCCTGTTAAGAACTCTTTTTATTTTTAAAATATGTTTTTATATATATTGACTTTCACTGTTTCATTCATGAATCGATGAATCGATGAATTTTTGCAAGTTGCATTACGGAAAAATAATATTACACTTTTCCATTAACAAAGTTCTAAATCATGTTTTGATTCACTCACTCTGGATGAATTTTTGCAAGTTGCATTGCAATACGGAAATAATATTACACTTTTCCATTAACAAAGTAAAAAAAAAAACACGCCCTGTTAAGAACTCTTTTTATTTTTTAAAATATGTTTTTATATATATTGACTTTCACTGTTTCATTCATGAATCGATGAATCGATGAATTTTTGCAAGTTGCATTACGGAAAAATAATATTACACTTTTCCATTAACAAAATGTTCCATGAACATAATGTTTTGTACACTCAGTGTATATACTTCATTTCATTAAAACTAAGACAATTAAAAAGTACTGACTGCTCAACATCTGCTCTGACGACGAGCTCATGTCTGAAGGAGACGACACCTGCGAGGGTAAAAAAAAAAACACGCCCTGTTAAGAACTCTTTTTATTTTTTAAAATATGTTTTTATATATATTGACTTTCACTGTTTCATTCATGAATCGATGAATCGAGGAATTTTTGCAAGTTGCATCACGGAAAAATAATATTACACTTTTCCATTAACAAAGTTCTAAATCATGTTTTGATTCACTCACTCTGGATTACATTTTTTTGCTGTTCTGTTTCATTCATGAATCGCTGAATCGATGAATTTTTGCAAGTTGCATTACGGAAAAATAATATTACACTTTTCCATTAACAAAGTTCTAAATCATGTTGTGATTCACTCACTCTGGATGAATTTTTGCAAGTTGCATTGCAATACGGAAATAATATTACACTTTTCCATTAACAAAGTTATAAATCATGTTTTGATTCCACTCTGGATTAAATGTTTTTAAATTGAACATAATGTTTTGTACACTCAGTGTATATACTTCATTTCATTAAAACTAAGACAATTAAAAAGTACTGACTGCTCAACATCTGCTCTGACGACGAGCTCATGTCTGAAGGAGACGACACCTGCGAGGGTAAAAAAAAAAACACGCCCTGTTAAGAACTCTTTTTATTTTTTAAAATATGTTTTTATATATATTGACTTTCACTGTTTCATTCATGAATCGATGAATCGATGAATTTTTGCAAGTTGCATTACGGAAAAATAATATTACACTTTTCCATTAACAAAGTTCTAAATCATGTTTTGATTCCACTCTGGATTAAAATTTTTTGCTGTACTGTTTCATTCATGAATCGATGAATCGATGAATTTTTGCAAGTTGCATTGTAATACGGAAATAATATTACACTTTTCCATTAACAAAGTTCTAAATCATGTTGTGATTCACTCACTCTGGATGAATTTTTGCAAGTTGCATTGCAATACGGAAATAATATTACACTTTTCCATTAACAAAGTTATAAATCATGTTTTGATTCCACTCTGGATTAAATTTTTTTAAATTGAACATAATGTTTTGTACACTCAGTGTATATACTTCATTTCATTAAAACTAAGACAATTAAAAAGTACTGACTGCTCAACATCTGCTCTGATGACGAGCTCATGTCTGAAGGAGACGACACCTGCGAGGGTAAAAAAAAAAACACGCCCTGTTAAGAACTCTTTTTATTTTTTAAAATATGTTTTTATATATATTGACTTTCACTGTTTCATTCATGAATCGATGAATCGATGAATTTTTATAAGTTGCATTACGGAAAAATAATATTACACTTTTCCATTAACAAAATGTTCCATGAACATAATGTTTTGTACACTCAGTGTATATACTTCATTTCATTAAAACTAAGACAATTAAAAAGTACTGACTGCTCAACATCTGCTCTGACGACGAGCTCATGTCTGAAGGAGACGACACCTGCGAGGGTCAAAAAAAAAACACGCCCTGTTAAGAACTCTTTTTATTTTTTAAAATATGTTTTTATATATATTGACTTTCACTGTTTCATTCATGAATCGATGAATCGATGAATTTTTGCAAGTTGCATTACGGAAAAATAATATTACACTTTTCCATTAACAAAGTTCTAAATCATGTTTTGATTCACTCACTCTGGATTACATTTTTTTGCTGTTCTGTTTCATTCATGAATCGCTGAATCGATGAATTTTTGCAAGTTGCATTACGGAAAAATAATATTACACTTTTCCATTAACAAAGTTCTAAATCATGTTGTGATTCACTCACTCTGGATGAATTTTTGCAAGTTGCATTGCAATACGGAAATAATATTACACTTTTCCATTAACAAAGTTATAAATCATGTTTTGATTCCACTCTGGATTAAATTTTTTTAAATTGAACATAATGTTTTGTACACTCAGTGTATATACTTCATTTCATTAAAACTAAGACAATTAAAAAGTACTGACTGCTCAACATCTGCTCTGACGACGAGCTCATGTCTGAAGGAGACGACACCTGCGAGGGTAAAAAAAAAAAACACGCCCTGTTAAGAACTCTTTTTATTTTTTAAAATATGTTTTTATATATATTGACTTTCACTGTTTCATTCATGAATCGATGAATCGATGAATTTTTGCAAGTTGCATTACGGAAAAATAATATTACACTTTTCCATTAACAAAGTTCTAAATCATGTTTTGATTCACTCACTCTGGATGAATTTTTGCAAGTTGCATTGCAATACGGAAATAATATTACACTTTTCCATTAACAAAGTTCTAAATCATGTTTTTATTCCCCTCTGGATTAAATTTTTTTGCTGTTCTGTTTCATTCATGAATCGATGAATCAATGAATTTTTGCAAGTTGCATTACGGAAAAATAATATTACACTTTTCCATTAACAAAGTTCTAAATCATGTTGTGATTCCACTCTGGATTACATTTTTTTGCTGTCTGTTTCATTCATGAATCGATGAATCGATGAATTTTTTGCAAGTTGCATTACGGAAAAACAATATTACACTTTTCCATTAACAAAGTTATAAATCATGTTTTGATTCCACTCTAGATTACATTTTTTTGCTGTACTGTTTCATTCATGAATCGATGAATCAATGAATTTTTGCAAGTTGCATTGTAATACGGAAATAATATTACACTTTTCCATTAACAAAGTTATAAATCATGTTTTGATTCCACTCTGGATTAGAATTTTTTGCTGTACTGTTTTCATTCATGAATCGATGAATCGATGAATTTTTGCAAGTTGCATTACGGAAAAATAATATTACACTTTTCCATTAATAAAGTTCTAAATCATGTTGTGATTCACTCACTCTGGATGAATTTTTGCAAGTTGCATTGCAATAAGGAAATAATATTACACTTTTCCATTAACAAAGTTATAAATCATGTTTTGATTCCACTCTGGATTAAATTTTTTTAAATTGAACATAAATGTTTTGTACACTCAGTGTATATACTTCATTTCATTAAAACTAAGACAATTAAAAAGTACTGACTGCTCAACATCTGCTCTGACGACGAGCTCATGTCTGAAGGAGACGACACCTGCGAGGGTAAAAAAAAAACACGCCCTGTTAAGAACTCTTTTTATTTTTTAAAATATGTTTTTATATATATTGACTTTCACTGTTTCATTCATGAATCGATGAATCGATGAATTTTTGCAAGTTGCATTACGGAAAAATAATATTACACTTTTCCATTAACAAAATGTTCCATGAACATAATGTTTTGTACACTCAGTGTATATACTTCATTTCATTAAAACTAAGACAATTAAAAAGTACTGACTGCTCAACATCTGCTCTGACGACGAGCTCATGTCTGAAGGAGACGACACCTGCGAGGGTAAAAAAAAAAACACGCCCTGTTAAGAACTCTTTTTATTTTTTAAAATATGTTTTTATATATATTGACTTTCACTGTTTCATTCATGAATCGATGAATCGATGAATTTTTGCAAGTTGCATTACGGAAAAATAATATTACACTTTTCCATTAACAAAGTTCTAAATCATGTTTTGATTCACTCACTCTGGATTACATTTTTTTGCTGTTCTGTTTCATTCATGAATCGCTGAATCGATGAATTTTTGCAAGTTGCATTACGGAAAAATAATATTACACTTTTCCATTAACAAAGTTCTAAATCATGTTTTGATTCACTCACTCTGGATTACATTTTTTTGCTGTTCTGTTTCATTCATGAATCGCTGAATCGATGAATTTTTGCAAGTTGCATTACGGAAAAATAATATTACACTTTTCCATTAACAAAGTTCTAAATCATGTTGTGATTCACTCACTCTGGACTACATTTTTTTGCTGTTCTGTTTCATTCATGAATCGATGAATCGATGAATTTTTGCAAGTTGCATTACGGAAAAATAATATTACACTTTTCCATTAACAAAGTTCTAAATCATGTTGTGATTCACTCACTCTGGATGAATTTTTGCAAGTTGCATTGCAATACGGAAATAATATTACACTTTTCCATTAACAAAGTTCTAAATCATGTTTTTATTCCCCTCTGGATTAAATTTTTTTGCTGTTCTGTTTCATTCATGAATCGATGAATCGATGAATTTTTGCAAGTTGCATTACGGAAAAATAATATTACACTTTTCCATTAACAAAGTTCTAAATCATGTTGTGATTCACTCACTCTGGATGAATTTTTGCAAGTTGCATTGCAATAAGGAAATAATATTACACTTTTCCATTAACAAAGTTATAAATCATGTTTTGATTCCACTCTGGATTAAATTTTTTTGCTGTACTGTTTCATTCATGAATCGATGAATCGATGAATTTTTGCAAGTTGCATTACGGAAAAATAATATTACACTTTTCCATTAACAAAGTTCTAAATCCTGTTGTGATTCCACTCTGGATTACATTTTTTTGCTGTCTGTTTCATTCATGAATCGATGAATCGATGAATTTTTTGCAAGTTGCATTACGGAAAAATAATATTACACTTTTCCATTAACAAAGTTATAAATCATGTTTTGATTCCACTCTAGATTACATTTTTTTGCTGTACTGTTTCATTCATGAATCGATGAATCGATGAATTTTTGCAAGTTGCATTGTAATACGGAAATAATATTACACTTTTCCATTAACAAAGTTATAAATCATGTTTTGATTCCACTCTGGATTAAAAAATTTTGCTGTACTGTTTTCATTCATGAATCGATGAATCGATGAATTTTTGCAAGTTGCATTACGGAAAAATAATATTACACTTTTCCATTAACAAAGTTCTAAATCATGTTGTGATTCACTCACTCTGGATGAATTTTTGCAAGTTGCATTGCAATAAGGAAATAATATTACACTTTTCCATTAACAAAGTTCTAAATCATGTTTTTATTCCCCTCTGGATTAAATTTTTTTGCTGTTCTGTTTCATTCATGAATCGATGAATCGATGAATTTTTGCAAGTTGCATTACGGAAAAATAATATTACACTTTTCCATTAACAAAGTTCTAAATCATGTTGTGATTCACTCACTCTGGATGAATTTTTGCAAGTTGCATTGCAATAAGGAAATAATATTACACTTTTCCATTAACAAAGTTATAAATCATGTTTTGATTCCACTCTGGATTAAATTTTTTTGCTGTACTGTTTCATTCATGAATCGATGAATCGATGAATTTTTGCAAGTTGCATTACGGAAAAATAATATTACACTTTTCCATTAACAAAGTTCTAAATCCTGTTGTGATTCCACTCTGGATTACATTTTTTTGCTGTCTGTTTCATTCATGAATCGATGAATCGATGAATTTTTTGCAAGTTGCATTACGGAAAAACAATATTACACTTTTCCATTAACAAAGTTCTAAATCCTGTTGTGATTCCACTCTGGATTACATTTTTTTGCTGTCTGTTTGATTCATGAATCGATGAATCGATGAATTTTTTGCAAGTTGCATTACGGAAAAATAATATTACACTTTTCCATTAACAAAGTTCTAAATCATGTTGTGATTCACTCACTCTGGATGAATTTTTGCAAGTTGCATTGCAATAAGGAAATAATATTACACTTTTCCATTAACAAAGTTATAAATCATGTTTTGATTCCACTCTGGATTAAATTTTTTTGCTGTACTGTTTCATTCATGAATCGATGAATCGATGAATTTTTGCAAGTTGCATTACGGAAAAATAATATTACACTTTTCCATTAACAAAGTTCTAAATCCTGTTGTGATTCCACTCTGGATTACATTTTTTTGCTGTCTGTTTCATTCATGAATCGATGAATCGATGAATTTTTTGCAAGTTGCATTACGGAAAAATAATATTACACTTTTCCATTAACAAAGTTATAAATCATGTATTGATTCCACTCTAGATTACATTTTTTTGCTGTACTGTTTCATTCATGAATCGATGAATCGATGAATTTTTGCAAGTTGCATTGTAATACGGAAATAATATTACACTTTTCCATTAACAAAGTTATAAATCATGTTTTGATTCCACTCTGGATTAAAAATTTTTGCTGTACTGTTTTCATTCATGAATCGATGAATCGATGAATTTTTGCAAGTTGCATTACGGAAAAATAATATTACACTTTTCCATTAACAAAGTTATAAATCATGTTTTGATTCCACTCTGGATTAAATTTTTTTAAATTGAACATAAATGTTTTGTACACTCAGTGTATATACTTCATTTCATTAAAACTAAGACAATTAAAAAGTACTGACTGCTCAACATCTGCTCTGACGACGAGCTCATGTCTGAAGGAGACGACACCTGCGAGGGTAAAAAAAAAAACACGCCCTGTTAAGAACTCTTTTTATTTTTTAAAATATGTTTTTATATATATTGACTTTCACTGTTTCATTCATGAATCGATGAATCGATGAATTTTTGCAAGTTGCATTACGGAAAAATAATATTACACTTTTCCATTAACAAAATGTTCCATGAACATAATGTTTTGTACACTCAGTGTATATACTTCATTTCATTAAAACTAAGACAATTAAAAAGTACTGACTGCTCAACATCTGCTCTGACGACGAGCTCATGTCTGAAGGAGACGACACCTGCGAGGATAAAAAAAAAAACACGCCCTGTTAAGAACTCTTTCTATTTTTTAAAATATGTTTTTATATATATTGACTTTCACTGTTTCATTCATGAATCGATGAATCGATGAATTTTTGCAAGTTGCATTACGGAAAAATAATATTACACTTTTCCATTAACAAAGTTCTAAATCATGTTTTGATTCCACTCTGGATTAAATTTTTTTAAATTGAACATAATGTTTTGTACACTCAGTGTATATACTTCATTTCATTAAAACTAAGACAATTAAAAAGTACTGACTGCTCAACATCTGCTCTGACGACGAGCTCATGTCTGACGGAGACGACACCTGCGAGGGTAAAAAAAAAAACACGCCCTGTTAAGAACTCTTTTTATTTTTTAAAATATGTTTTTATATATATTGACTTTCACTGTTTCATTCATGAATCGATGAATCGATGAATTTTTGCAAGTTGCATTACGGAAAAATAATATTACACTTTTCCATTAACAAAATGTTCCATGAACATAATGTTTTGTACACTCAGTGTATATACTTCATTTCATTAAAACTAAGACAATTAAAAAGTACTGACTGCTCAACATCTGCTCTGACGACGAGCTCATGTCTGAAGGAGACGACACCTGCGAGGGTAAAAAAAAACACGCCCTGTTAAGAACTCTTTTTATTTTTTAAAACATGTTTTTATATATATTGACTTTCACTGTTTCATTCATGAATCGATGAATCGATGAATTTTTGCAAGTTGCATTACGGAAAAATAATATTACACTTTTCCATTAACAAAGTTCTAAATCATGTTTTGATTCACTCACTCTGGATTACATTTTTTTGCTGTTCTGTTTCATTCATGAATCGCTGAATCGATGAATTTTTGCAAGTTGCATTACGGAAAAATAATATTACACTTTTCCATTAACAAAGTTCTAAATCATGTTTTGATTCCACTCTGGATTACATTTTTTTAAATTGAACATAATGTTTTGTACACTCAGTGTATATACTTCATTTCATTAAAACTAAGACAATTAAAAAGTACTGACTGCTCAACATCTGCTCTGACGACGAGCTCATGTCTGAAGGAGACGACACCTGCGAGGGTAAAAAAAAAAACACGCCCTGTTAAGAACTCTTTTTATTTTTTAAAATATGTTTTTATATATATTGACTTTCACTGTTTCATTCATGAATCGATGAATCGATGAATTTTTGCAAGTTGCATTACGGAAAAATAATATTACACTTTTCCATTAACAAAATGTTCCATGAACATAATGTTTTGTACACTCAGTGTATATACTTCATTTCATTAAAACTAAGACAATTAAAAAGTACTGACTGCTCAACATCTGCTCTGACGACGAGCTCATGTCTGAAGGAGACGACACCTGCGAGGGTAAAAAAAAAAACACGCCCTGTTAAGAACTCTTTTTATTTTTTAAAATATGTTTTTATATATATTGACTTTCACTGTTTCATTCATGAATCGATGAATCGATGAATTTTTGCAAGTTGCATTACGGAAAAATAATATTACACTTTTCCATTAACAAAGTTCTAAATCATGTTTTGATTCACTCACTCTGGATTACATTTTTTTGCTGTTCTGTTTCATTCATGAATCGCTGAATCGATGAATTTTTGCAAGTTGCATTACGGAAAAATAATATTACACTTTTCCATTAACAAAGTTCTAAATCATGTTTTGATTCCACTCTGGATTACATTTTTTTAAATTGAACATAATGTTTTGTACACTCAGTGTATATACTTCATTTCATTAAAACTAAGACAATTAAAAAGTACTGACTGCTCAACATCTGCTCTGACGACGAGCTCATGTCTGAAGGAGACGACACCTGCGAGGATAAAAAAAAAAACACGCCCTGTTAAGAACTCTTTTTATTTTTTAAAATATGTTTTTATATATATTGACTTTCACTGTTTCATTCATGAATCGATGAATCGATGAATTTTTGCAAGTTGCATTACGGAAAAATAATATTACACTTTTCCATTAACAAAATGTTCCATGAACATAATGTTTTGTACACTCAGTGTATATACTTCATTTCATTAAAACTAAGACAATTAAAAAGTACTGACTGCTCAACATCTGCTCTGACGACGAGCTCATGTCTGAAGGAGACGACACCTGCGAGGGTAAAAAAAAAAACACGCCCTGTTAAGAACTATTTTTATTTTTTAAAATATGTTTTTATATATAGTGACTTTCACTGTTTCATTCATGAATCGATGAATCGATGAATTTTTGCAAGTTGCATTACGGAAAAATAATATTACACTTTTCCATTAACAAAGTTCTAAATCATGTTTTGATTCCACTCTGGATTAAATTTTTTTAAATTGAACATAATGTTTTGTACACTCAGTGTATATACTTCATTTCATTAAAACTAAGACAATTAAAAAGTACTGACTGCTCAACATCTGCTCTGACGACGAGCTCATGTCTGAAGGAGACGACACCTGCGAGGGTAAAAAAAAAAACACGCCCTGTTAAGAACTCTTTTTATTTTTTAAAATATGTTTTTATATATATTGACTTTCACTGTTTCATTCATGAATCGATGAATCGATGAATTTTTGCAAGTTGCATTACGGAAAAATAATATTACACTTTTCCATTAACAAAATGTTCCATGAACATAATGTTTTGTACACTCAGTGTATATACTTCATTTCATTAAAACTAAGACAATTAAAAAGTACTGACTGCTCAACATCTGCTCTGACGACGAGCTCATGTCTGAAGGAGACGACACCTGCGAGGGTAAAAAAAAAAACACGCCCTGTTAAGAACTCTTTTTATTTTTTAAAATATGTTTTTATATATATTGACTTTCACTGTTTCATTCATGAATCGATGAATCGATGAATTTTTGCAAGTTGCATTACGGAAAAATAATATTACACTTTTCCATTAACAAAATGTTCCATGAACATAATGTTTTGTACACTCAGTGTATATACTTCATTTCATTAAAACTAAGACAATTAAAAAGTACTGACTGCTCAACATCTGCTCTGACGACGAGCTCATGTCTGAAGGAGACGACACCTGCGAGGATAAAAAAAAAAACACGCCCTGTTAAGAACTCTTTTTATTTTTTAAAATATGTTTTTATATATATTGACTTTCACTGTTTCATTCATGAATCGATGAATTTTTGCAAGTTGCATTACGGAAAAATAATATTACACTTTTCCATTAACAAAATGTTCCATGAACATAATGTTTTGTACACTCAGTGTATATACTTCATTTCATTAAAACTAAGACAATTAAAAAGTACTGACTGCTCAACATCTGCTCTGACGACGAGCTCATGTCTGAAGGAGACGACACCTGCGAGGGTAAAAAAAAAAACACGCCCTGTTAAGAACTCTTTTTATTTTTTAAAATATGTTTTTATATATATTGACTTTCACTGTTTCATTCATGAATCGATGAATCGATGAATTTTTGCAAGTTGCATTACGGAAAAATAATATTACACTTTTCCATTAACAAAGTTCTAAATCATGTTTTGATTCCACTCTGGATTAAATTTTTTTGCTGTTCTGTTTCATTCATGAATCGCTGAATCGATGAATTTTTGCAAGTTGCATTACGGAAAAATAATATTACACTTTTCCATTAACAAAGTTCTAAATCATGTTGTGATTCACTCACTCTGGATGAATTTTTGCAAGTTGCATTGCAATACGGAAATAATATTACACTTTTCCATTAACAAAGTTATAAATCATGTTTTGATTCCACTCTGGATTAAATTTTTTTAAATTGAACATAATGTTTTGTACACTCAGTGTATATACTTCATTTCATTAAAACTAAGACAATTAAAAAGTACTGACTGCTCAACATCTGCTCTGACGACGAGCTCATGTCTGAAGGAGACGACACCTGCGAGGGTAAAAAAAAAAACACGCCCTGTTAAGAACTCTTTTTATTTTTAAAATATGTTTTTATATATATTGACTTTCACTGTTTCATTCATGAATCGATGAATCGATGAATTTTTGCAAGTTGCATTACGGAAAAATAATATTACACTTTTCCATTAACAAAGTTCTAAATCATGTTTTGATTCACTCACTCTGGATGAATTTTTGCAAGTTGCATTGCAATACGGAAATAATATTACACTTTTCCATTAACAAAGTAAAAAAAAAAACACGCCCTGTTAAGAACTCTTTTTATTTTTTAAAATATGTTTTTATATATATTGACTTTCACTGTTTCATTCATGAATCGATGAATCGATGAATTTTTGCAAGTTGCATTACGGAAAAATAATATTACACTTTTCCATTAACAAAATGTTCCATGAACATAATGTTTTGTACACTCAGTGTATATACTTCATTTCATTAAAACTAAGACAATTAAAAAGTACTGACTGCTCAACATCTGCTCTGACGACGAGCTCATGTCTGAAGGAGACGACACCTGCGAGGGTAAAAAAAAAAACACGCCCTGTTAAGAACTCTTTTTATTTTTTAAAATATGTTTTTATATATATTGACTTTCACTGTTTCATTCATGAATCGATGAATCGAGGAATTTTTGCAAGTTGCATCACGGAAAAATAATATTACACTTTTCCATTAACAAAGTTCTAAATCATGTTTTGATTCACTCACTCTGGATTACATTTTTTTGCTGTTCTGTTTCATTCATGAATCGCTGAATCGATGAATTTTTGCAAGTTGCATTACGGAAAAATAATATTACACTTTTCCATTAACAAAGTTCTAAATCATGTTGTGATTCACTCACTCTGGATGAATTTTTGCAAGTTGCATTGCAATACGGAAATAATATTACACTTTTCCATTAACAAAGTTATAAATCATGTTTTGATTCCACTCTGGATTAAATGTTTTTAAATTGAACATAATGTTTTGTACACTCAGTGTATATACTTCATTTCATTAAAACTAAGACAATTAAAAAGTACTGACTGCTCAACATCTGCTCTGACGACGAGCTCATGTCTGAAGGAGACGACACCTGCGAGGGTAAAAAAAAAAACACGCCCTGTTAAGAACTCTTTTTATTTTTTAAAATATGTTTTTATATATATTGACTTTCACTGTTTCATTCATGAATCGATGAATCGATGAATTTTTGCAAGTTGCATTACGGAAAAATAATATTACACTTTTCCATTAACAAAGTTCTAAATCATGTTTTGATTCCACTCTGGATTAAAATTTTTTGCTGTACTGTTTCATTCATGAATCGATGAATCGATGAATTTTTGCAAGTTGCATTGTAATACGGAAATAATATTACACTTTTCCATTAACAAAGTTCTAAATCATGTTGTGATTCACTCACTCTGGATGAATTTTTGCAAGTTGCATTGCAATACGGAAATAATATTACACTTTTCCATTAACAAAGTTATAAATCATGTTTTGATTCCACTCTGGATTAAATTTTTTTAAATTGAACATAATGTTTTGTACACTCAGTGTATATACTTCATTTCATTAAAACTAAGACAATTAAAAAGTACTGACTGCTCAACATCTGCTCTGATGACGAGCTCATGTCTGAAGGAGACGACACCTGCGAGGGTAAAAAAAAAAACACGCCCTGTTAAGAACTCTTTTTATTTTTTAAAATATGTTTTTATATATATTGACTTTCACTGTTTCATTCATGAATCGATGAATCGATGAATTTTTATAAGTTGCATTACGGAAAAATAATATTACACTTTTCCATTAACAAAATGTTCCATGAACATAATGTTTTGTACACTCAGTGTATATACTTCATTTCATTAAAACTAAGACAATTAAAAAGTACTGACTGCTCAACATCTGCTCTGACGACGAGCTCATGTCTGAAGGAGACGACACCTGCGAGGGTCAAAAAAAAAACACGCCCTGTTAAGAACTCTTTTTATTTTTTAAAATATGTTTTTATATATATTGACTTTCACTGTTTCATTCATGAATCGATGAATCGATGAATTTTTGCAAGTTGCATTACGGAAAAATAATATTACACTTTTCCATTAACAAAGTTCTAAATCATGTTTTGATTCACTCACTCTGGATTACATTTTTTTGCTGTTCTGTTTCATTCATGAATCGCTGAATCGATGAATTTTTGCAAGTTGCATTACGGAAAAATAATATTACACTTTTCCATTAACAAAGTTCTAAATCATGTTGTGATTCACTCACTCTGGATGAATTTTTGCAAGTTGCATTGCAATACGGAAATAATATTACACTTTTCCATTAACAAAGTTATAAATCATGTTTTGATTCCACTCTGGATTAAATTTTTTTAAATTGAACATAATGTTTTGTACACTCAGTGTATATACTTCATTTCATTAAAACTAAGACAATTAAAAAGTACTGACTGCTCAACATCTGCTCTGACGACGAGCTCATGTCTGAAGGAGACGACACCTGCGAGGGTAAAAAAAAAAAACACGCCCTGTTAAGAACTCTTTTTATTTTTTAAAATATGTTTTTATATATATTGACTTTCACTGTTTCATTCATGAATCGATGAATCGATGAATTTTTGCAAGTTGCATTACGGAAAAATAATATTACACTTTTCCATTAACAAAGTTCTAAATCATGTTTTGATTCACTCACTCTGGATGAATTTTTGCAAGTTGCATTGCAATACGGAAATAATATTACACTTTTCCATTAACAAAGTTCTAAATCATGTTTTTATTCCCCTCTGGATTAAATTTTTTTGCTGTTCTGTTTCATTCATGAATCGATGAATCAATGAATTTTTGCAAGTTGCATTACGGAAAAATAATATTACACTTTTCCATTAACAAAGTTCTAAATCATGTTGTGATTCCACTCTGGATTACATTTTTTTGCTGTCTGTTTCATTCATGAATCGATGAATCGATGAATTTTTTGCAAGTTGCATTACGGAAAAACAATATTACACTTTTCCATTAACAAAGTTATAAATCATGTTTTGATTCCACTCTAGATTACATTTTTTTGCTGTACTGTTTCATTCATGAATCGATGAATCAATGAATTTTTGCAAGTTGCATTGTAATACGGAAATAATATTACACTTTTCCATTAACAAAGTTATAAATCATGTTTTGATTCCACTCTGGATTAGAATTTTTTGCTGTACTGTTTTCATTCATGAATCGATGAATCGATGAATTTTTGCAAGTTGCATTACGGAAAAATAATATTACACTTTTCCATTAATAAAGTTCTAAATCATGTTGTGATTCACTCACTCTGGATGAATTTTTGCAAGTTGCATTGCAATAAGGAAATAATATTACACTTTTCCATTAACAAAGTTATAAATCATGTTTTGATTCCACTCTGGATTAAATTTTTTTAAATTGAACATAAATGTTTTGTACACTCAGTGTATATACTTCATTTCATTAAAACTAAGACAATTAAAAAGTACTGACTGCTCAACATCTGCTCTGACGACGAGCTCATGTCTGAAGGAGACGACACCTGCGAGGGTAAAAAAAAAACACGCCCTGTTAAGAACTCTTTTTATTTTTTAAAATATGTTTTTATATATATTGACTTTCACTGTTTCATTCATGAATCGATGAATCGATGAATTTTTGCAAGTTGCATTACGGAAAAATAATATTACACTTTTCCATTAACAAAATGTTCCATGAACATAATGTTTTGTACACTCAGTGTATATACTTCATTTCATTAAAACTAAGACAATTAAAAAGTACTGACTGCTCAACATCTGCTCTGACGACGAGCTCATGTCTGAAGGAGACGACACCTGCGAGGGTAAAAAAAAAAACACGCCCTGTTAAGAACTCTTTTTATTTTTTAAAATATGTTTTTATATATATTGACTTTCACTGTTTCATTCATGAATCGATGAATCGATGAATTTTTGCAAGTTGCATTACGGAAAAATAATATTACACTTTTCCATTAACAAAGTTCTAAATCATGTTTTGATTCACTCACTCTGGATTACATTTTTTTGCTGTTCTGTTTCATTCATGAATCGCTGAATCGATGAATTTTTGCAAGTTGCATTACGGAAAAATAATATTACACTTTTCCATTAACAAAGTTCTAAATCATGTTGTGATTCACTCACTCTGGATGAATTTTTGCAAGTTGCATTGCAATACGGAAATAATATTACACTTTTCCATTAACAAAGTTCTAAATCATGTTTTTATTCCCCTCTGGATTAAATTTTTTTGCTGTTCTGTTTCATTCATGAATCGATGAATCGATGAATTTTTGCAAGTTGCATTACGGAAAAATAATATTACACTTTTCCATTAACAAAGTTCTAAATCATGTTGTGATTCACTCACTCTGGATGAATTTTTGCAAGTTGCATTGCAATAAGGAAATAATATTACACTTTTCCATTAACAAAGTTATAAATCATGTTTTGATTCCACTCTGGATTAAATTTTTTTGCTGTACTGTTTCATTCATGAATCGATGAATCGATGAATTTTTGCAAGTTGCATTACGGAAAAATAATATTACACTTTTCCATTAACAAAGTTCTAAATCCTGTTGTGATTCCACTCTGGATTACATTTTTTTGCTGTCTGTTTCATTCATGAATCGATGAATCGATGAATTTTTTGCAAGTTGCATTACGGAAAAATAATATTACACTTTTCCATTAACAAAGTTATAAATCATGTTTTGATTCCACTCTAGATTACATTTTTTTGCTGTACTGTTTCATTCATGAATCGATGAATCGATGAATTTTTGCAAGTTGCATTGTAATACGGAAATAATATTACACTTTTCCATTAACAAAGTTATAAATCATGTTTTGATTCCACTCTGGATTAAAAAATTTTGCTGTACTGTTTTCATTCATGAATCGATGAATCGATGAATTTTTGCAAGTTGCATTACGGAAAAATAATATTACACTTTTCCATTAACAAAGTTCTAAATCATGTTGTGATTCACTCACTCTGGATGAATTTTTGCAAGTTGCATTGCAATAAGGAAATAATATTACACTTTTCCATTAACAAAGTTCTAAATCATGTTTTTATTCCCCTCTGGATTAAATTTTTTTGCTGTTCTGTTTCATTCATGAATCGATGAATCGATGAATTTTTGCAAGTTGCATTACGGAAAAATAATATTACACTTTTCCATTAACAAAGTTCTAAATCATGTTGTGATTCACTCACTCTGGATGAATTTTTGCAAGTTGCATTGCAATAAGGAAATAATATTACACTTTTCCATTAACAAAGTTATAAATCATGTTTTGATTCCACTCTGGATTAAATTTTTTTGCTGTACTGTTTCATTCATGAATCGATGAATCGATGAATTTTTGCAAGTTGCATTACGGAAAAATAATATTACACTTTTCCATTAACAAAGTTCTAAATCCTGTTGTGATTCCACTCTGGATTACATTTTTTTGCTGTCTGTTTCATTCATGAATCGATGAATCGATGAATTTTTTGCAAGTTGCATTACGGAAAAACAATATTACACTTTTCCATTAACAAAGTTCTAAATCCTGTTGTGATTCCACTCTGGATTACATTTTTTTGCTGTCTGTTTCATTCATGAATCGATGAATCGATGAATTTTTTGCAAGTTGCATTACGGAAAAATAATATTACACTTTTCCATTAACAAAGTTCTAAATCATGTTGTGATTCACTCACTCTGGATGAATTTTTGCAAGTTGCATTGCAATAAGGAAATAATATTACACTTTTCCATTAACAAAGTTATAAATCATGTTTTGATTCCACTCTGGATTAAATTTTTTTGCTGTACTGTTTCATTCATGAATCGATGAATCGATGAATTTTTGCAAGTTGCATTACGGAAAAATAATATTACACTTTTCCATTAACAAAGTTCTAAATCCTGTTGTGATTCCACTCTGGATTACATTTTTTTGCTGTCTGTTTCATTCATGAATCGATGAATCGATGAATTTTTTGCAAGTTGCATTACGGAAAAATAATATTACACTTTTCCATTAACAAAGTTATAAATCATGTATTGATTCCACTCTAGATTACATTTTTTTGCTGTACTGTTTCATTCATGAATCGATGAATCGATGAATTTTTGCAAGTTGCATTGTAATACGGAAATAATATTACACTTTTCCATTAACAAAGTTATAAATCATGTTTTGATTCCACTCTGGATTAAAAATTTTTGCTGTACTGTTTTCATTCATGAATCGATGAATCGATGAATTTTTGCAAGTTGCATTACGGAAAAATAATATTACACTTTTCCATTAACAAAGTTATAAATCATGTTTTGATTCCACTCTGGATTAAATTTTTTTAAATTGAACATAAATGTTTTGTACACTCAGTGTATATACTTCATTTCATTAAAACTAAGACAATTAAAAAGTACTGACTGCTCAACATCTGCTCTGACGACGAGCTCATGTCTGAAGGAGACGACACCTGCGAGGGTAAAAAAAAAAACACGCCCTGTTAAGAACTCTTTTTATTTTTTAAAATATGTTTTTATATATATTGACTTTCACTGTTTCATTCATGAATCGATGAATCGATGAATTTTTGCAAGTTGCATTACGGAAAAATAATATTACACTTTTCCATTAACAAAATGTTCCATGAACATAATGTTTTGTACACTCAGTGTATATACTTCATTTCATTAAAACTAAGACAATTAAAAAGTACTGACTGCTCAACATCTGCTCTGACGACGAGCTCATGTCTGAAGGAGACGACACCTGCGAGGGTAAAAAAAAAAACACGCCCTGTTAAGAACTCTTTTTATTTTTTAAAATATGTTTTTATATATATTGACTTTCACTGTTTCATTCATGAATCGATGAATCGATGAATTTTTGCAAGTTGCATTACGGAAAAATAATATTACACTTTTCCATTAATAAAGTTCTAAATCATGTTGTGATTCACTCACTCTGGATGAATTTTTGCAAGTTGCATTGCAATAAGGAAATAATATTACACTTTTCCATTAACAAAGTTATAAATCATGTTTTGATTCCACTCTGGATTAAATTTTTTTAAATTGAACATAAATGTTTTGTACACTCAGTGTATATACTTCATTTCATTAAAACTAAGACAATTAAAAAGTACTGACTGCTCAACATCTGCTCTGACGACGAGCTCATGTCTGAAGGAGACGACACCTGCGAGGGTAAAAAAAAAACACGCCCTGTTAAGAACTCTTTTTATTTTTTAAAATATGTTTTTATATATATTGACTTTCACTGTTTCATTCATGAATCGATGAATCGATGAATTTTTGCAAGTTGCATTACGGAAAAATAATATTACACTTTTCCATTAACAAAATGTTCCATGAACATAATGTTTTGTACACTCAGTGTATATACTTCATTTCATTAAAACTAAGACAATTAAAAAGTACTGACTGCTCAACATCTGCTCTGACGACGAGCTCATGTCTGAAGGAGACGACACCTGCGAGGGTAAAAAAAAAAACACGCCCTGTTAAGAACTCTTTTTATTTTTTAAAATATGTTTTTATATATATTGACTTTCACTGTTTCATTCATGAATCGATGAATCGATGAATTTTTGCAAGTTGCATTACGGAAAAATAATATTACACTTTTCCATTAACAAAGTTCTAAATCATGTTTTGATTCACTCACTCTGGATTACATTTTTTTGCTGTTCTGTTTCATTCATGAATCGCTGAATCGATGAATTTTTGCAAGTTGCATTACGGAAAAATAATATTACACTTTTCCATTAACAAAGTTCTAAATCATGTTGTGATTCACTCACTCTGGATGAATTTTTGCAAGTTGCATTGCAATACGGAAATAATATTACACTTTTCCATTAACAAAGTTCTAAATCATGTTTTTATTCCCCTCTGGATTAAATTTTTTTGCTGTTCTGTTTCATTCATGAATCGATGAATCGATGAATTTTTGCAAGTTGCATTACGGAAAAATAATATTACACTTTTCCATTAACAAAGTTCTAAATCATGTTGTGATTCACTCACTCTGGATGAATTTTTGCAAGTTGCATTGCAATAAGGAAATAATATTACACTTTTCCATTAACAAAGTTATAAATCATGTTTTGATTCCACTCTGGATTAAATTTTTTTGCTGTACTGTTTCATTCATGAATCGATGAATCGATGAATTTTTGCAAGTTGCATTACGGAAAAATAATATTACACTTTTCCATTAACAAAGTTCTAAATCCTGTTGTGATTCCACTCTGGATTACATTTTTTTGCTGTCTGTTTCATTCATGAATCGATGAATCGATGAATTTTTTGCAAGTTGCATTACGGAAAAATAATATTACACTTTTCCATTAACAAAGTTATAAATCATGTTTTGATTCCACTCTAGATTACATTTTTTTGCTGTACTGTTTCATTCATGAATCGATGAATCGATGAATTTTTGCAAGTTGCATTGTAATACGGAAATAATATTACACTTTTCCATTAACAAAGTTATAAATCATGTTTTGATTCCACTCTGGATTAAAAAATTTTGCTGTACTGTTTTCATTCATGAATCGATGAATCGATGAATTTTTGCAAGTTGCATTACGGAAAAATAATATTACACTTTTCCATTAACAAAGTTCTAAATCATGTTGTGATTCACTCACTCTGGATGAATTTTTGCAAGTTGCATTGCAATAAGGAAATAATATTACACTTTTCCATTAACAAAGTTCTAAATCATGTTTTTATTCCCCTCTGGATTAAATTTTTTTGCTGTTCTGTTTCATTCATGAATCGATGAATCGATGAATTTTTGCAAGTTACATTACGGAAAAATAATATTACACTTTTCCATTAACAAAGTTCTAAATCATGTTGTGATTCACTCACTCTGGATGAATTTTTGCAAGTTGCATTGCAATAAGGAAATAATATTACACTTTTCCATTAACAAAGTTATAAATCATGTTTTGATTCCACTCTGGATTAAATTTTTTTGCTGTACTGTTTCATTCATGAATCGATGAATCGATGAATTTTTGCAAGTTGCATTACGGAAAAATAATATTACACTTTTCCATTAACAAAGTTCTAAATCCTGTTGTGATTCCACTCTGGATTACATTTTTTTGCTGTCTGTTTCATTCATGAATCGATGAATCGATGAATTTTTTGCAAGTTGCATTACGGAAAAACAATATTACACTTTTCCATTAACAAAGTTCTAAATCCTGTTGTGATTCCACTCTGGATTACATTTTTTTGCTGTCTGTTTCATTCATGAATCGATGAATCGATGAATTTTTTGCAAGTTGCATTACGGAAAAATAATATTACACTTTTCCATTAACAAAGTTCTAAATCATGTTGTGATTCACTCACTCTGGATGAATTTTTGCAAGTTGCATTGCAATAAGGAAATAATATTACACTTTTCCATTAACAAAGTTATAAATCATGTTTTGATTCCACTCTGGATTAAATTTTTTTGCTGTACTGTTTCATTCATGAATCGATGAATCGATGAATTTTTGCAAGTTGCATTACGGAAAAATAATATTACACTTTTCCATTAACAAAGTTCTAAATCCTGTTGTGATTCCACTCTGGATTACATTTTTTTGCTGTCTGTTTCATTCATGAATCGATGAATCGATGAATTTTTTGCAAGTTGCATTACGGAAAAATAATATTACACTTTTCCATTAACAAAGTTATAAATCATGTATTGATTCCACTCTAGATTACATTTTTTTGCTGTACTGTTTCATTCATGAATCGATGAATCGATGAATTTTTGCAAGTTGCATTGTAATACGGAAATAATATTACACTTTTCCATTAACAAAGTTATAAATCATGTTTTGATTCCACTCTGGATTAAAAATTTTTGCTGTACTGTTTTCATTCATGAATCGATGAATCGATGAATTTTTGCAAGTTGCATTACGGAAAAATAATATTACACTTTTCCATTAACAAAGTTATAAATCATGTTTTGATTCCACTCTGGATTAAATTTTTTTAAATTGAACATAAATGTTTTGTACACTCAGTGTATATACTTCATTTCATTAAAACTAAGACAATTAAAAAGTACTGACTGCTCAACATCTGCTCTGACGACGAGCTCATGTCTGAAGGAGACGACACCTGCGAGGGTAAAAAAAAAAACACGCCCTGTTAAGAACTCTTTTTATTTTTTAAAATATGTTTTTATATATATTGACTTTCACTGTTTCATTCATGAATCGATGAATCGATGAATTTTTGCAAGTTGCATTACGGAAAAATAATATTACACTTTTCCATTAACAAAATGTTCCATGAACATAATGTTTTGTACACTCAGTGTATATACTTCATTTCATTAAAACTAAGACAATTAAAAAGTACTGACTGCTCAACATCTGCTCTGACGACGAGCTCATGTCTGAAGGAGACGACACCTGCGAGGGTAAAAAAAAAAACACGCCCTGTTAAGAACTCTTTTTATTTTTTAAAATATGTTTTTATATATATTGACTTTCACTGTTTCATTCATGAATCGATGAATCGATGAATTTTTGCAAGTTGCATTACGGAAAAATAATATTACACTTTTCCATTAACAAAGTTCTAAATCATGTTTTGATTCACTCACTCTGGATTACATTTTTTTGCTGTCCTGTTTCATTCATGAATCGCTGAATCGATGAATTTTTGCAAGTTGCATTACGGAAAAATAATATTACACTTTTCCATTAACAAAGTTCTAAATCATGTTGTGATTCACTCACTCTGGATGAATTTTTGCAAGTTGCATCGCAATACGGAAATAATATTACACTTTTCCATTAACAAAGTTATAAATCATGTTTTGATTCCACTCTGGATTAAATTTTTTTAAATTGAACATAATGTTTTGTACACTCAGTGTATATACTTCATTTCATTAAAACTAAGACAATTAAAAAGTACTGACTGCTCAACATCTGCTCTGACGACGAGCTCATGTCTGAAGGAGACGACACCTGCGAGGGTAAAAAAAAAAACACGCCCTGTTAAGAACTCTTTTTATTTTTTAAAATATGTTTTTATATATATTGACTTTCACTGTTTCATTCATGAATCGATGAATCGATGAATTTTTATAAGTTGCATTACGGAAAAATAATATTACACTTTTCCATTAACAAAATGTTCCATGAACATAATGTTTTGTACACTCAGTGTATATACTTCATTTCATTAAAACTAAGACAATTAAAAAGTACTGACTGCTCAACATCTGCTCTGACGACGAGCTCATGTCTGAAGGAGACGACACCTGCGAGGGTCAAAAAAAAAACACGCCCTGTTAAGAACTCTTTTTATTTTTTAAAATATGTTTTTATATATATTGACTTTCACTGTTTCATTCATGAATCGATGAATCGATGAATTTTTGCAAGTTGCATTACGGAAAAATAATATTACACTTTTCCATTAACAAAGTTCTAAATCATGTTTTGATTCACTCACTCTGGATTACATTTTTTTGCTGTTCTGTTTCATTCATGAATCGCTGAATCGATGAATTTTTGCAAGTTGCATTACGGAAAAATAATATTACACTTTTCCATTAACAAAGTTCTAAATCATGTTGTGATTCACTCACTCTGGATGAATTTTTGCAAGTTGCATTGCAATACGGAAATAATATTACACTTTTCCATTAACAAAGTTATAAATCATGTTTTGATTCCACTCTGGATTAAATTTTTTTAAATTGAACATAATGTTTTGTACACTCAGTGTATATACTTCATTTCATTAAAACTAAGACAATTAAAAAGTACTGACTGCTCAACATCTGCTCTGACGACGAGCTCATGTCTGAAGGAGACGACACCTGCGAGGGTAAAAAAAAAAACACGCCCTGTTAAGAACTCTTTTTATTTTTTAAAATATGTTTTTATATATATTGACTTTCACTGTTTCATTCATGAATCGATGAATCGATGAATTTTTGCAAGTTGCATTACGGAAAAATAATATTACACTTTTCCATTAACAAAGTTCTAAATCATGTTTTGATTCACTCACTCTGGATGAATTTTTGCAAGTTGCATTGCAATACGGAAATAATATTACACTTTTCCATTAACAAAGTTCTAAATCATGTTTTTATTCCCCTCTGGATTAAATTTTTTTGCTGTTCTGTTTCATTCATGAATCGATGAATCGATGAATTTTTGCAAGTTGCATTACGGAAAAATAATATTACACTTTTCCATTAACAAAGTTCTAAATCATGTTGTGATTCACTCACTCTGGATGAATTTTTGCAAGTTGCATTGCAATAAGGAAATAATATTACACTTTTCCATTAACAAAGTTATAAATCATGTTTTGATTCCACTCTGGATTAAATTTTTTTGCTGTACTGTTTCATTCATGAATCGATGAATCGATGAATTTTTGCAAGTTGCATTACGGAAAAATAATATTACACTTTTCCATTAACAAAGTTCTAAATCCTGTTGTGATTCCACTCTGGATTACATTTTTTTGCTGTCTGTTTCATTCATGAATCGATGAATCGATGAATTTTTTGCAAGTTGCATTACGGAAAAACAATATTACACTTTTCCATTAACAAAGTTATAAATCATGTTTTGATTCCACTCTAGATTACATTTTTTTGCTGTACTGTTTCATTCATGAATCGATGAATCGATGAATTTTTGCAAGTTGCATTGTAATACGGAAATAATATTACACTTTTCCATTAACAAAGTTATAAATCATGTTTTGATTCCACTCTGGATTAGAATTTTTTGCTGTACTGTTTTCATTCATGAATCGATGAATCGATGAATTTTTGCAAGTTGCATTACGGAAAAATAATATTACACTTTTCCATTAATAAAGTTCTAAATAATGTTGTGATTCACTCACTCTGGATGAATTTTTGCAAGTTGCATTGCAATAAGGAAATAATATTACACTTTTCCATTAACAAAGTTATAAATCATGTTTTGATTCCACTCTGGATTAAATTTTTTTAAATTGAACATAAATGTTTTGTACACTCAGTGTATATACTTCATTTCATTAAAACTAAGACAATTAAAAAGTACTGACTGCTCAACATCTGCTCTGACGACGAGCTCATGTCTGAAGGAGACGACACCTGCGAGGGTAAAAAAAAAACACGCCCTGTTAAGAACTCTTTTTATTTTTTAAAATATGTTTTTATATATATTGACTTTCACTGTTTCATTCATGAATCGATGAATCGATGAATTTTTGCAAGTTGCATTACGGAAAAATAATATTACACTTTTCCATTAACAAAATGTTCCATGAACATAATGTTTTGTACACTCAGTGTATATACTTCATTTCATTAAAACTAAGACAATTAAAAAGTACTGACTGCTCAACATCTGCTCTGACGACGAGCTCATGTCTGAAGGAGACGACACCTGCGAGGGTAAAAAAAAAAACACGCCCTGTTAAGAACTCTTTTTATTTTTTAAAATATGTTTTTATATATATTGACTTTCACTGTTTCATTCATGAATCGATGAATCGATGAATTTTTGCAAGTTGCATTACGGAAAAATAATATTACACTTTTCCATTAACAAAGTTCTAAATCATGTTTTGATTCACTCACTCTGGATTACATTTTTTTGCTGTACTGTTTCATTCATGAATCGATGAATCGATGAATTTTTGCAAGTTGCATTGTAATACGGAAATAATATTACACTTTTCCATTAACAAAGTTATAAATCATGTTTTGATTCCACTCTGGATTAAATTTTTTTAAATTGAACATAATGTTTTGTACACTCAGTGTATATACTTCATTTCATTAAAACTAAGACAATTAAAAAGTACTGACTGCTCAACATCTGCTCTGACGACGAGCTCATGTCTGAAGGAGACGACACCTGCGAGGGTAAAAAAAAAAACACGCCCTGTTAAGAACTCTTTTTATTTTTTAAAATATGTTTTTATATATATTGACTTTCACTGTTTCATTCATGAATCGATGAATCGATGAATTTTTATAAGTTGCATTACGGAAAAATAATATTACACTTTTCCATTAACAAAATGTTCCATGAACATAATGTTTTGTACACTCAGTGTATATACTTCATTTCATTAAAACTAAGACAATTAAAAAGTACTGACTGCTCAACATCTGCTCTGACGACGAGCTCATGTCTGAAGGAGACGACACCTGCGAGGGTCAAAAAAAAAACACGCCCTGTTAAGAACTCTTTTTATTTTTTAAAATATGTTTTTATATATATTGACTTTCACTGTTTCATTCATGAATCGATGAATCGATGAATTTTTGCAAGTTGCATTACGGAAAAATAATATTACACTTTTCCATTAACAAAGTTCTAAATCATGTTTTGATTCACTCACTCTGGATTACATTTTTTTGCTGTTCTGTTTCATTCATGAATCGCTGAATCGATGAATTTTTGCAAGTTGCATTACGGAAAAATAATATTACACTTTTCCATTAACAAAGTTCTAAATCATGTTGTGATTCACTCACTCTGGATGAATTTTTGCAAGTTGCATTGCAATACGGAAATAATATTACACTTTTCCATTAACAAAGTTATAAATCATGTTTTGATTCCACTCTGGATTAAATTTTTTTAAATTGAACATAATGTTTTGTACACTCAGTGTATATACTTCATTTCATTAAAACTAAGACAATTAAAAAGTACTGACTGCTCAACATCTGCTCTGACGACGAGCTCATGTCTGAAGGAGACGACACCTGCGAGGGTAAAAAAAAAAACACGCCCTGTTAAGAACTCTTTTTATTTTTTAAAATATGTTTTTATATATATTGACTTTCACTGTTTCATTCATGAATCGATGAATCGATGAATTTTTGCAAGTTGCATTACGGAAAAATAATATTACACTTTTCCATTAACAAAGTTCTAAATCATGTTTTGATTCACTCACTCTGGATGAATTTTTGCAAGTTGCATTGCAATACGGAAATAATATTACACTTTTCCATTAACAAAGTTCTAAATCATGTTTTTATTCCCCTCTGGATTAAATTTTTTTGCTGTTCTGTTTCATTCATGAATCGATGAATCGATGAATTTTTGCAAGTTGCATTACGGAAAAATAATATTACACTTTTCCATTAACAAAGTTCTAAATCATGTTGTGATTCACTCACTCTGGATGAATTTTTGCAAGTTGCATTGCAATAAGGAAATAATATTACACTTTTCCATTAACAAAGTTATAAATCATGTTTTGATTCCACTCTGGATTAAATTTTTTTGCTGTACTGTTTCATTCATGAATCGATGAATCGATGAATTTTTGCAAGTTGCATTACGGAAAAATAATATTACACTTTTCCATTAACAAAGTTCTAAATCCTGTTGTGATTCCACTCTGGATTACATTTTTTTGCTGTCTGTTTCATTCATGAATCGATGAATCGATGAATTTTTTGCAAGTTGCATTACGGAAAAACAATATTACACTTTTCCATTAACAAAGTTATAAATCATGTTTTGATTCCACTCTAGATTACATTTTTTTGCTGTACTGTTTCATTCATGAATCGATGAATCGATGAATTTTTGCAAGTTGCATTGTAATACGGAAATAATATTACACTTTTCCATTAACAAAGTTATAAATCATGTTTTGATTCCACTCTGGATTAGAATTTTTTGCTGTACTGTTTTCATTCATGAATCGATGAATCGATGAATTTTTGCAAGTTGCATTACGGAAAAATAATATTACACTTTTCCATTAATAAAGTTCTAAATAATGTTGTGATTCACTCACTCTGGATGAATTTTTGCAAGTTGCATTGCAATAAGGAAATAATATTACACTTTTCCATTAACAAAGTTATAAATCATGTTTTGATTCCACTCTGGATTAAATTTTTTTAAATTGAACATAAATGTTTTGTACACTCAGTGTATATACTTCATTTCATTAAAACTAAGACAATTAAAAAGTACTGACTGCTCAACATCTGCTCTGACGACGAGCTCATGTCTGAAGGAGACGACACCTGCGAGGGTAAAAAAAAAACACGCCCTGTTAAGAACTCTTTTTATTTTTTAAAATATGTTTTTATATATATTGACTTTCACTGTTTCATTCATGAATCGATGAATCGATGAATTTTTGCAAGTTGCATTACGGAAAAATAATATTACACTTTTCCATTAACAAAATGTTCCATGAACATAATGTTTTGTACACTCAGTGTATATACTTCATTTCATTAAAACTAAGACAATTAAAAAGTACTGACTGCTCAACATCTGCTCTGACGACGAGCTCATGTCTGAAGGAGACGACACCTGCGAGGGTAAAAAAAAAAACACGCCCTGTTAAGAACTCTTTTTATTTTTTAAAATATGTTTTTATATATATTGACTTTCACTGTTTCATTCATGAATCGATGAATCAATGAATTTTTGCAAGTTGCATTACGGAAAAATAATATTACACTTTTCCATTAACAAAGTTCTAAATCATGTTTTGATTCACTCACTCTGGATTACATTTTTTTGCTGTACTGTTTCATTCATGAATCGATGAATCGATGAATTTTTGCAAGTTGCATTGTAATACGGAAATAATATTACACTTTTCCATTAACAAAGTTATAAATCATGTTTTGATTCCACTCTGGATTAAATTTTTTTAAATTGAACATAAATGTTTTGTACACTCAGTGTATATACTTCATTTCATTAAAACTAAGACAATTAAAAAGTACTGACTGCTCAACATCTGCTCTGACGACGAGCTCATGTCTGAAGGAGACGACACCTGCGAGGGTAAAAAAAAAAACACGCCCTGTTAAGAACTCTTTTTATTTTTTAAAATATGTTTTTATATATATTGACTTTCACTGTTTCATTCATGAATCGATGAATCGATGAATTTTTGCAAGTTGCATTACGGAAAAATAATATTACACTTTTCCATTAACAAAATGTTCCATGAACATAATGTTTTGTACACTCAGTGTATATACTTCATTTCATTAAAACTAAGACAATTAAAAAGTACTGACTGCTCAACATCTGCTCTGACGACGAGCTCATGTCTGAAGGAGACGACACCTGCGAGGGTAAAAAAAAAAACACGCCCTGTTAAGAACTCTTTTTATTTTTTAAAATATGTTTTTATATATATTGACTTTCACTGTTTCATTCATGAATCGATGAATCGATGAATTTTTGCAAGTTGCATTACGGAAAAATAATATTACACTTTTCCATTAACAAAGTTCTAAATCATGTTTTGATTCACTCACTCTGGATTACATTTTTTTGCTGTTCTGTTTCATTCATGAATCGCTGAATCGATGAATTTTTGCAAGTTGCATTACGGAAAAATAATATTACACTTTTCCATTAACAAAGTTCTAAATCATGTTGTGATTCACTCACTCTGGATGAATTTTTGCAAGTTGCATTGCAATACGGAAATAATATTACACTTTTCCATTAACAAAGTTATAAATCATGTTTTGATTCCACTCTGGATTAAATTTTTTTAAATTGAACATAATGTTTTGTACACTCAGTGTATATACTTCATTTCATTAAAACTAAGACAATTAAAAAGTACTGACTGCTCAACATCTGCTCTGACGACGAGCTCATGTCTGAAGGAGACGACACCTGCGAGGGTAAAAAAAAAAACACGCCCTGTTAAGAACTCTTTTTATTTTTTAAAATATGTTTTTATATATATTGACTTTCACTGTTTCATTCATGAATCGATGAATCGATGAATTTTTGCAAGTTGCATTACGGAAAAATAATATTACACTTTTCCATTAACAAAGTTCTAAATCATGTTTTGATTCACTCACTCTGGATGAATTTTTGCAAGTTGCATTGCAATACGGAAATAATATTACACTTTTCCATTAACAAAGTTCTAAATCATGTTTTTATTCCCCTCTGGATTCAATTTTTTTGCTGTTCTGTTTCATTCATGAATCGATGAATCGATGAATTTTTGCAAGTTGCATTACGGAAAAATAATATTACACTTTTCCATTAACAAAGTTCTAAATCATGTTGTGATTCACTCACTCTGGATGAATTTTTGCAAGTTGCATTGCAATAAGGAAATAATATTACACTTTTCCATTAACAAAGTTATAAATCATGTTTTGATTCCACTCTGGATTAAATTTTTTTGCTGTACTGTTTCATTCATGAATCGATGAATCGATGAATTTTTGCAAGTTGCATTACGGAAAAATAATATTACACTTTTCCATTAACAAAGTTCTAAATCCTGTTGTGATTCCACTCTGGATTACATTTTTTTGCTGTCTGTTTCATTCATGAATCGATGAATCGATGAATTTTTTGCAAGTTGCATTACGGAAAAATAATATTACACTTTTCCATTAACAAAGTTATAAATCATGTTTTGATTCCACTCTAGATTACATTTTTTTGCTGTACTGTTTCATTCATGAATCGATGAATCGATGAATTTTTGCAAGTTGCATTGTAATACGGAAATAATATTACACTTTTCCATTAACAAAGTTATAAATCATGTTTTGATTCCACTCTGGATTAAAAAATTTTGCTGTACTGTTTTCATTCATGAATCGATGAATCGATGAATTTTTGCAAGTTGCATTACGGAAAAATAATATTACACTTTTCCATTAACAAAGTTCTAAATCATGTTGTGATTCACTCACTCTGGATGAATTTTTGCAAGTTGCATTGCAATAAGGAAATAATATTACACTTTTCCATTAACAAAGTTCTAAATCATGTTTTTATTCCCCTCTGGATTAAATTTTTTTGCTGTTCTGTTTCATTCATGAATCGATGAATCGATGAATTTTTGCAAGTTGCATTACGGAAAAATAATATTACACTTTTCCATTAACAAAGTTCTAAATCATGTTGTGATTCACTCACTCTGGATGAATTTTTGCAAGTTGCATTGCAATAAGGAAATAATATTACACTTTTCCATTAACAAAGTTATAAATCATGTTTTGATTCCACTCTGGATTAAATTTTTTTGCTGTACTGTTTCATTCATGAATCGATGAATCGATGAATTTTTGCAAGTTGCATTACGGAAAAATAATATTACACTTTTCCATTAACAAAGTTCTAAATCCTGTTGTGATTCCACTCTGGATTACATTTTTTTGCTGTCTGTTTCATTCATGAATCGATGAATCGATGAATTTTTTGCAAGTTGCATTACGGAAAAACAATATTACACTTTTCCATTAACAAAGTTATAAATCATGTTTTGATTCCACTCTAGATTACATTTTTTTGCTGTACTGTTTCATTCATGAATCGATGAATCGATGAATTTTTGCAAGTTGCATTGTAATACGGAAATAATATTACACTTTTCCATTAACAAAGTTATAAATCATGTTTTGATTCCACTCTGGATTAGAATTTTTTGCTGTACTGTTTTCATTCATGAATCGATGAATCGATGAATTTTTGCAAGTTGCATTACGGAAAAATAATATTACACTTTTCCATTAATAAAGTTCTAAATCATGTTGTGATTCACTCACTCTGGATGAATTTTTGCAAGTTGCATTGCAATAAGGAAATAATATTACACTTTTCCATTAACAAAGTTATAAATCATGTTTTTATTCCCCTCTGGATTAAATTTTTTTGCTGTTCTGTTTCATTCATGAATCGATGAATCGATGAATTTTTGCAAGTTGCATTACGGAAAAATAATATTACACTTTTCCATTAACAAAGTTCTAAATCATGTTGTGATTCACTCACTCTGGATGAATTTTTGCAAGTTGCATTGCAATAAGGAAATAATATTACACTTTTCCATTAACAAAGTTATAAATCATGTTTTGATTCCACTCTGGATTAAATTTTTTTGCTGTACTGTTTCATTCATGAATCGATGAATCGATGAATTTTTGCAAGTTGCATTACGGAAAAATAATATTACACTTTTCCATTAACAAAGTTCTAAATCCTGTTGTGATTCCACTCTGGATTACATTTTTTTGCTGTCTGTTTCATTCATGAATCGATGAATCGATGAATTTTTTGCAAGTTGCATTACGGAAAAATAATATTACACTTTTCCATTAACAAAGTTATAAATCATGTATTGATTCCACTCTAGATTACATTTTTTTGCTGTACTGTTTCATTCATGAATCGATGAATCGATGAATTTTTGCAAGTTGCATTGTAATACGGAAATAATATTACACTTTTCCATTAACAAAGTTATAAATCATGTTTTGATTCCACTCTGGATTAATTTTTTTTAAATTGAACATAAATGTTTTGTACACTCAGTGTATATACTTCATTTCATTAAAACTAAGACAATTAAAAAGTACTGACTGCTCAACATCTGCTCTGACGACGAGCTCATGTCTGAAGGAGACGACACCTGCGAGGGTAAAAAAAAAAACACGCCCTGTTAAGAACTCTTTTTATTTTTTAAAATATGTTTTTATATATATTGACTTTCACTGTTTCATTCATGAATCGATGAATCGATGAATTTTTGCAAGTTGCATTACGGAAAAATAATATTACACTTTTCCATTAACAAAATGTTCCATGAACATAATGTTTTGTACACTCAGTGTATATACTTCATTTCATTAAAACTAAGACAATTAAAAAGTACTGACTGCTCAACATCTGCTCTGACGACGAGCTCATGTCTGAAGGAGACGACACCTGCGAGGGTAAAAAAAAAAACACGCCCTGTTAAGAACTCTTTTTATTTTTTAAAATATGTTTTTATATATATTGACTTTCACTGTTTCATTCATGAATCGATGAATCGATGAATTTTTGCAAGTTGCATTACGGAAAAATAATATTACACTTTTCCATTAACAAAGTTCTAAATCATGTTTTGATTCACTCACTCTGGATTACATTTTTTTGCTGTTCTGTTTCATTCATGAATCGCTGAATCGATGAATTTTTGCAAGTTGCATTACGGAAAAATAATATTACACTTTTCCATTAACAAAGTTCTAAATCATGTTGTGATTCACTCACTCTGGATGAATTTTTGCAAGTTGCATTGCAATACGGAAATAATATTACACTTTTCCATTAACAAAGTTATAAATCATGTTTTGATTCCACTCTGGATTAAATTTTTTTAAATTGAACATAATGTTTTGTACACTCAGTGTATATACTTCATTTCATTAAAACTAAGACAATTAAAAAGTACTGACTGCTCAACATCTGCTCTGACGACGAGCTCATGTCTGAAGGAGACGACACCTGCGAGGGTAAAAAAAAAAACACGCCCTGTTAAGAACTCTTTTTATTTTTTAAAATATGTTTTTATATATATTGACTTTCACTGTTTCATTCATGAATCGATGAATCGATGAATTTTTGCAAGTTGCATTACGGAAAAATAATATTACACTTTTCCATTAACAAAGTTCTAAATCATGTTTTGATTCACTCACTCTGGATGAATTTTTGCAAGTTGCATTGCAATACGGAAATAATATTACACTTTTCCATTAACAAAGTTCTAAATCATGTTTTTATTCCCCTCTGGATTAAATTTTTTTGCTGTTCTGTTTCATTCATGAATCGATGAATCGATGAATTTTTGCAAGTTGCATTACGGAAAAATAATATTACACTTTTCCATTAACAAAGTTCTAAATCATGTTGTGATTCACTCACTCTGGATGAATTTTTGCAAGTTGCATTGCAATAAGGAAATAATATTACACTTTTCCATTAACAAAGTTATAAATCATGTTTTGATTCCACTCTGGATTAAATTTTTTTGCTGTACTGTTTCATTCATGAATCGATGAATCGATGAATTTTTGCAAGTTGCATTACGGAAAAATAATATTACACTTTTCCATTAACAAAGTTCTAAATCCTGTTGTGATTCCACTCTGGATTACATTTTTTTGCTGTCTGTTTCATTCATGAATCGATGAATCAATGAATTTTTTGCAAGTTGCATTACGGAAAAATAATATTACACTTTTCCATTAACAAAGTTATAAATCATGTTTTGATTCCACTCTAGATTACATTTTTTTGCTGTACTGTTTCATTCATGAATCGATGAATCGATGAATTTTTGCAAGTTGCATTGTAATACGGAAATAATATTACACTTTTCCATTAACAAAGTTATAAATCATGTTTTGATTCCACTCTGGATTAGAAGTTTTTGCTGTACTGTTTTCATTCATGAATCGATGAATCGATGAATTTTTGCAAGTTGCATTACGGAAAAATAATATTACACTTTTCCATTAATAAAGTTCTAAATCATGTTGTGATTCACTCACTCTGGATGAATTTTTGCAAGTTGCATTGCAATAAGGAAATAATATTACACTTTTCCATTAACAAAGTTATAAATCATGTTTTGATTCCACTCTGGATTAAATTTTTTTAAATTGAACATAAATGTTTTGTACACTCAGTGTATATACTTCATTTCATTAAAACTAAGACAATTAAAAAGTACTGACTGCTCAACATCTGCTCTGACGACGAGCTCATGTCTGAAGGAGACGACACCTGCGAGGGTAAAAAAAAAAACACGCCCTGTTAAGAACTCTTTTTATTTTTTAAAATATGTTTTTATATATATTGACTTTCACTGTTTCATTCATGAATCGATGAATCGATGAATTTTTGCAAGTTGCATTACGGAAAAATAATATTACACTTTTCCATTAACAAAGTTCTAAATCATGTTTTGATTCACTCACTCTGGATTACATTTTTTTGCTGTACTGTTTCATTCATGAATCGCTGAATCGATGAATTTTTGCAAGTTGCATTACGGAAAAATAATATTACACTTTTCCATTAACAAAGTTCTAAATCATGTTTTGATTCACTCACTCTGGATTACATTTTTTTGCTGTTCTGTTTCATTCATGAATCGCTGAATCGATGAATTTTTGCAAGTTGCATTACGGAAAAATAATATTACACTTTTCCATTAACAAAGTTCTAAATCATGTTGTGATTCACTCACTCTGGATGAATTTTTGCAAGTTGCATTGCAATACGGAAATAATATTACACTTTTCCATTAACAAAGTTATAAATCATGTTTTGATTGGATTAATTTTTTTTAAATTGAACATAATGTTTTGTACACTCAGTGTATATACTTCATTTCATTAAAACTAAGACAATTAAAAAGTACTGACTGCTCAACATCTGCTCTGACGACGAGCTCATGTCTGAAGGAGACGACACCTGCGAGGGTAAAAAAAAAAACACGCCCTGTTAAGAACTCTTTTTATTTTTTAAAATATGTTTTTATATATATTGACTTTCACTGTTTCATTCATGAATCGATGAATCGATGAATTTTTGCAAGTTGCATTACGGAAAAATAATATTACACTTTTCCATTAACAAAATGTTCCATGAACATAATGTTTTGTACACTCAGTGTATATACTTCATTTCATTAAAACTAAGACAATTAAAAAGTACTGACTGCTCAACATCTGCTCTGACGACGAGCTCATGTCTGAAGGAGACGACACCTGCGAGGGTAAAAAAAAAAACACGCCCTGTTAAGAACTCTTTTTATTTTTTAAAATATGTTTTTATATATATTGACTTTCACTGTTTCATTCATGAATCGATGAATCGATGAATTTTTGCAAGTTGCATTACGGAAAAATAATATTACACTTTTCCATTAACAAAGTTCTAAATCATGTTTTGATTCACTCACTCTGGATTACATTTTTTTGCTGTTCTGTTTCATTCATGAATCGCTGAATCGATGAATTTTTGCAAGTTGCATTACGGAAAAATAATATTACACTTTTCCATTAACAAAGTTCTAAATCATGTTGTGATTCACTCACTCTGGATGAATTTTTGCAAGTTGCATTGCAATACGGAAATAATATTACACTTTTCCATTAACAAAGTTATAAATCATGTTTTGATTCCACTCTGGATTAAATTTTTTTGCTGTACTGTTTCATTCATGAATCGATGAATCGATGAATTTTTGCAAGTTGCATTACGGAAAAATAATATTACACTTTTCCATTAACAAAGTTCTAAATCATGTTGTGATTCACTCACTCTGGATGAATTTTTGCAAGTTGCATTGCAATAAGGAAATAATATTACACTTTTCCATTAACAAAGTTATAAATCATGTTTTGATTGGATTAAATTTTTTTATATTGAACATAATGTTTTGTACACTCAGTGTATATACTTCATTTCATTAAAACTAAGACAATTAAAAAGTACTGACTGCTCAACATCTGCTCTGACGACGAGCTCATGTCTGAAGGAGACGACACCTGCGAGGGTAAAAAAAAAAACACGCCCTGTTAAGAACTCTTTTTATTTTTTAAAATATGTTTTTATATATATTGACTTTCACTGTTTCATTCATGAATCGATGAATCGATGAATTTTTGCAAGTTGCATTACGGAAAAATAATATTACACTTTTCCATTAACAAAATGTTCCATGAACATAATGTTTTGTACACTCAGTGTATATACTTCATTTCATTAAAACTAAGACAATTAAAAAGTACTGACTGCTCAACATCTGCTCTGACGACGAGCTCATGTCTAAAGGAGACGACACCTGCGAGGGTAAAAAAAAAAACACGCCCTGTTAAGAACTCTTTTTATTTTTTAAAATATGTTTTTATATATATTGACTTTCACTGTTTCATTCATGAATCGATGAATCGATGAATTTTTGCAAGTTGCATTACGGAAAAATAATATTACACTTTTCCATTAACAAAGTTCTAAATCATGTTGTGATTCACTCACTCTGGATGAATTTTTGCAAGTTGCATTGCAATACGGAAATAATATTACACTTTTCCATTAACAAAGTTATAAATCATGTTTTGATTCCACTCTGGATTATTTTTTTTTAAATTGAACATAATGTTTTGTACACTCAGTGTATATACTTCATTTCATTAAAACTAAGACAAGTAAAAAGTACTGACTGCTCAACATCTGCTCTGACGACGAGCTCATGTCTGAAGGAGACGACACCTGCGAGGGTAAAAAAAAAAACACGCCCTGTTAAGAACTCTTTTTATTTTTTAAAATATGTTTTTATATATATTGACTTTCACTGTTTCATTCATGAATCGATGAATCGATGAATTTTTGCAAGTTGCATTACGGAAAAATAATATTACACTTTTCCATTAACAAAATGTTCCATGAACATAATGTTTTGTACACTCAGTGTATATACTTCATTTCATTAAAACTAAGACAATTAAAAAGTACTGACTGCTCAACATCTGCTCTGACGACGAGCTCATGTCTGAAGGAGACGACACCTGCGAGGGTAAAAAAAAAAACACGCCCTGTTAAGAACTCTTTTTATTTTTTAAAATATGTTTTTATATATATTGACTTTCACTGTTTCATTCATGAATCGATGAATCGATGAATTTTTGCAAGTTGCATTACGGAAAAATAATATTACACTTTTCCATTAACAAAGTTCTAAATCATGTTTTGATTCACTCACTCTGGATTACATTTTTTTGCTGTTCTGTTTCATTCATGAATCGCTGAATCGATGAATTTTTGCAAGTTGCATTACGGAAAAATAATATTACACTTTTCCATTAACAAAGTTCTAAATCATGTTTTGATTCCACTCTGGATTCATTTTTTTTAAATTGAACATAATGTTTTGTACACTCAGTGTATATACTTCATTTCATTAAAACTAAGACAATTAAAAAGTACTGACTGCTCAACATCTGCTCTGACGACGAGCTCATGTCTGAAGGAGACGACACCTGCGAGGGTAAAAAAAAAAACACGCCCTGTTAAGAACTCTTTTTATTTTTTAAAATATGTTTTTATATATATTGACTTTCACTGTTTCATTCATGAATCGATGAATCGATGAATTTTTGCAAGTTGCATTACGGAAAAATAATATTACACTTTTCCATTAACAAAGTTCTAAATCATGTTTTGATTCACTCACTCTGGATGAATTTTTGCAAGTTGCATTGCAATACGGAAATAATATTACACTTTTCCATTAACAAAGTTCTAAATCATGTTTTGATTCCACTCTGGATTACATTTTTTTGCTGTTCTGTTTCATTCATGAATCGATGAATCGATGAATTTTTGCAAGTTGCATTACGGAAAAATAATATTACACTTTTCCATTAACAAAGTTATAAATCATGTTTTGATTCCACTCTGGATTAAAAAATTTTGCTGTACTGTTTCATTCATGAATCGATGAATCGATGAATTTTTGCAAGTTGCATTACGGAAAAATAATATTACACTTTTCCATTAACAAAGTTATAAATCATGTTTTGATTCCACTCTAGATTACATTTTTTTGCTGTACTGTTACATTCATGAATCGATGAATCGATGAATTTTTGCAAGTTGCATTGTAATACGGAAATAATATTACACTTTTCCATTAACAAAGTTATAAATCATGTTTTGATTCCACTCTGGATTAAATTTTTTTGCTGTACTGTTTTCATTCATGAATCGATGAATCGATGAATTTTTGCAAGTTGCATTACGGAAAAATAATATTACACTTTTCCATTAACAAAATGTTCCATGAACATAATGTTTTGTACACTCAGTGTATATACTTCATTTCATTAAAACTAAGACAATTAAAAAGTACTGACTGCTCAACATCTGCTCTGACGACGAGCTCATGTCTGAAGGAGACGACACCTGCGAGGGTAAAAAAAAAAACACGCCCTGTTAAGAACTCTTTTTATTTTTTAAAATATGTTTTTATATATATTGACTTTCACTGTTTCATTCATGAATCGATGAATCGATGAATTTTTGCAAGTTGCATTACGGAAAAATAATATTACACTTTTCCATTAACAAAGTTCTAAATCATGTTTTGATTCCACTCTGGATTAAAAAATTTTGCTGTACTGTTTCATTCATGAATCGATGAATCGATGAATTTTTGCAAGTTGCATTGTAATACGGAAATAATATTACACTTTTCCATTAACAAAGTTCTAAATCATGTTGTGATTCACTCACTCTGGATGAATTTTTGCAAGTTGCATTGCAATACGGAAATAATATTACACTTTTCCATTAACAAAGTTATAAATCATGTTTTGATTCCACTCTGGATTAATTTTTTTTAAATTGAACATAATGTTTTGTACACTCAGTGTATATACTTCATTTCATTAAAACTAAGACAATTAAAAAGTACTGACTGCTCAACATCTGCTCTGACGACGAGCTCATGTCTGAAGGAGACGACACCTGCGAGGGTAAAAAAAAAAACACGCCCTGTTAAGAACTCTTTTTATTTTTTAAAATATGTTTTTATATATATTGACTTTCACTGTTTCATTCATGAATCGCTGAATCGATGAATTTTTGCAAGTTGCATTACGGAAAAATAATATTACACTTTTCCATTAACAAAGTTCTAAATCATGTTTTGATTCACTCACTCTGGATGAATTTTTGCAAGTTGCATTGCGGAAAAATAATATTACACTTTTCCATTAACAAAATGTTCCATGAACATAATGTTTTGTCCACTCAGTGTATATACTTCATTTCATTAAAACTAAGACAATTAAAAAGTACTGACTGCTCAACATCTGCTCTGACGACGAGCTCATGTCTGAAGGAGACGACACCTGCGAGGGTAAAAAAAAAACACGCCCTGTTAAGAACTCTTTTTATTTTTTAAAATATGTTTTTATATATATTGACTTTCACTGTTTCATTCATGAATCGATGAATCGATGCATTTTTGCAAGTTGCATTACGGAAAAATAATATTACACTTTTCCATTAACAAAGTTCTATATCATGTTTTGATTCACTCACTCTGGATTACATTTTTTTGCTGTTCTGTTTCATTCATGAATCGCTGAATCGATGAATTTTTGCAAGTTGCATTACGGAAAAATAATATTACACTTTTCCATTAACAAAGTTCTAAATCATGTTGTGATTCACTCACTCTGGATGAATTTTTGCAAGTTGCATTGCAATACGGAAATAATATTACACTTTTCCATTAACAAAGTTCTAAATCATGTTTTGATTCCACTCTGGATTACATTTTTTTGCTGTTCTGTTTCATTCATGAATCGATGAATCGATGAATTTTTGCAAGTTGCATTACGGAAAAATAATATTACACTTTTCCATTAACAAAGTTATAAATCATGTTTTGATTCCACTCTGGATTAAATTTTTTTGCTGTACTGTTTCATTCATGAATCGATGAATCGATGAATTTTTGCAAGTTGCATTACGGAAAAATAATATTACACTTTTCCATTAACAAAGTTCTAAATCCTGTTGTGATTCCACTCTGGATTACATTTTTTTGCTGTTCTGTTTCATTCATGAATCGATGAATCGATGAATTTTTTGCAAGTTGCATTACGGAAAAATAATATTACACTTTTCCATTAACAAAGTTCTAAATCATGTTGTGATTCACTCACTCTGGATGAATTTTTGCAAGTTGCATTGCAATACGGAAATAATATTACACTTTTCCATTAACAAAGTTCTAAATCATGTTGTGATTCACTCACTCTGGATGAATTTTTGCAAGTTGCATTGCAATAAGGAAATAATATTACACTTTTCCATTAACAAAGTTATAAATCATGTTTTGATTCCACTCTGGATTAAATTTTTTTGCTGTCTGTTTCATTCATGAATCGATGAATCGATGAATTTTTTGCAAGTTGCATTACGGAAAAATAATATTACACTTTTCCATTAACAAAGTTCTAAATCCTGTTGTGATTCCACTCTGGATTACATTTTTTTGCTGTCTGTTTCATTCATGAATCGATGAATCGATGAATTTTTGCAAGTTGCATTGTAATACGGAAATAATATTACACTTTTCCATTAACAAAGTTCTAAATCATGTTGTGATTCACTCACTCTGGATTACATTTTTTTGCTGTTCTGTTTCATTCATGAATCGATGAATCGATGAATTTTTGCAAGTTGCATTACGGAAAAATAATATTACACTTTTCCATTAACAAAGTTCTAAATCATGTTGTGATTCACTCACTCTGGATGAATTTTTGCAAGTTGCATTGCAATACGGAAATAATATTACACTTTTCCATTAACAAAGTTCTAAATCATGTTTTTATTCCCCTCTGGATTACATTTTTTTGCTGTTCTGTTTCATTCATGAATCGATGAATCGATGAATTTTTGCAAGTTGCATTACGGAAAAATAATATTACACTTTTCCATTAACAAAGTTCTAAATCATGTTGTGATTCACTCACTCTGGATGAATTTTTGCAAGTTGCATTGCAATAAGGAAATAATATTACACTTTTCCATTAACAAAGTTATAAATCATGTTTTGATTCCACTCTGGATTAAATTTTTTTGCTGTACTGTTTCATTCATGAATCGATGAATCGATGAATTTTTGCAAGTTGCATTACGGAAAAATAATATTACACTTTTCCATTAACAAAGTTCTAAATCCTGTTGTGATTCCACTCTGGATTACATTTTTTTGCTGTCTGTTTCATTCATGAATCGATGAATCGATGAATTTTTTGCAAGTTGCATTACGGAAAAATAATATTACACTTTTCCATTAACAAAGTTATAAATCATGTTTTGATTCCACTCTAGATTACATTTTTTTGCTGTACTGTTTCATTCATGAATCGATGAATCGATGAATTTTTGCAAGTTGCATTGTAATACGGAAATAATATTACACTTTTCCATTAACAAAGTTATAAATCATGTTTTGATTCCACTCTGGATTAAAATTTTTTGCTGTACTGTTTTCATTCATGAATCGATGAATCGATGAATTTTTGCAAGTTGCATTACGGAAAAATAATATTACACTTTTCCATTAACAAAGTTCTAAATCATGTTGTGATTCACTCACTCTGGATGAATTTTTGCAAGTTGCATTGCAATAAGGAAATAATATTACACTTTTCCATTAACAAAGTTATAAATCATGTTTTGATTCCACTCTGGATTAAAATTTTTTAAATTGAACATAAATGTTTTGTACACTCAGTGTACATACTTCATTTCATTAAAACTAAGACAATTAAAAAGTACTGACTGCTCAACATCTGCTCTGACGACGAGCTCATGTCTGAAGGAGACGACACCTGCGAGGGTAAAAAAAAAAACACGCCCTGTTAAGAACTCTTTTTATTTTTTAAAATATGTTTTTATATATATTGACTTTCACTGTTTCATTCATGAATCGATGAATCGATGAATTTTTGAAAGTTGCATTACGGAAAAATAATATTACACTTTTCCATTAACAAAATGTTCCATGAACATAATGTTTTGTACACTCAGTGTATATACTTCATTTCATTAAAACTAAGACAATTAAAAAGTACTGACTGCTCAACATCTGCTCTGACGACGAGCTCATGTCTGAAGGAGACGACACCTGCGAGGGTAAAAAAAAAAACACGCCCTGTTAAGAACTCTTTTTATTTTTTAAAATATGTTTTTATATATATTGACTTTCACTGTTTCATTCATGAATCGATGAATCGATGAATTTTTGCAAGTTGCATTACGGAAAAATAATATTACACTTTTCCATTAACAAAGTTCTAAATCATGTTTTGATTCACTCACTCTGGATTACATTTTTTTGCTGTTCTGTTTCATTCATGAATCGCTGAATCGATGAATTTTTGCAAGTTGCATTACGGAAAAATAATATTACACTTTTCCATTAACAAAGTTCTAAATCATGTTGTGATTCACTCACTCTGGATGAATTTTTGCAAGTTGCATTGCAATACGGAAATAATATTACACTTTTCCATTAACAAAGTTATAAATCATATTTTGATTCCACTCTGGATTAAATTTTTTTAAATTGAACATAATGTTTTGTACACTCAGTGTATATACTTCATTTCATTAAAACTAAGACAATTAAAAAGTACTGACTGCTCAACATCTGCTCTGACGACGAGCTCATGTCTGAAGGAGACGACACCTGCGAGGGTAAAAAAAAAAACACGCCCTGTTAAGAACTCTTTTTATTTTTTAAAATATGTTTTTATATATATTGACTTTCACTGTTTCATTCATGAATCGATGAATCGATGAATTTTTGCAAGTTGCATTACGGAAAAATAATATTACACTTTTCCATTAACAAAGTTCTAAATCATGTTTTGATTCCACTCTGGATTAAAATTTTTTGCTGTACTGTTTCATTCATGAATCGATGAATCGATGAATTTTTGCAAGTTGCATTGTAATACGGAAATAATATTACACTTTTCCATTAACAAAGTTCTAAATCATGTTGTGATTCACTCACTCTGGATGAATTTTTGCAAGTTGCATTGCAATACGGAAATAATATTACACTTTTCCATTAACAAAGTTATAAATCATGTTTTGATTCCACTCTGGATTAAATTTTTTTAAATTGAACATAATGTTTTGTACACTCAGTGTATATACTTCATTTCATTAAAACTAAGACAATTAAAAAGTACTGACTGCTCAACATCTGCTCTGACGACGAGCTCATGTCTGAAGGAGACGACACCTGCGAGGGTAAAAAAAAAAACACGCCCTGTTAAGAACTCTTTTTATTTTTTAAAATATGTTTTTATATATATTGACTTTCACTGTTTCATTCATGAATCGCTGAATCGATGAATTTTTGCAAGTTGCATTACGGAAAAATAATATTACACTTTTCCATTAACAAAGTTCTAAATCATGTTTTGATTCACTCACTCTGGATGAATTTTTGCAAGTTGCATTGCAATACGGAAATAATATTACACTTTTCCATTAACAAAGTTCTAAATCATGTTTTTATTCCCCTCTGGATAAAATTTTTTTGCTGTTCTGTTTCATTCATGAATCGATGAATCGATGAATTTTTGCAAGTTGCATTACGGAAAAATAATATTACACTTTTCCATTAACAAAGTTCTAAATCATGTTGTGATTCACTCACTCTGGATGAATTTTTGCAAGTTGCATTGCAATAAGGAAATAATATTACACTTTTCCATTAACAAAGTTATAAATCATGTTTTGATTCCACTCTGGATTAAATTTTTTTGCTGTACTGTTTCATTCATGAATCGATGAATCGATGAATTTTTGCAAGTTGCATTACAGAAAAATAATATTACACTTTTCCATTAACAAAGTTCTAAATCCTGTTGTGATTCCACTCTGGATTACATTTTTTTGCTGTCTGTTTCATTCATGAATCGATGAATCGATGAATTTTTTGCAAGTTGCATTACGGAAAAATAATATTACACTTTTCCATTAACAAAGTTATAAATCATGTTTTGATTCCACTCTAGATTACATTTTTTTGCTGTACTGTTTCATTCATGAATCGATGAATCGATGAATTTTTGCAAGTTGCATTGTAATACGGAAATAATATTACACTTTTCCATTAACAAAGTTATAAATCATGTTTTGATTCCACTCTGGATTAAAAAATTTTGCTGTACTGTTTTCATTCATGAATCGATGAATCGATGAATTTTTGCAAGTTGCATTACGGAAAAATAATATTACACTTTTCCATTAACAAAGTTCTAAATCATGTTGTGATTCACTCACTCTGGATGAATTTTTGCAAGTTGCATTGCAATAAGGAAATAATATTACACTTTTCCATTAACAAAGTTCTAAATCATGTTGTGATTCACTCACTCTGGATGAATTTTTGCAAGTTGCATTGCAATAAGGAAATAATATTACACTTTTCCATTAACAAAGTTATAAATCATGTTTTGATTCCACTCTGGATTAAAAATTTTTGCTGTACTGTTTCATTCATGAATCGATGAATCGATGAATTTTTGCAAGTTGCATTACGGAAAAATAATATTACACTTTTCCATTAACAAAGTTCTAAATCCTGTTGTGATTCCACTCTGGATTACATTTTTTTGCTGTCTGTTTCATTCATGAATCGATGAATCGATGAATTTTTTGCAAGTTGCATTACGGAAAAATAATATTACACTTTTCCATTAACAAAGTTATAAATCATGTTTTGATTCCACTCTAGATTACATTTTTTTGCTGTACTGTTTCATTCATGAATCGATGAATCGATGAATTTTTGCAAGTTGCATTGTAATACGGAAATAATATTACACTTTTCCATTAACAAAGTTATAAATCATGTTTTGATTCCACTCTGGATTAAAATTTTTTGCTGTACTGTTTTCATTCATGAATCGATGAATCGATGAATTTTTGCAAGTTGCATTACGGAAAAATAATATTACACTTTTCCATTAACAAAGTTCTAAATCATGTTGTGATTCACTCACTCTGGATGAATTTTTGCAAGTTGCATTGCAATAAGGAAATAATATTACACTTTTCCATTAACAAAGTTATAAATCATGTTTTGATTCCACTCTGGATTAAATTTTTTTAAATTGAACATAAATGTTTTGTACACTCAGTGTATATACTTCATTTCATTAAAACTAAGACAATTAAAAAGTACTGACTGCTCAACATCTGCTCTGACGACGAGCTCATGTCTGAAGGAGACGACACCTGCGAGGGTAAAAAAAAAAACACGCCCTGTTAAGAACTCTTTTTATTTTTTAAAATATGTTTTTATATATATTGACTTTCACTGTTTCATTCATGAATCGATGAATCGATGAATTTTTGCAAGTTGCATTACGGAAAAATAATATTACACTTTTCCATTAACAAAATGTTCCATGAACATAATGTTTTGTACACTCAGTGTATATACTTCATTTCATTAAAACTAAGACAATTAAAAAGTACTGACTGCTCAACATCTGCTCTGACGACGAGCTCATGTCTGAAGGAGACGACACCTGCGAGGGTAAAAAAAAAAACACGCCCTGTTAAGAACTCTTTTTATTTTTTAAAATATGTTTTTATATATATTGACTTTCACTGTTTCATTCATGAATCGATGAATCGATGAATTTTTGCAAGTTGCATTACGGAAAAATAATATTACACTTTTCCATTAACAAAGTTCTAAATCATGTTTTGATTCACTCACTCTGGATTACATTTTTTTGCTGTTCTGTTTCATTCATGAATCGCTGAATCGATGAATTTTTGCAAGTTGCATTACGGAAAAATAATATTACACTTTTCCATTAACAAAGTTCTAAATCATGTTGTGATTCACTCACTCTGGATGAATTTTTGCAAGTTGCATTGCAATAAGGAAATAATATCACACTTTTCCATTAACAAAGTTATAAATCATGTTTTGATTCCACTCTGGATTAAAAATTTTTGCTGTACTGTTTCATTCATGAATCGATGAATCGATGAATTTTTGCAAGTTGCATTACGGAAAAATAATATTACACTTTTCCATTAACAAAGTTCTAAATCCTGTTGTGATTCCACTCTGGATTACATTTTTTTGCTGTCTGTTTCATTCATGAATCGATGAATCGATGAATTTTTTGCAAGTTGCATTACGGAAAAATAATATTACACTTTTCCATTAACAAAGTTATAAATCATGTTTTGATTCCACTCTAGATTACATTTTTTTGCTGTACTGTTTCATTCATGAATCGATGAATCGATGAATTTTTGCAAGTTGCATTGTAATACGGAAATAATATTACACTTTTCCATTAACAAAGTTATAAATCATGTTTTGATTCCACTCTGGATTAAAATTTTTTGCTGTACTGTTTTCATTCATGAATCGATGAATCGATGAATTTTTGCAAGTTGCATTACGGAAAAATAATATTACACTTTTCCATTAACAAAGTTCTAAATCATGTTGTGATTCACTCACTCTGGATGAATTTTTGCAAGTTGCATTGCAATAAGGAAATAATATTACACTTTTCCATTAACAAAGTTATAAATCATGTTTTGATTCCACTCTGGATTAAATTTTTTTAAATTGAACATAAATGTTTTGTACACTCAGTGTATATACTTCATTTCATTAAAACTAAGACAATTAAAAAGTACTGACTGCTCAACATCTGCTCTGACGACGAGCTCATGTCTGAAGGAGACGACACCTGCGAGGGTAAAAAAAAAAACACGCCCTGTTAAGAACTCTTTTTATTTTTTAAAATATGTTTTTATATATATTGACTTTCACTGTTTCATTCATGAATCGATGAATCGATGAATTTTTGCAAGTTGCATTACGGAAAAATAATATTACACTTTTCCATTAACAAAATGTTCCATGAACATAATGTTTTGTACACTCAGTGTATATACTTCATTTCATTAAAACTAAGACAATTAAAAAGTACTGACTGCTCAACATCTGCTCTGACGACGAGCTCATGTCTGAAGGAGACGACACCTGCGAGGGTAAAAAAAAAAACACGCCCTGTTAAGAACTCTTTTTATTTTTTAAAATATGTTTTTATATATATTGACTTTCACTGTTTCATTCATGAATCGATGAATCGATGAATTTTTGCAAGTTGCATTACGGAAAAATAATATTACACTTTTCCATTAACAAAGTTCTAAATCATGTTTTGATTCACTCACTCTGGATTACATTTTTTTGCTGTTCTGTTTCATTCATGAATCGCTGAATCGATGAATTTTTGCAAGTTGCATTACGGAAAAATAATATTACACTTTTCCATTAACAAAGTTCTAAATCATGTTGTGATTCACTCACTCTGGATGAATTTTTGCAAGTTGCATTGCAATACGGAAATAATATTACACTTTTCCATTAACAAAGTTATAAATCATGTTTTGATTCCACTCTGGATTAAATTTTTTTAAATTGAACATAATGTTTTGTACACTCAGTGTATATACTTCATTTCATTAAAACTAAGACAATTAAAAAGTACTGACTGCTCAACATCTGCTCTGACGACGAGCTCATGTCTGAAGGAGACGACACCTGCGAGGGTAAAAAAAAAAAACACGCCCTGTTAAGAACTCTTTTTATTTTTTAAAATATGTTTTTATATATATTGACTTTCACTGTTTCATTCATGAATCGATGAATCGATGAATTTTTGCAAGTTGCATTACGGAAAAATAATATTACACTTTTCCATTAACAAAGTTCTAAATCATGTTTTGATTCCACTCTGGATTAAAATTTTTTGCTGTACTGTTTCATTCATGAATCGATGAATCGATGAATTTTTGCAAGTTGCATTGTAATACGGAAATAATATTACACTTTTCCATTAACAAAGTTCTAAATCATGTTGTGATTCACTCACTCTGGATGAATTTTTGCAAGTTGCATTGCAATACGGAAATAATATTACACTTTTCCATTAACAAAGTTATAAATCATGTTTTGATTCCACTCTGGATTAAATTTTTTTAAATTGAACATAATGTTTTGTACACTCAGTGTATATACTTCATTTCATTAAAACTAAGACAATTAAAAAGTACTGACTGCTCAACATCTGCTCTGACGACGAGCTCATGTCTGAAGGAGACGACACCTGCGAGGGTAAAAAAAAAAACACGCCCTGTTAAGAACTCTTTTTATTTTTTAAAATATGTTTTTATATATATTGACTTTCACTGTTTCATTCATGAATCGCTGAATCGATGAATTTTTGCAAGTTGCATTACGGAAAAATAATATTACACTTTTCCATTAACAAAGTTCTAAATCATGTTTTGATTCACTCACTCTGGATGAATTTTTGCAAGTTGCATTGCAATACGGAAATAATATTACACTTTTCCATTAACAAAGTTCTAAATCATGTTTTTATTCCCCTCTGGATTAAATTTTTTTGCTGTTCTGTTTCATTCATGAATCGATGAATCGATGAATTTTTGCAAGTTGCATTACGGAAAAATAATATTACACTTTTCCATTAAAAAAGTTCTAAATCATGTTGTGATTCACTCACTCTGGATGAATTTTTGCAAGTTGCATTGCAATAAGGAAATAATATTACACTTTTCCATTAACAAAGTTATAAATCATGTTTTGATTCCACTCTGGATTAAATTTTTTTGCTGTACTGTTTCATTCATGAATCGATGAATCGATGAATTTTTGCAAGTTGCATTACGGAAAAATAATATTACACTTTTCCATTAACAAAGTTCTAAATCCTGTTGTGATTCCACTCTGGATTACATTTTTTTGCTGTCTGTTTCATTCATGAATCGATGAATCGATGAATTTTTTGCAAGTTGCATTACGGAAAAATAATATTACACTTTTCCATTAACAAAGTTATAAATCCTGTTTTGATTCCACTCTAGATTACATTTTTTTGCTGTACTGTTTCATTCATGAATCGATGAATCGATGAATTTTTGCAAGTTGCATTGTAATACGGAAATAATATTACACTTTTCCATTAACAAAGTTATAAATCATGTTTTGATTCCACTCTGGATTAAAAATTTTTGCTGTACTGTTTTCATTCATGAATCGATGAATCGATGAATTTTTGCAAGTTGCATTACGGAAAAATAATATTACACTTTTCCATTAACAAAGTTCTAAATCATGTTGTGATTCACTCACTCTGGATGAATTTTTGCAAGTTGCATTGCAATAAGGAAATAATATTACACTTTTCCATTAACAAAGTTCTAAATCATGTTGTGATTCACTCACTCTGGATGAATTTTTGCAAGTTGCATTGTAATACGGAAATAATATTACACTTTTCCATTAACAAAGTTATAAATCATGTTTTGATTCCACTCTGGATTAAAAATTTTTGCTGTACTGTTTTCATTCATGAATCGATGAATCGATGAATTTTTGCAAGTTGCATTACGGAAAAATAATATTACACTTTTCCATTAACAAAGTTCTAAATCATGTTGTGATTCACTCACTCTGGATGAATTTTTGCAAGTTGCATTGCAATAAGGAAATAATATTACACTTTTCCATTAACAAAGTTCTAAATCATGTTGTGATTCACTCACTCTGGATGAATTTTTGCAAGTTGCATTGCAATAAGGAAATAATATTACACTTTTCCATTAACAAAGTTATAAATCATGTTTTGATTCCACTCTGGATTAAAATTTTTTGCTGTACTGTTTCATTCATGAATCGATGAATCGATGAATTTTTGCAAGTTGCATTACGGAAAAATAATATTACACTTTTCCATTAACAAAGTTCTAAATCCTGTTGTGATTCCACTCTGGATTACATTTTTTTGCTGTCTGTTTCATTCATGAATCGATGAATCGATGAATTTTTTGCAAGTTGCATTACGGAAAAATAATATTACACTTTTCCATTAACAAAGTTATAAATCATGTTTTGATTCCACTCTAGATTACATTTTTTTGCTGTACTGTTTCATTCATGAATCGATGAATCGATGAATTTTTGCAAGTTGCATTGTAATACGGAAATAATATTACACTTTTCCATTAACAAAGTTATAAATCATGTTTTGATTCCACTCTGGATTAAAATTTTTTGCTGTACTGTTTTCATTCATGAATCGATGAATCGATGAATTTTTGCAAGTTGCATTACGGAAAAATAATATTACACTTTTCCATTAACAAAGTTCTAAATCATGTTGTGATTCACTCACTCTGGATGAATTTTTGCAAGTTGCATTGCAATAAGGAAATAATATTACACTTTTCCATTAACAAAGTTATAAATCATGTTTTGATTCCACTCTGGATTAAATTTTTTTAAATTGAACATAAATGTTTTGTACACTCAGTGTATATACTTCATTTCATTAAAACTAAGACAATTAAAAAGTACTGACTGCTCAACATCTGCTCTGACGACGAGCTCATGTCTGAAGGAGACGACACCTGCGAGGGTAAAAAAAAAAACGCCCTGTTAAGAACTCTTTTTATTTTTTAAAATATGTTTTTATATATATTGACTTTCACTGTTTCATTCATGAATCGATGAATCGATGAATTTTTGCAAGTTGCATTACGGAAAAATAATATTACACTTTTCCATTAACAAAATGTTCCATGAACATAATGTTTTGTACACTCAGTGTATATACTTCATTTCATTAAAACTAAGACAATTAAAAAGTACTGACTGCTCAACATCTGCTCTGACGACGAGCTCATGTCTGAAGGAGACGACACCTGCGAGGGTAAAAAAAAAAACACGCCCTGTTAAGAACTCTTTTTATTTTTTAAAATATGTTTTTATATATATTGACTTTCACTGTTTCATTCATGAATCGATGAATCGATGAATTTTTGCAAGTTGCATTACGGAAAAATAATATTACACTTTTCCATTAACAAAGTTCTAAATCATGTTTTGATTCACTCACTCTGGATTACATTTTTTTGCTGTTCTGTTTCATTCATGAATCGCTGAATCGATGAATTTTTGCAAGTTGCATTACGGAAAAATAATATTACACTTTTCCATTAACAAAGTTCTAAATCATGTTGTGATTCACTCACTCTGGATGAATTTTTGCAAGTTGCATTGCAATACGGAAATAATATTACACTTTTCCATTAACAAAGTTCTAAATCATGTTTTGATTCCACTCTGGATTACATTTTTTTGCTGTTCTGTTTCATTCATGAATCGATGAATCGATGAATTTTTGCAAGTTGCATTACGGAAAAATAATATTACACTTTTCCATTAACAAAGTTATAAATCATGTTTTGATTCCACTCTAGATTACATTTTTTTGCTGTACTGTTTCATTCATGAATCGATGAATCGATGAATTTTTGCAAGTTGCATTGTAATACGGAAATAATATTACACTTTTCCATTAACAAAGTTATAAATCATGTTTTGATTCCACTCTGGATTAAATTTTTTTGCTGTACTGTTTTCATTCATGAATCGATGAATCGATGAATTTTTGCAAGTTGCATTACGGAAATAATATTACACTTTTCCATTAACAAAGTTCTAAATCATGTTTTTATTCCCCTCTGGATTAAATTTTTTTGCTGTTCTGTTTCATTCATGAATCGATGAATCGATGAATTTTTGCAAGTTGCATTACGGAAAAATAATATTACACTTTTCCATTAACAAAGTTCTAAATCATGTTTTGATTCCACTCTGGATTAAAAATTTTTAATGTACTGTTTCATTCATGAATCGATGAATCGATGAATTTTTGCAAGTTGCATTGTAATACGGAAATAATATTACACTTTTCCATTAACAAAGTTCTAAATCATGTTGTGATTCACTCACTCTGGATGAATTTTTGCAAGTTGCATTGCAATACGGAAATAATATTACACTTTTCCATTAACAAAGTTATAAATCATGTTTTGATTCCACTCTGGATTAAATTTTTTTGCTGTACTGTTTCATTCATGAATCGATGAATCGATGAATTTTTGCAAGTTGCATTGTAATACGGAAATAATATTACACTTTTCCATTAACAAAGTTATAAATCATGTTTTGATTCCACTCTGGATTAAATTTTTTTGCTGTACTGTTTTCATTCATGAATCGATGAATCGATGAATTTTTGCAAGTTGCATTACGGAAAAATAATATTACACTTTTCCATTAACAAAGTTCTAAATCCTGTTGTGATTCCACTCTGGATTACATTTTTTTGCTGTTCTGTTTCATTCATGAATCGATGAATCGATGAATTTTTTGCAAGTTGCATTACGGAAAAATAATATTACACTTTTCCATTAACAAAGTTCTAAATCATGTTGTGATTCACTCACTCTGGATGAATTTTTGCAAGTTGCATTGCATTACGGAAAAATAATATTACACTTTTCCATTAACAAAGTTCTAAATCATGTTGTGATTCACTCACTCTGGATGAATTTTTGCAAGTTGCATTGCAATACGGAAATAATATTACACTTTTCCATTAACAAAGTTCTAAATCATGTTTTTATTCCCCTCTGGATTAAATTTTTTTGCTGTTCTGTTTCATTCATGAATCGATGAATCGATGAATTTTTGCAAGTTGCATTACGGAAAAATAATATTACACTTTTCCATTAACAAAGTTCTAAATCATGTTTTGATTCACTCACTCTGGATTACATTTTTTTGCTGTTCTGTTTCATTCATGAATTGCTGAATCGATGAATTTTTGCAAGTTGCATTACGGAAAAATAATATTACACTTTTCCATTAACAAAGTTCTAAATCATGTTGTGATTCACTCACTCTGGATGAATTTTTGCAAGTTGCATTGCAATACGGAAATAATATTACACTTTTCCATTAACAAAGTTATAAATCATGTTTTGATTCCACTCTGGATTAAATTTTTTTAAATTGAACATAATGTTTTGTACACTCAGTGTATATACTTCATTTCATTAAAACTAAGACAATTAAAAAGTACTGACTGCTCAACATCTGCTCTGACGACGAGCTCATGTCTGAAGGAGACGACACCTGCGAGGGTAAAAAAAAAAACACGCCCTGTTAAGAACTCTTTTTATTTTTTAAAATATGTTTTTATATATATTGACTTTCACTGTTTCATTCATGAATCGATGAATCGATGAATTTTTGCAAGTTGCATTACGGAAAAATAATATTACACTTTTCCATTAACAAAGTTCTAAATCATGTTTTGATTCCACTCTGGATTAAAATTTTTTGCTGTACTGTTTCATTCATGAATCGATGAATCGATGAATTTTTGCAAGTTGCATTGTAATACGGAAATAATATTACACTTTTCCATTAACAAAGTTCTAAATCATGTTGTGATTCACTCACTCTGGATGAATTTTTGCAAGTTGCATTGCAATACGGAAATAATATTACACTTTTCCATTAACAAAGTTATAAATCATGTTTTGATTCCACTCTGGATTAAATTTTTTTAAATTGAACATAATGTTTTGTACACTCAGTGTATATACTTCATTTCATTAAAACTAAGACAATTAAAAAGTACTGACTGCTCAACATCTGCTCTGACGACGAGCTCATGTCTGAAGGAGACGACACCTGCGAGGGTAAAAAAAAAAACACGCCCTGTTAAGAACTCTTTTTATTTTTTAAAATATGTTTTTATATATATTGACTTTCACTGTTTCATTCATGAATCGCTGAATCGATGAATTTTTGCAAGTTGCATTACGGAAAAATAATATTACACTTTTCCATTAACAAAGTTATAAATCATGTTTTGATTCCACTCTGGATTAAAAATTTTTGCTGTACTGTTTTCATTCATGAATCGATGAATCGATGAATTTTTGCAAGTTGCATTACGGAAAAATAATATTACACTTTTCCATTAACAAAGTTCTAAATCATGTTGTGATTCACTCACTCTGGATGAATTTTTGCAAGTTGCATTGCAATAAGGAAATAATATTACACTTTTCCATTAACAAAGTTCTAAATCATGTTGTGATTCACTCACTCTGGATGAATTTTTGCAAGTTGCATTGTAATACGGAAATAATATTACACTTTTCCATTAACAAAGTTATAAATCATGTTTTGATTCCACTCTGGATTAAAAATTTTTGCTGTACTGTTTTCATTCATGAATCGATGAATCGATGAATTTTTGCAAGTTGCATTACGGAAAAATAATATTACACTTTTCCATTAACAAAGTTCTAAATCATGTTGTGATTCACTCACTCTGGATGAATTTTTGCAAGTTGCATTGCAATAAGGAAATAATATTACACTTTTCCATTAACAAAGTTCTAAATCATGTTGTGATTCACTCACTCTGGATGAATTTTTGCAAGTTGCATTGCAATAAGGAAATAATATTACACTTTTCCATTAACAAAGTTATAAATCATGTTTTGATTCCACTCTGGATTAAAATTTTTTGCTGTACTGTTTCATTCATGAATCGATGAATCGATGAATTTTTGCAAGTTGCATTACGGAAAAATAATATTACACTTTTCCATTAACAAAGTTCTAAATCCTGTTGTGATTCCACTCTGGATTACATTTTTTTGCTGTCTGTTTCATTCATGAATCGATGAATCGATGAATTTTTTGCAAGTTGCATTACGGAAAAATAATATTACACTTTTCCATTAACAAAGTTATAAATCATGTTTTGATTCCACTCTAGATTACATTTTTTTGCTGTACTGTTTCATTCATGAATCGATGAATCGATGAATTTTTGCAAGTTGCATTGTAATACGGAAATAATATTACACTTTTCCATTAACAAAGTTATAAATCATGTTTTGATTCCACTCTGGATTAAATTTTTTTGCTGTACTGTTTTCATTCATGAATCGATGAATCGATGAATTTTTGCAAGTTGCATTACGGAAAAATAATATTACACTTTTCCATTAACAAAGTTCTAAATCATGTTGTGATTCACTCACTCTGGATGAATTTTTGCAAGTTGCATTGCAATAAGGAAATAATATTACACTTTTCCATTAACAAAGTTATAAATCATGTTTTGATTCCACTCTGGATTAAATTTTTTTAAATTGAACATAAATGTTTTGTACACTCAGTGTATATACTTCATTTCATTAAAACTAAGACAATTAAAAAGTACTGACTGCTCAACATCTGCTCTGACGACGAGCTCATGTCTGAAGGAGACGACACCTGCGAGGGTAAAAAAAAAAACGCCCTGTTAAGAACTCTTTTTATTTTTTAAAATATGTTTTTATATATATTGACTTTCACTGTTTCATTCATGAATCGATGAATCGATGAATTTTTGCAAGTTGCATTACGGAAAAATAATATTACACTTTTCCATTAACAAAATGTTCCATGAACATAATGTTTTGTACACTCAGTGTATATACTTCATTTCATTAAAACTAAGACAATTAAAAAGTACTGACTGCTCAACATCTGCTCTGACGACGAGCTCATGTCTGAAGGAGACGACACCTGCGAGGGTAAAAAAAAAAACACGCCCTGTTAAGAACTCTTTTTATTTTTTAAAATATGTTTTTATATATATTGACTTTCACTGTTTCATTCATGAATCGATGAATCGATGAATTTTTGCAAGTTGCATTACGGAAAAATAATATTACACTTTTCCATTAACAAAGTTCTAAATCATGTTTTGATTCACTCACTCTGGATTACATTTTTTTGCTGTTCTGTTTCATTCATGAATCGCTGAATCGATGAATTTTTGCAAGTTGCATTACGGAAAAATAATATTACACTTTTCCATTAACAAAGTTCTAAATCATGTTGTGATTCACTCACTCTGGATGAATTTTTGCAAGTTGCATTGCAATACGGAAATAATATTACACTTTTCCATTAACAAAGTTCTAAATCATGTTTTGATTCCACTCTGGATTACATTTTTTTGCTGTTCTGTTTCATTCATGAATCGATGAATCGATGAATTTTTGCAAGTTGCATTACGGAAAAATAATATTACACTTTTCCATTAACAAAGTTATAAATCATGTTTTGATTCCACTCTAGATTACATTTTTTTGCTGTACTGTTTCATTCATGAATCGATGAATCGATGAATTTTTGCAAGTTGCATTGTAATACGGAAATAATATTACACTTTTCCATTAACAAAGTTATAAATCATGTTTTGATTCCACTCTGGATTAAATTTTTTTGCTGTACTGTTTTCATTCATGAATCGATGAATCGATGAATTTTTGCAAGTTGCATTACGGAAATAATATTACACTTTTCCATTAACAAAGTTCTAAATCATGTTTTTATTCCCCTCTGGATTAAATTTTTTTGCTGTTCTGTTTCATTCATGAATCGATGAATCGATGAATTTTTGCAAGTTGCATTACGGAAAAATAATATTACACTTTTCCATTAACAAAGTTCTAAATCATGTTTTGATTCCACTCTGGATTAAAAATTTTTGCTGTACTGTTTCATTCATGAATCGATGAATCGATGAATTTTTGCAAGTTGCATTGTAATACGGAAATAATATTACACTTTTCCATTAACAAAGTTCTAAATCATGTTGTGATTCACTCACTCTGGATGAATTTTTGCAAGTTGCATTGCAATACGGAAATAATATTACACTTTTCCATTAACAAAGTTATAAATCATGTTTTGATTCCACTCTGGATAAAAAATTTTTGCTGTACTGTTTCATTCATGAATCGATGAATCGATGAATTTTTGCAAGTTGCATTGTAATACGGAAATAATATTACACTTTTCCATTAACAAAGTTATAAATCATGTTTTGATTCCACTCTGGATTAAATTTTTTTGCTGTACTGTTTTCATTCATGAATCGATGAATCGATGAATTTTTGCAAGTTGCATTACGGAAAAATAATATTACACTTTTCCATTAACAAAGTTCTAAATCCTGTTGTGATTCCACTCTGGATTACATTTTTTTGCTGTTCTGTTTCATTCATGAATCGATGAATCGATGAATTTTTTGCAAGTTGCATTACGGAAAAATAATATTACACTTTTCCATTAACAAAGTTCTAAATCATGTTGTGATTCACTCACTCTGGATGAATTTTTGCAAGTTGCATTGCATTACGGAAAAATAATATTACACTTTTCCATTAACAAAGTTCTAAATCATGTTGTGATTCACTCACTCTGGATGAATTTTTGCAAGTTGCATTGCAATACGGAAATAATATTACACTTTTCCATTAACAAAGTTCTAAATCATGTTTTTATTCCCCTCTGGATTAAATTTTTTTGCTGTTCTGTTTCATTCATGAATCGATGAATCGATGAATTTTTGCAAGTTGCATTACGGAAAAATAATATTACACTTTTCCATTAACAAAGTTCTAAATCATGTTTTGATTCACTCACTCTGGATTACATTTTTTTGCTGTTCTGTTTCATTCATGAATCGCTGAATCGATGAATTTTTGCAAGTTGCATTACGGAAAAATAATATTACACTTTTCCATTAACAAAGTTCTAAATCATGTTGTGATTCACTCACTCTGGATGAATTTTTGCAAGTTGCATTGCAATACGGAAATAATATTACACTTTTCCATTAACAAAGTTATAAATCATGTTTTGATTCCACTCTGGATTAAATTTTTTTAAATTGAACATAATGTTTTGTACACTCAGTGTATATACTTCATTTCATTAAAACTAAGACAATTAAAAAGTACTGACTGCTCAACATCTGCTCTGACGACGAGCTCATGTCTGAAGGAGACGACACCTGCGAGGGTAAAAAAAAAAACACGCCCTGTTAAGAACTCTTTTTATTTTTTAAAATATGTTTTTATATATATTGACTTTCACTGTTTCATTCATGAATCGATGAATCGATGAATTTTTGCAAGTTGCATTACGGAAAAATAATATTACACTTTTCCATTAACAAAGTTCTAAATCATGTTTTGATTCCACTCTGGATTAAAATTTTTTGCTGTACTGTTTCATTCATGAATCGATGAATCGATGAATTTTTGCAAGTTGCATTGTAATACGGAAATAATATTACACTTTTCCATTAACAAAGTTCTAAATCATGTTGTGATTCACTCACTCTGGATGAATTTTTGCAAGTTGCATTGCAATACGGAAATAATATTACACTTTTCCATTAACAAAGTTATAAATCATGTTTTGATTCCACTCTGGATTAAATTTTTTTAAATTGAACATAATGTTTTGTACACTCAGTGTATATACTTCATTTCATTAAAACTAAGACAATTAAAAAGTACTGACTGCTCAACATCTGCTCTGACGACGAGCTCATGTCTGAAGGAGACGACACCTGCGAGGGTAAAAAAAAAAACACGCCCTGTTAAGAACTCTTTTTATTTTTTAAAATATGTTTTTATATATATTGACTTTCACTGTTTCATTCATGAATCGCTGAATCGATGAATTTTTGCAAGTTGCATTACGGAAAAATAATATTACACTTTTCCATTAACAAAGTTCTAAATCATGTTTTGATTCACTCACTCTGGATGAATTTTTGCAAGTTGCATTGCAATACGGAAATAATATTACACTTTTCCATTAACAAAGTTCTAAATCATGTTTTTATTCCCCTCTGGATTAAATTTTTTTGCTGTTCTGTTTCATTCATGAATCGATGAATCGATGAATTTTTGCAAGTTGCATTACGGAAAAATAATATTACACTTTTCCATTAACAAAGTTCTAAATCATGTTGTGATTCACTCACTCTGGATGAATTTTTGCAAGTTGCATTGCAATAAGGAAATAATATTACACTTTTCCATTAATTATAAATCATGTTTTGATTCCACTCTGGATTAAATTTTTTTGCTGTACTGTTTCATTCATGAATCGATGAATCGATGAATTTTTGCAAGTTGCATTACGGAAAAATAATATTACACTTTTCCATTAACAAAGTTCTAAATCCTGTTGTGATTCCACTCTGGATTACATTTTTTTGCTGTCTGTTTCATTCATGAATCGATGAATCGATGAATTTTTTGCAAGTTGCATTACGGAAAAATAATATTACACTTTTCCATTAACAAAGTTATAAATCATGTTTTGATTCCACTCTAGATTACATTTTTTTGCTGTACTGTTTCATTCATGAATCGATGAATCGATGAATTTTTGCAAGTTGCATTGTAATACGGAAATAATATTACACTTTTCCATTAACAAAGTTATAAATCATGTTTTGATTCCACTCTGGATTAAAAATTTTTGCTGTACTGTTTTCATTCATGAATCGATGAATCGATGAATTTTTGCAAGTTGCATTACGGAAAAATAATATTACACTTTTCCATTAACAAAGTTCTAAATCATGTTGTGATTCACTCACTCTGGATGAATTTTTGCAAGTTGCATTGCAATAAGGAAATAATATTACACTTTTCCATTAACAAAGTTCTAAATCATGTTGTGATTCACTCACTCTGGATGAATTTTTGCAAGTTGCATTGCAATAAGGAAATAATATTACACTTTTCCATTAACAAAGTTATAAATCATGTTTTGATTCCACTCTGGATTAAATTTTTTTGCTGTACTGTTTCATTCATGAATCGATGAATCGATGAATTTTTGCAAGTTGCATTACGGAAAAATAATATTACACTTTTCCATTAACAAAGTTCTAAATCATGTTGTGATTCACTCACTCTGGATGAATTTTTGCAAGTTGCATTGCAATAAGGAAATAATATTACACTTTTCCATTAACAAAGTTCTAAATCATGTTGTGATTCACTCACTCTGGATGAATTTTTGCAAGTTGCATTGCAATAAGGAAATAATATTACACTTTTCCATTAACAAAGTTATAAATCATGTTTTGATTCCACTCTGGATTAAATTTTTTTGCTGTACTGTTTCATTCATGAATCGATGAATCGATGAATTTTTGCAAGTTGCATTACGGAAAAATAATATTACACTTTTCCATTAACAAAGTTCTAAATCCTGTTGTGATTCCACTCTGGATTACATTTTTTTGCTGTCTGTTTCATTCATGAATCGATGAATCGATGAATTTTTTGCAAGTTGCATTACGGAAAAATAATATTACACTTTTCCATTAACAAAGTTATAAATCATGTTTTGATTCCACTCTAGATTACATTTTTTTGCTGTACTGTTTCATTCATGAATCGATGAATCGATGAATTTTTGCAAGTTGCATTGTAATACGGAAATAATATTACACTTTTCCATTAACAAAGTTATAAATCATGTTTTGATTCCACTCTGGATTAAAATTTTTTGCTGTACTGTTTTCATTCATGAATCGATGAATCGATGAATTTTTGCAAGTTGCATTACGGAAAAATAATATTACACTTTTCCATTAACAAAGTTCTAAATCATGTTGTGATTCACTCACTCTGGATGAATTTTTGCAAGTTGCATTGCAATAAGGAAATAATATTACACTTTTCCATTAACAAAGTTATAAATCATGTTTTGATTCCACTCTGGATTAAATTTTTTTAAATTGAACATAAATGTTTTGTACACTCAGTGTATATACTTCATTTCATTAAAACTAAGACAATTAAAAAGTACTGACTGCTCAACATCTGCTCTGACGACGAGCTCATGTCTGAAGGAGACGACACCTGCGAGGGTAAAAAAAAAAACGCCCTGTTAAGAACTCTTTTTATTTTTTAAAATATGTTTTTATATATATTGACTTTCACTGTTTCATTCATGAATCGATGAATCGATGAATTTTTGCAAGTTGCATTACGGAAAAATAATATTACACTTTTCCATTAACAAAATGTTCCATGAACATAATGTTTTGTACACTCAGTGTATATACTTCATTTCATTAAAACTAAGACAATTAAAAAGTACTGACTGCTCAACATCTGCTCTGACGACGAGCTCATGTCTGAAGGAGACGACACCTGCGAGGGTAAAAAAAAAAACACGCCCTGTTAAGAACTCTTTTTATTTTTTAAAATATGTTTTTATATATATTGACTTTCACTGTTTCATTCATGAATCGATGAATCGATGAATTTTTGCAAGTTGCATTACGGAAAAATAATATTACACTTTTCCATTAACAAAGTTCTAAATCATGTTTTGATTCACTCACTCTGGATTACATTTTTTTGCTGTTCTGTTTCATTCATGAATCGCTGAATCGATGAATTTTTGCAAGTTGCATTACGGAAAAATAATATTACACTTTTCCATTAACAAAGTTCTAAATCATGTTGTGATTCACTCACTCTGGATGAATTTTTGCAAGTTGCATTGCAATACGGAAATAATATTACACTTTTCCATTAACAAAGTTCTAAATCATGTTTTGATTCCACTCTGGATTACATTTTTTTGCTGTTCTGTTTCATTCATGAATCGATGAATCGATGAATTTTTGCAAGTTGCATTACGGAAAAATAATATTACACTTTTCCATTAACAAAGTTATAAATCATGTTTTGATTCCACTCTAGATTACATTTTTTTGCTGTACTGTTTCATTCATGAATCGATGAATCGATGAATTTTTGCAAGTTGCATTGTAATACGGAAATAATATTACACTTTTCCATTAACAAAGTTATAAATCATGTTTTGATTCCACTCTGGATTAAATTTTTTTGCTGTACTGTTTTCATTCATGAATCGATGAATCGATGAATTTTTGCAAGTTGCATTACGGAAATAATATTACACTTTTCCATTAACAAAGTTCTAAATCATGTTTTTATTCCCCTCTGGATTAAATTTTTTTGCTGTTCTGTTTCATTCATGAATCGATGAATCGATGAATTTTTGCAAGTTGCATTACGGAAAAATAATATTACACTTTTCCATTAACAAAGTTCTAAATCATGTTTTGATTCCACTCTGGATTAAAATTTTTTGCTGTACTGTTTCATTCATGAATCGATGAATCGATGAATTTTTGCAAGTTGCATTGTAATACGGAAATATTATTACACTTTTCCATTAACAAAGTTCTAAATCATGTTGTGATTCACTCACTCTGGATGAATTTTTGCAAGTTGCATTGCAATACGGAAATAATATTACACTTTTCCATTAACAAAGTTATAAATCATGTTTTGATTCCACTCTGGATTAAATTTTTTTGCTGTACTGTTTCATTCATGAATCGATGAATCGATGAATTTTTGCAAGTTGCATTGTAATACGGAAATAATATTACACTTTTCCATTAACAAAGTTATAAATCATGTTTTGATTCCACTCTAGATTACATTTTTTTGCTGTACTGTTTCATTCATGAATCGATGAATCGATGAATTTTTGCAAGTTGCATTGTAATACGGAAATAATATTACACTTTTCCATTAACAAAGTTATAAATCATGTTTTGATTCCACTCTGGATTAAAAAATTTTGCTGTACTGTTTTCATTCATGAATCGATGAATTTTTGCAAGTTGCATTACGGAAAAATAATATTACACTTTTCCATTAACAAAGTTCTAAATCATGTTGTGATTCACTCACTCTGGATGAATTTTTGCAAGTTGCATTGCAATAAGGAAATAATATTACACTTTTCCATTAACAAAGTTATAAATCATGTTTTGATTCCACTCTGGATTAAATTTTTTTAAATTGAACATAAATGTTTTGTACACTCAGTGTATATACTTCATTTCATTAAAACTAAGACAATTAAAAAGTACTGACTGCTCAACATCTGCTCTGACGACGAGCTCATGTCTGAAGGAGACGACACCTGCGAGGGTAAAAAAAAAAACGCCCTGTTAAGAACTCTTTTTATTTTTTAAAATATGTTTTTATATATATTGACTTTCACTGTTTCATTCATGAATCGATGAATCGATGAATTTTTGCAAGTTGCATTACGGAAAAATAATATTACACTTTTCCATTAACAAAATGTTCCATGAACATAATGTTTTGTACACTCAGTGTATATACTTCATTTCATTAAAACTAAGACAATTAAAAAGTACTGACTGCTCAACATCTGCTCTGACGACGAGCTCATGTCTGAAGGAGACGACACCTGCGAGGGTAAAAAAAAAAACACGCCCTGTTAAGAACTCTTTTTATTTTTTAAAATATGTTTTTATATATATTGACTTTCACTGTTTCATTCATGAATCGATGAATCGATGAATTTTTGCAAGTTGCATTACGGAAAAATAATATTACACTTTTCCATTAACAAAGTTCTAAATCATGTTGTGATTCACTCACTCTGGATGAATTTTTGCAAGTTGCATTGCAATACGGAAATAATATTACACTTTTCCATTAACAAAGTTCTAAATCATGTTTTGATTCCACTCTGGATTACATTTTTTTGCTGTTCTGTTTCATTCATGAATCGATGAATCGATGAATTTTTGCAAGTTGCATTACGGAAAAATAATATTACACTTTTCCATTAACAAAGTTATAAATCATGTTTTGATTCCACTCTAGATTACATTTTTTTGCTGTACTGTTTCATTCATGAATCGATGAATCGATGAATTTTTGCAAGTTGCATTGTAATACGGAAATAATATTACACTTTTCCATTAACAAAGTTATAAATCATGTTTTGATTCCACTCTGGATTAAATTTTTTTGCTGTACTGTTTTCATTCATGAATCGATGAATCGATGAATTTTTGCAAGTTGCATTACGGAAATAATATTACACTTTTCCATTAACAAAGTTCTAAATCATGTTTTTATTCCCCTCTGGATTAAATTTTTTTGCTGTTCTGTTTCATTCATGAATCGATGAATCGATGAATTTTTGCAAGTTGCATTACGGAAAAATAATATTACACTTTTCCATTAACAAAGTTCTAAATCATGTTTTGATTCCACTCTGGATTAAAATTTTTTGCTGTACTGTTTCATTCATGAATCGATGAATCGATGAATTTTTGCAAGTTGCATTGTAATACGGAAATAATATTACACTTTTCCATTAACAAAGTTCTAAATCATGTTGTGATTCACTCACTCTGGATGAATTTTTGCAAGTTGCATTGCAATACGGAAATAATATTACACTTTTCCATTAACAAAGTTATAAATCATGTTTTGATTCCACTCTGGATTAAATTTTTTTGCTGTACTGTTTCATTCATGAATCGATGAATCGATGAATTTTTGCAAGTTGCATTGTAATACGGAAATAATATTACACTTTTCCATTAACAAAGTTATAAATCATGTTTTGATTCCACTCTAGATTACATTTTTTTGCTGTACTGTTTCATTCATGAATCGATGAATCGATGAATTTTTGCAAGTTGCATTGTAATACGGAAATAATATTACACTTTTCCATTAACAAAGTTATAAATCATGTTTTGATTCCACTCTGGATTAAAAATTTTTGCTGTACTGTTTTCATTCATGAATCGATGAATTTTTGCAAGTTGCATTACGGAAAAATAATATTACACTTTTCCATTAACAAAGTTCTAAATCATGTTGTGATTCACTCACTCTGGATGAATTTTTGCAAGTTGCATTGCAATAAGGAAATAATATTACACTTTTCCATTAACAAAGTTATAAATCATGTTTTGATTCCACTCTGGATTAAATTTTTTTAAATTGAACATAAATGTTTTGTACACTCAGTGTATATACTTCATTTCATTAAAACTAAGACAATTAAAAAGTACTGACTGCTCAACATCTGCTCTGACGACGAGCTCATGTCTGAAGGAGACGACACCTGCGAGGGTAAAAAAAAAAACGCCCTGTTAAGAACTCTTTTTATTTTTTAAAATATGTTTTTATATATATTGACTTTCACTGTTTCATTCATGAATCGATGAATCGATGAATTTTTGCAAGTTGCATTACGGAAAAATAATATTACACTTTTCCATTAACAAAATGTTCCATGAACATAATGTTTTGTACACTCAGTGTATATACTTCATTTCATTAAAACTAAGACAATTAAAAAGTACTGACTGCTCAACATCTGCTCTGACGACGAGCTCATGTCTGAAGGAGACGACACCTGCGAGGGTAAAAAAAAAAACACGCCCTGTTAAGAACTCTTTTTATTTTTTAAAATATGTTTTTATATATATTGACTTTCACTGTTTCATTCATGAATCGATGAATCGATGAATTTTTGCAAGTTGCATTACGGAAAAATAATATTACACTTTTCCATTAACAAAGTTCTAAATCATGTTTTGATTCACTCACTCTGGATTACATTTTTTTGCTGTTCTGTTTCATTCATGAATCGCTGAATCGATGAATTTTTGCAAGTTGCATTACGGAAAAATAATATTACACTTTTCCATTAACAAAGTTCTAAATCATGTTGTGATTCACTCACTCTGGATGAATTTTTGCAAGTTGCATTGCAATACGGAAATAATATTACACTTTTCCATTAACAAAGTTCTAAATCATGTTTTGATTCCACTCTGGATTACATTTTTTTGCTGTTCTGTTTCATTCATGAATCGATGAATCGATGAATTTTTGCAAGTTGCATTACGGAAAAATAATATTACACTTTTCCATTAACAAAGTTATAAATCATGTTTTGATTCCACTCTAGATAACATTTTTTTGCTGTACTTTTTCATTCATGAATCGATGAATCGATGAATTTTTGCAAGTTGCATTGTAATACGGAAATAATATTACACTTTTCCATTAACAAAGTTATAAATCATGTTTTGATTCCACTCTGGATTAAATTTTTTTGCTGTACTGTTTTCATTCATGAATCGATGAATCGATGAATTTTTGCAAGTTGCCTTACGGAAATAATATTACACTTTTCCATTAACAAAGTTCTAAATCATGTTTTTATTCCCCTCTGGATTAAATTTTTTTGCTGTTCTGTTTCATTCATGAATCGATGAATCGATGAATTTTTGCAAGTTGCATTACGGAAAAATAATATTACACTTTTCCATTAACAAAGTTCTAAATCATGTTTTGATTCCACTCTGGATTAAAATTTTTTGCTGTACTGTTTCATTCATGAATCGATGAATCGATGAATTTTTGCAAGTTGCATTGTAATACGGAAATAATATTACACTTTTCCATTAACAAAGTTCTAAATCATGTTTTGATTCCACTCTGGATTACATTTTTTTGCTGTTCTGTTTCATTCATGAATCGATGAATCGATGAATTTTTGCAAGTTGCATTACGGAAAAATAATATTACACTTTTCCATTAACAAAGTTATAAATCATGTTTTGATTCCACTCTAGATAACATTTTTTTGCTGTACTTTTTCATTCATGAATCGATGAATCGATGAATTTTTGCAAGTTGCATTGTAATACGGAAATAATATTACACTTTTCCATTAACAAAGTTATAAATCATGTTTTGATTCCACTCTGGATTAAATTTTTTTGCTGTACTGTTTTCATTCATGAATCGATGAATCGATGAATTTTTGCAAGTTGCCTTACGGAAATAATATTACACTTTTCCATTAACAAAGTTCTAAATCATGTTTTTATTCCCCTCTGGATTAAATTTTTTTGCTGTTCTGTTTCATTCATGAATCGATGAATCGATGAATTTTTGCAAGTTGCATTACGGAAAAATAATATTACACTTTTCCATTAACAAAGTTCTAAATCATGTTTTGATTCCACTCTGGATTAAAATTTTTTGCTGTACTGTTTCATTCATGAATCGATGAATCGATGAATTTTTGCAAGTTGCATTGTAATACGGAAATAATATTACACTTTTCCATTAACAAAGTTCTAAATCATGTTGTGATTCACTCACTCTGGATGAATTTTTGCAAGTTGCATTGCAATACGGAAATAATATTACACTTTTCCATTAACAAAGTTCTAAATCATGTTGTGATTCACTCACTCTGGATGAATTTTTGCAAGTTGCATTACGGAAAAATAATATTACACTTTTCCATTAACAAAGTTCTAAATCATGTTTTGATTCCACTCTGGATTAAAAAATTTTGCTGTACTGTTTCATTCATGAATCGATGAATCGATGAATTTTTGCAAGTTGCATTGTAATACGGAAATAATATTACACTTTTCAATTAACAAAGTTCTAAATCATGTTGTGATTCACTCACTCTGGATGAATTTTTGCAAGTTGCATTGCAATACGGAAATAATATTACACTTTTCCATTAACAAAGTTATAAATCATGTTTTGATTCCACTCTGGATTAAATTTTTTTGCTGTACTGTTTCATTCATGAATCGATGAATCGATGAATTTTTGCAAGTTGCATTGTAATACTGAAATAATATTACACTTTTCCATTAACAAAGTTATAAATCATGTTTTGATTCCACTCTGGATTAAATTTTTTTGCTGTACTGTTTTCATTCATGAATCGATGAATCGATGAATTTTTGCAAGTTGCATTACGGAAAAATAATATTACACTTTTCCATTAACAAAGTTCTAAATCCTGTTGTGATTCCACTCTGGATTACATTTTTTTGCTGTTCTGTTTCATTCATGAATCGATGAATCGATGAATTTTTTGCAAGTTGCATTACGGAAAAATAATATTACACTTTTCCATTAACAAAGTTCTAAATCATGTTGTGATTCACTCACTCTGGATGAATTTTTGCAAGTTGCATTGCATTACGGAAAAATAATATTACACTTTTCCATTAACAAAGTTCTAAATCATGTTGTGATTCACTCACTCTGGATGAATTTTTGCAAGTTGCATTGCAATACGGAAATAATATTACACTTTTCCATTAACAAAGTTCTAAATCATGTTTTTATTCCCCTCTGGATTAAATTTTTTTGCTGTACTGTTTCATTCATGAATCGATGAATCGATGAATTTTTGCAAGTTGCATTGTAATACGGAAATAATATTACACTTTTCCATTAACAAAGTTCTAAATCATGTTGTGATTCACTCACTCTGGATGAATTTTTGCAAGTTGCATTGTAATACGGAAATAATATTACACTTTTCCATTAACAAAGTTCTAAATCATGTTGTGATTCACTCACTCTGGATGAATTTTTGCAAGTTGCATTGCATTACGTAAAAATAATATTACACTTTTCCATTAACAAAGTTCTAAATCATGTTGTGATTCACTCACTCTGGATGAATTTTTGCAAGTTGCATTGCAATACGGAAATAATATTACACTTTTCCATTAACAAAGTTCTAAATCATGTTGTGATTCACTCACTCTGGATGAATTTTTGCAAGTTGCATTGCAATAAGGAAATAATATTACACTTTTCCATTAACAAAGTTATAAATCATGTTTTGATTCCACTCTGGATTAAATTTTTTTGCTGTACTGTTTCATTCATGAATCGATGAATCGATGAATTTTTGCAAGTTGCATTACGGAAAAATAATATTACACTTTTCCATTAACAAAGTTCTAAATCCTGTTGTGATTCCACTCTGGATTACATTTTTTTGCTGTTCTGTTTCATTCATGAATCGATGAATCGATGAATTTTTTGCAAGTTGCATTACGGAAAAATAATATTACGCTTTTCCATTAACAAAGTTCTAAATCATGTTGTGATTCACTCACTCTGGATGAATTTTTGCAAGTTGCATTACGGAGAAATAATATTACACTTTTCCATTAACAAAGTTCTAAATCATGTTGTGATTCACTCACTCTGGATGAATTTTTGCAAGTTGCATTCCAATAAGGAAATAATATTACACTTTTCCATTAACAAAGTTATAAATCATGTTTTGATTCCACTCTGGATTAAAAAATTTTGCTGTACTGTTTCATTCATGAATCGATGAATCGATGAATTTTTGCAAGTTGCATTACGGAAAAATAATATTACACTTTTCCATTAACAAAGTTCTAAATCCTGTTGTGATTCCACTCTGGATTACATTTTTTTGCTGTTCTGTTTCATTCATGAATCGATGAATCGATGAATTTTTTGCAAGTTGCATTACGGAAAAATAATATTACACTTTTCCATTAACAAAGTTCTAAATCATGTTGTGATTCACTCACTCTGGATGAATTTTTGCAAGTTGCATTGCAATACGGAAATAATATTACACTTTTCCATTAACAAAGTTATAAATCATGTTGTGATTCACTCACTCTGGATGAATTTTTGCAAGTTGCATTGCAATAAGGAAATAATATTACACTTTTCCATTAACAAAGTTATAAATCATGTTTTGATTCCACTCTGGATTAAAATTTTTTGCTGTACTGTTTCATTCATGAATCGATGAATCGATGAATTTTTGCAAGTTGCATTGTAATACGGAAATAATATTACACTTTTCCATTAACAAAGTTCTAAATCATGTTGTGATTCACTCACTCTGGATGAATTTTTGCAAGTTGCATTGCAATACGGAAATAATATTACACTTTTCCATTAACAAAGTTCTAAATCATGTTGTGATTCACGCACTCTGGATGAATTTTTGCAAGTTGCATTGCAATAAAGGAAATAATATTACACTTTTCCATTAACAAAGTTATAAATCATGTTGTGATTCACTCACTCTGGATGAATTTTTGCAAGTTGCATTGCAATAAGGAAATAATATTACACTTTTCCATTAACAAAGTTATAAATCATGTTTTGATTCCACTCTGGATTAAATTTTTTTGCTGTACTGTTTCATTCATGAATCGATGAATCGATGAATTTTTGCAAGTTGCATTACGGAAAAATAATATTACACTTTTCCATTAACAAAGTTCTAAATCCTGTTGTGATTCCACTCTGGATTACATTTTTTTGCTGTTCTGTTTCATTCATGAATCGATGAATCGATGAATTTTTTGCAAGTTGCATTACGGAAAAATAATATTACACTTTTCCATTAACAAAGTTCTAAATCATGTTGTGATTCACTCACTCTGGATGAATTTTTGCAAGTTGCATTACGGAGAAATAATATTACACTTTTCCATTAACAAAGTTCTAAATCATGTTGTGATTCACTCACTCTGGATGAATTTTTGCAAGTTGCATTCCAATAAGGAAATAATATTACACTTTTCCATTAACAAAGTTATAAATCATGTTTTGATTCCACTCTGGATTAAAATTTTTTGCTGTACTGTTTCATTCATGAATCGATGAATCGATGAATTTTTGCAAGTTGCATTACGGAAAAATAATATTACATTTTTCCATTAACAAAGTTCTAAATCCTGTTGTGATTCCACTCTGGATTACATTTTTTTGCTGTTCTGTTTCATTCATGAATCGATGAATCGATGAATTTTTTGCAAGTTGCATTACGGAAAAATAATATTACACTTTTCCATTAACAAAGTTCTAAATCATGTTGTGATTCACTCACTCTGGATGATTTTTTGCAAGTTGCATTGCAATACGGAAATAATATTACACTTTTCCATTAACAAAGTTATAAATCATGTTGTGATTCACTCACTCTGGATGAATTTTTGCAAGTTGCATTGCAATAAGGAAATAATATTACACTTTTCCATTAACAAAGTTATAAATCATGTTTTGATTCCACTCTGGATTAAAATTTTTTGCTGTACTGTTTCATTCATGAATCGATGAATCGATGAATTTTTGCAAGTTGCATTGTAATACGGAAATAATATTACACTTTTCCATTAACAAAGTTCTAAATCATGTTGTGATTCACTCACTCTGGATGAATTTTTGCAAGTTGCATTGCAATACGGAAATAATATTACACTTTTCCATTAACAAAGTTCTAAATCATGTTGTGATTCACTCACTCTGGATGAATTTTTGCAAGTTGCATTGCAATAAAGGAAATAATATTACACTTTTCCATTAACAAAGTTATAAATCATGTTTTGATTCCACTCTGGATTAAATTTTTTTGCTGTACTGTTTCATTCATGAATCGATGAATCGATGAATTTTTGCAAGTTGCATTACGGAAAAATAATATTACACTTTTCCATTAACAAAGTTCTAAATCCTGTTGTGATTCCACTCTGGATTACATTTTTTTGCTGTTCTGTTTCATTCATGAATCGATGAATCAATTAATTTTTTGCAAGTTGCATTACGGAAAAATAATATTACACTTTTCCATTAACAAAGTTCTAAATCATGTTGTGATTCACTCACTCTGGATGAATTTTTGCAAGTTGCATTGCAATACGGAAATAATATTACACTTTTCCATTAACAAAGTTATAAATCATGTTGTGATTCACTCACTCTGGATGAATTTTTGCAAGTTGCATTGCAATAAGGAAATAATATTACACTTTTCCATTAACAAAGTTATAAATCATGTTTTGATTCCACTCTGGATTAAAAATTTTTGCTGTACTGTTTCATTCCTGAATCGATGAATCGATGAATTTTTGCAAGTTGCATTGTAATACGGAAATAATATTACACTTTTCCATTAACCTTTCTGATCTCCCCATCCCGGATCCGGGTTCGTGAATACAGACTCAAGCTCATTACCATAACGCAACGTTAACTATTCATGAAAATCGCAAATGAAATGAAATAAATATGCTAGCTCTCAAGCTTAGCCTTTTGTTAACAACACTGTCATCTCAGATTTTCAAAATATGCTTCTCAACCATTGCAAAACAAGCATTTGTGTAACAGTATTGATGGCTAACGTAGCATTTAGCATTAGCATTCAGCTGGCAACATTTACACAAAAAAAACAGAAAAGCATTCAAAAAAATCATTTACCTTTGAAGAACTTCAGATGTTTTCAATGAGGAGACTCTCAGATAGCAAATGTTCAGTTTTTCCTGAAAGATTATTTGTTTAGGACAAATCGCTCCGTTTTCTGCGTCACGTTTAGCTATGAAAAAACCCCTGTATCCAGGATTGTGTAAATCTATCAGCAAGCTCATTAGCATAACACAACGTTAACTATTTATGAAAATCGCAAATGAAATGAAATAAATATGCCATCTCTCAAGCTTAGCCTTTTGTAAACAACACTGTCATCTCAGATTTTCAAAATATGCTTCTCAACCATAGGAAAACAATCATTTGTGTAAAAGTAGCTAGCTAGAGTTAGCATTTCGCGTTAGCATTTAGCGTTAGCATTAGCGTTAGCATCCAGCACGCAACATTAACAAAAACATAAAAGCCTTCAAATAAAATCATTTACCTTTGAAGAACTTCTGATGTTTTCAATGAGGATACTCTCAGTTAGATAGCAGATGCTCAGTTTTTCCAAAAAGATTCCTTGTGTATTAGAAATAGCTCCGTTTTATACATCACATTTGGCTACCAAAAAAAATCCATAAATTCAGTCCTCAAAACGCAAACTTTTTTCCAAATTAACTCCATAATATCGACTGAAAACATGGCAAACGTTGTTTAGAATCAATCCTCAAGGTGTTTTTCACATATCTCTTCATTGATACATCGTTCTTGGAAACATGCTTTCTCTCCTGAATCCCAGGAGAAAATGCCTGCACCTGAAGATTACGCACAAATTTAGACAAAGGACACCGGGCGGACCTCTGGAAAATGTAGTCTCTTATGGCCAATCTTCCAATGATATGCCTACAAATACGTCACAATGCTGCTAAGACCTTGGGCGAACGACAGAAAGTGTAGGCTCATTCCTTGCGCAATCACAGCCATATAAGGAGAGAATGGAAAACAGAGCTTCAGAAATTCTGCTAATTCCTGGGTGATGCATCATCTTGGTTTCGCCTGTAGAATGAGTTCTGGGGCACTTACAGACAAAATCTTTGCAGATTCTGAAACTTCAGAGTGTTTTCTTTCCAAAACTGTCAAGAATATGCATAGTCGAGCATCTTTTCGTGACAAAATATCGCGCTTAAAACGGGAACGTTTTTTATCCAAAAATGAAATAGCGCCCCTAGAGCTCTAAGAGGTTAACAAAGTTCTAAATCATGTTGTGATTCACTCACTCTGGATGAATTTTTGCAAGTTGCATTGTAATACGGAAATAATATTACACTTTTCCATTAACAAAGTTCTAAATCATGTTGTGATTCACTCACTCTGGATGAATTTTTGCAAGTTGCATTGCAATACGGAAATAATATTACACTTTTCCATTAACAAAGTTCTAAATCATGTTGTGATTCACTCACTCTGGATGAATTTTTGCAAGTTGCATTGCAATAAGGAAATAATATTAC